>NC_088651.1:18736964-18838964 GCF_964019385.1 Sycon ciliatum | reverse complement strand
TCGACTTTGCGACCGTCTTCGATGAGGACTTGTGTGTCAAGATCCCAATCTAGGCCAAATCCACCCACACTAGCTGGTGCCTTGTGGCTGGGACACCAACCACATATTTCGTTATTACGTTCTTCACACATGCCATGTCCAACCTGGCCACTTTTAAAATCCGACAGAAAACAGCTCACTCCGCCCCTCCTACACTGCTGCTAGTTAAGCAGTCCCTACAGATAGCCAGTCGGCATTGTCCTTTCTTATCTGTCCTTGTGCTTTTTTCTCTATCTGTCTGACCGTAGGGATTGGGTCATTCGTAAAAAAAATATTTTTTTTAAAGGTGAAGATTCACTGGTTTGGGGAAAGACGCAAACGGGAAAAAGTCTGAAGAAAAAGTGACTGTTACGGCCAGGACTGAAACCAGGGACCTTCGCTTAAGATAAAGAGTAAAAACAAAATAGAACAGCTCTATGGACTCACTGTGATGTGTGCCTGCTCTGGAAATTGAGTGGTTACTTTGAAACTGCGCGTATCCCACAGCCTGAAGGTGGAGCACACAACACAGCCTACAGTCAAGCTAACGGCAAAGGGGAGGGAGAGGGGGGGAGGGGGGGGGGGAGGGGGGGGGGGGCTGTGAGAGTTCATCGCCGAGTGTGGTGTTAGCATTGTAAACACTCGGTTGTGCATGGGGGAGAAACTGCATCATGCTGAATTGTGAGGCATCAGACAGCGCTCGAATCTCCCCCCCCCCCCTCTCTCTCTCTCTCACTCTCTCTTTCTTTCACTTTCCTTCTTTCTCTCTCTCTCTCCTTCCCTCACCCCCCCCCCTCCTCCCTCCCTCCCTCCCCCCCCCTCTCTCTCTCTCTCTCTCTCTCTCTCTCTCTCACACACACACACACACACACACACACACACACACACACACACACACACACACACACACACACACACACACACACACACACACACACACACACACACACACACACCCTCTCTCAGCCTCTCATACATACTTGAGTACTTTGTCCTCGGCTGTCTGTGCAAACTGATGTGCGTCGGCCGGATTCCAACACAGGTGATTTATCTGCAGGGGTATTACATGATCAAGAAAACCAAACGGGTCAATACCACCCCAATAGACCCTACTCTGACCATCCTCCTGGCTACTATCACCACATCCTGCCGTGATAAGACCATGCAATCGACCCATTGCGCATTGCCAAATATGGAATGTATGAGTAATGCTTGTGAGTACGCTGGGATCAGGAATGCACTGTTCAACACCTCAGACGACCATGCCCAGGTGGCTGTGAAGGGTGTTTATGGTACAAATAATTACGTCATTGCCCAGTGGGTCAATCCCCACATGGGTCGCTAAACAGAAGTGCCAAATACTGTATATGTAAACATAGGTAAGTAGTGAGATGTCATGTGACATGTCCCGTAAAGTACCGTTGATCCCCCCCCCCCTCTCTAATTCCCGCCCCTGTCGATTTTCTACCCGTGAAGCGACTTTGGCGTATACAACGAAAATACGATGTTGAACCGACGCATGTTCTGCTGTACACAAAACTTGCCAATCCAGGATGAAAATGTGCACAATCCAGGACATCGAGTCTGAACTTCTACGTTGTTGTACATCGTACTGCACTTGACAGCCTTGATCTAATTCCCGCCCCCTCCCGAAAACCCAGCTGGGAAGCGACATGGCGTGGGGGGCGGATCAACGGTACTTTACGGTACATGAATAGAAATATCTCCTGTCACATGACATGGTGGTAGAAATTCAATACAAACATGTACAGTAGGGGTGAAACGGTTCCATGTTTTTCATGTTCGGGTACCCGAATGCCAGCATTGTTTCCCACGGTTCGGGTATCGGTTCCATGCACTCTTTTCTCCAGACCGACAAAATGCGTTCGCGACAATTAATTTTTAGAAAAAAACATTTTCACGAACAAGAATGAGACATCGGAGAGTCCAAGTGCGAAGAAGATAATGACCAGAGAACTCTTTGGAAGAGTGGGGATCGTAAGGTAAGACATTTAAAATCTTGAGTAGACTTGACGTGTACATGTAATTGTATGAGAACGAGATTTTTCGAGTTTCGGTTCGAAATTTGACGGAACGGGTACCCGATTCTTTTCAGCTGGCGGTTCCAAAACCGGTTCCTTACCCGAACCGTTTCACCCCTAATGTACAGTGACATAGAAAAAGAGTGAGAGTGAGAGGTCATGTGACAAGCAGATGTTCAAAAACAATCATGTTTCAGGTCACATGACATGGAGCCATGGTGGTACAGTACCAAGTCACATACAAGTAGGTAAGCAGTGAGAGGTCATGTGACATGTGCATGTATAAAAACAAAATGCTGTCACATGACATGGTGGCAGGGTGGCATCACCACCTCTACTACCATATCACATACCGTAAAGTCGCGGATAAAAGCCGGGCTTATAAGCACATAAGCCGCTTTCTGCATCAGGCTTCAATGCAAACCAGGCTTGTATGCAAACCATGCTTATATGCACCACTGATATTTTTGCCAGGCTTGTATGCACATCGGCCGATCCGGGCTTGCATAAAAGCCAGGCTTCTACGCGCGACACGCGTAGATCTACCACTGACTACCTGTATGGCGGCAGTTTTACTATGCACTGTACATAGCGCATGCACTCTTGACCTACCCGATCCGCGCTTGCATAGAAGCCAGGCTTCTATGCGCGACAGGCTTATATGCATTTGACCCGTTTGATTTTCAGGCTTCTATCCGCGATGTGCTTGTATGCAAACCCGGCTTTTATCCGCGACTTTACTGTAGATATAGGTAAGCAGTGAGAGGTCATATGACCTGAACAGGCATAACAACAATCCCATCACGTGACATGCTGGTGGCGCGCAATCAAGGACCGACCTCAGCACACACAGGGACGCCAAACCCCCCTTCCTGGAACTCACCACATTGCGAGACCTCCGGTTAGTGGAGACCACGTGGTTCCTGCTGATGTCCCAGTGAAGGAGAACAGTGTCCCTCGCTCCGGATACTAAGTCTTGCAGATCTGAACACACACACACACATGCACACACACACACACACGCACACACGCATGCACGCACGCACACGCGCGCACAAACACACACACACACACACGTGCATGCGCACGCACACGCACACACACACACACACACACACACACACACACACACACACACACACATACACACACACCCCAAACGTAAGCAATGCAGCAACTAAGCAAGAAAGTCATTCAAATACTGTGCAAGACCACAACGAGAGAAGACAGGTGTTGCATGACAAACAAAAGAGAGAAATATAGTCGAGGTTCGCCAGAAACTCAATAAAACCCAGTGTTCCGCATGCGCAGGAATGCCACCACCCTCAAGGACCCAGGCACAGATGCATCTCGTAAAGCGGTGGCAGGTGAGTACATGAGACCTACCCCCGAAAATAAAGAAGAGAGACTTGCCAAAGACTGTGCAAGACTACGGTGGCAGAAGACAGGTATTCAAAAAAGTCACGGTTCGCGTGCGACTCGGATCCGTATCCGAGGGAACGCCACTGCCCTCCTAGATCAAGGCGCAGATGCAGCTCCTAAGCAGCGGGGGGTGAGTAGATCAGACCCACCACAAAGCGGTCACAGAGCGAAAATCCCATTCACTGCATCCATGTTTCCCCCGTGCCAGGCCACGAGTTCCCAATTAACTGTGGGTCGCAGCACGGCTGAAAAATCCTTCCAAAATACGGGTATAGCATGGCACAAACAGAAAACGTTCTGCTGTGCGCCGATAGAAGTTCAGCAATCGAGCTCATTTATATCACAAAGTCAATTTGCTATGTTACCATAACAAATTTTGCTTTGTGGTATTTAAAATGAATTTGATGACTTCTGAAGAATTAGTCCATCGCGCCATGATGTAATTAGCACCATAAACACCTTTCACAGCCACAGAATTAGTCCACTGCGCAATGACGTAATTTGCACCGCGAACACCCTACACAGCCTGCACCTGGGCATGGTTGTCTGGGGTGTTGAACAGTGCACATGCGGTCGGATGAGCCTCGCCAACCACATCGACACATCGCCCCTACTCCCCTTTGTCTTGTTGTCCAGTGTCATTTCGGTTGTCCTCTTCCCCTGATTATTAGTAGGGCTGTGTTTTTCTAGTAAAAAAGACAACAAAAACGCTTGTTCCAGCGTGCTCACATGCATTAGCCATACCTTCCGTATTTGGCAATGCACAATGGGGCAGAGGGAAGGCACCTGGGGTTTGGTCTGGCCACTCTACCAACATCCCTAGCGAAAATACCTTCAGGGGCGTAGCAGCCGGTCCGGGTGGTCGGGCTTTGGCCAGACCACTTTTTCGCCCGACCATGAAAAAAGTGCCCGGACTGCAGGATTTTGCACCCTAATTTCAAATTTTTCCCGGGGACACCTCCTCCCTCCCCCCCCCCCCCAGACTACCTCCAACGGTGATGCTACGTGCCTGACCTTTCATGACACATGATAGCTGAGAATGGATCAACGTGTAGCAGCAGCAGTTATTGGAAAGGCTTCCTGTCTGAAGCCTTTCCATACTGGTACTCGATGTTCCAGTTTTGTGACACGAGAATGGCACGAGAATTAGTGTACCGCTGAGTGTACCGCTATACACGTGGTCGACACGTAGTCGACACGTTGTTGACACTTTTTGGACACGTGACCCCGTCAACGGTCAGCTTTGTGCCAATGCCACTCGGTAAACGCCGATGTCGCGTACGACAAAGACGACTATCCCGTACGCGAAATAGTTGAGAACTGCATGACGTGGACCTGACGGCAAGGACAACTGCGAGGAGGCCCCTTTCCGTACCCCGTACTGCAAAGTGCCATTGATGGATGCCTTTTGCACCTGGAACGACCCCTTAAACGCTGTCGCGGCGACTACCCCGTACGCGAAATAGTTGAGAACTGCTGAAGTGGACCTTTTGCACCTGGAACGGCCCCGTCAACGCTGTCGTGTCGGCGGAGTGAATGTGCAGGGTGAAAAGAATTGCTGCAAAGACGTCCCCTCTAGGCCTTTGGAGACATCGTGGGAACTCCTTCCGGTACAAACTGCTGACGTGGCCGTGGACATGTACATGGAGACATGGTGGGACTTCATGTACATGGATACATGGTGGGAATTCCTTCCGGCACCCCCGTACCGCAAAGCCAACGGTGGGGAAGGAGAAGTGCAGACGTGCAGGAAGACGAACGAGGACGAACCAGGACGAGCGAGCAATGGCAGGACTAGGGGGACTGTTTGTAATAGCTGAATTGTGCATGACAACTTGACATCCATGCGGCACTCGCCACTTGCCGCTGCATATTTCTTGTCCACTAACAATGTCTCTCCTCTGCCCCTGTGTGTCCACGGCCCTGTTGCCTGTCTCTCCTCTGCCCCTGTGTGTCCACGGCCCTGTTGCTGAACTGGCCCGATGAATCGAATGTCTTCCGCAACTGGAACGGCCCCGTAAACGCTGTCGCGTCGGCGACTGAATGCGCAGGAGGGAAAATATTGGTGCGAAGACGTCTCCTCTAGACGACGGTAAGGCACCCCATTGATATGTTGCCAGTGTGTGCCAGGGTATCGCGCGATGGTGAATGAGGAATGACGAAGGGTACGGTGGGACTGTAGACATGTTACCTTGTAACACGTTATCAGGTGGAGAGTGTCTTGTGACTCACGTTATCAGGTGGAGAGCGTATTGTAGTAAAAAAATGTAATGGTCTACAGTCGTGTAGGAAGGGTACGGTGGGACTGTAGACCTATTACCTTCTAACACGTTATCAGGTGGAGAGTGTCTTGTACTCACGTTATCACTATATCAGGTCGAGAGCGTATTGTAGTCACTCTCTCTATTCCTGTACATCATTACGTTTCAGGTGTACGTATAACTTTTCAAAAAAATGTAATGGTTCACGTCTTCAGATAGAGAGCGTATTGCACCCACTGTCTAGTCTCTGTAGTGCATTGAGATTTTGTTGGTCGCACATGAAATGGATACACAGACAAAGCAGGCCAAGTACATGGCGAGATTTGGCCAGAAGACACGTAGTCATGAACCACCAAGGCGACATACAGAAACTGCGCCTGGACACGCAAAGACAAAGCAGGCCGCTTACATGGTGACATCTCGGGAGAAAGCAAAGCAGGCGAGATCGCGGGTGAAAGAGCCCGCCGCGTGCATTAAGACATCGAAAAAGAAAGGGAAAAAGCATGGGCCTGTTGCAAAGAAAGCGAAAGTGCCCCCGCAAAAGCGATTACGAAGAACACGGGCAAAGGAACGGACACACATAAAGATACCGCGCAAAAAAACCCGCGTGCAGCATTGCACATGTGTGACATTATAGGCAGTGCGGACGATGTTCCGGACGCTGCATTTGGCCTCCCCACATGGCATCCTTCCGAAAGCGCTGATCCCGACAGAACTACATTTCCACCTATTTCACCACCACTGTACACTTTCACTGCCGACACGAGAGGAAGTCAGCGAGACGTGATCCGTGACGCTATTCACGCTCGTCTCCTGGACGATGCAGAGAGAGTGGACGATGTTCGGATTGACAAGGTCTGCGGGTACTTAATTAAAGTTACCCGTGACATAACTAGGATAGAAGTTAATCGCTGCAAACACCTTGCCAAATATGTGAGCACACTTGACTTGACGGAAGAGTGCACGGGTGACGTTGACAAAACATACCGCGGTGACTGTCACCATCATGACAGCAGGGCACAACCTTATCATAGTGACTCGTGGCGCATTTGTCTGGGGAGCGATGGTAGTGAATTATTGACGCCTATAATTACTGACATCACTGGCAAGGCACACAACACTGTCCAGTCGCCAGATGGGGGAGAAGTGGCAGGTCAAGTTGAAGTTGTGTCTCCCGACGATGATGGACTGACACTTGTGGAGCTGCAGAAGTGCGATGGTCTGTGCAAGGTGCGTGAGGGTAGTGCGCTTCAGATACGCGACTTTTGTGACCTGGTTACTGGGTGCGTCGACGAGAAAAGGAACTTGGGCGACATGTTGGGAAACTTGTTTGCTGAATCGCGCATGTCAAAGAGTAGGAACGTGGACCACATGCCTTATCCATGTGCTAAATGCGAAATTGTCGATCGCAACTTGAAATGGTGCCTTCCCACGTGCAAAACCGGGTATTCTGTAAATTGCACTTTTGACAGTGGATGCAGAAGCTTGTGGTGCAACTTGTACCATATGAGGCCACATTCCAATGTAGCATCTAAATTGTACGCCAGTGCAACAGCCGTGAAGCGTGCATGTCTAGCGCGGCAGGCCTTGACAGATGTACTAGCTCGTGAGTGCACCCTTAACGACATGTATTGCATGGTTGCTGAGGTTACCAGACTGTATCCTGCGGGTGTGTGGGACCATTTCACGGTAGGAAAGTACCTTGATGACGCATTCAAAGACATTGCTGTGCCCCAAATGGGCATGACAGTCGACCACGATCTATGTTTGGATGAAAATGCTATTATTACTAGGCATGCCGAACAGTATGCGGCATTCGAGGAGAAGGTGTGTAACGTACCTGTGTTTGCATGCATTTCTTGCCACATGCTAAGGCGAAAGGAGGAGGTGGTCCCTTCCCCCTTGCAGATTGCGATGGATTTGTGGGAAATCTCATGAACAGACTAACAAGTTATGTGAGTGAAAACCTCCGCATTGTGCCTACACATTTCCACCTTGGTGTCTGCAACATCGACCTGTGCTAAATCGTTGGACAAGGGAAATTTTCCATAACCCGCAAGTACTGAACTTCCCGCATCGGTGGTATGCAATGGGTGAATGCTTCACAACCTCTGTCTGTTGCCTAAACACGCATTCTTCTGCCTTCTCCCTGCGTTCGTGTCCAGGTCGCCATAGTTTCAATCGCCACGCATCACTTGGCCATTGAAGCAGCGTCGACAGCATTGATGCAATTAAAAATGTTTCGTCCGAAAGCCAATGTGTTGAATTAAGTCCGCTGAAGTGCTATTGCACAACATGTCCGTGTTTGCTCTCCTCTGCGCGCGTGTGTGTGTGTGTGTGTGCATGTGTGTGTATGTGTGTGTGTGTGCACGCGCGCGTCTGTGTGTGTGTGTATGTGTGTGTGTGTGCATGTGTGTGTATGTGTGTGTGTGTGCACGCGCGCGTCTGTGTGTGTGTGTATGTGTGTGTATGTATGTGTGTGTGTGTGTATGTGTGTGTGTGTGTATGTGTGTGTATGTGTGTGTATGTGTGTGTGTGTGTGTGTATGTGTGTGTGTGTATGTGTGTGTGTGTGTATGTGTGTGTGTGTGTGTGTGTGTATGTGTGTGTGTGTGTGTGTGTGTGTGTGTGTGTGTGTGTGTGTGTGTGTGTGTGTGTGTGTGTGTGTGTGTGTGTGTGCGTTCATTTATGTCTTCCCTTGTGCGTGTGTTGGGGGGGGGGGAGGTGTGCCGTGGTCTCACTGGCCCCGTCACTGACGACAGAGATTTCGGCGCATGCGCGGGCCGTGGTGCGGCCCACGGTTGCCGCAATGTGCATGTGCGCTTATGCACCCCTGTCTACAACAATGCGTACTGTTGTGCTTCCGTTTGTCCGTGTGTCTCTTCACGCCTCTGCCTGTGCGTATGTACATTGGTCCATATCACGCCAACTGTACGCGTGTCTGTGTGAGTGTATACACGTATGTGCAGTCGGGCAGCATGACCTGCTGATCAGGAGGTGCGTGCCAGTGCCACGCACTGCCGAAGCACGGGTGCTCACAGCTGGCTATGTGACCACCCTACTGCAATGTCCCATTGCGACGGGACGGAGTTGGGGCTCGACACCATATCAATGCCCACTCTAAAACTGACCCGTTACACTGGAACGTTCAACGTATACAGTGCTCCATGGTGCAACCGCTCTACACTCATTTACTGGGAAATATGCAGTGGTTCAATGGGTTGGTTGTCCTCATGGCTGGGCCCGGGGTGGGTGGGGGAACGGAAAAAGAACTGAAATTATCCATATAAAAACTGCTCTCTGAGCAGTTCTGAAAAACCTATACTGGTGCAGCCCCGTCGTAAAACTATGAAATTAGAACTGGGCCTTTATCCCCCCAATGTGAAATGGTCCACCTAAATAGGGAATGACGGGACCCGAACGCACCAGTAGCACGAGGTTCCCACCTACACATATGGATGCAGATGGGGACGCTGGTCCACAGCCCCATAGCAATATTTGTACACGGCCACTGATACACTGCAGTAGTATTGGTGACATGTGCCCTCCCGACCTCGTGCTACTGGTGCGTTCGGGTCCCGTCATTCCCTATTTAGGTGGACCATTTCACATTGGGGGGATAAAGGCCCAGTTCTAATTTCATAGTTTTACGACGGGGCTGCACCAGTATAGGTTTTTCAGAACTGCTCAGAGAGCAGTTTTTATATGGATAATTATTATTATTATTATTATTGTAAAAGAGAAAAGGACATATGGATACGAGTTAAGAGTAACTCTCCATCACTGTAACATGATACTATATACAGTCAGAAAGTGCAATAACTAGGCACAAAACTGACAGAGTACTGAGACATTCGACGTCCTGACACCTAATTAACTAATTTATGGCTCAACATCCGAGTTTCAAATTGCACACCTGATGAGCCGTCACGAACCATGCGGCGAAACGTACGTCGTGTGAAACAACTTGTTTTGTAGTCAACTAGTCCATCACAATGTCATGCATGAGGAGTACTGTAGGAGTTTGGCTTTCGGCTTGTACAATTCGTTTTCGCAAAGCTTCCCTTTCTTTACTTATCTTTGATATTTATGACCCACCCAAGTTGGGTGGTGTGCTGCTTTGCTGCTTCGAATTGTAGTTAGACCGCTTTGTCAAATATCGTACTGGTCTCGTCATCGTCCAGTAACAATCGACATTCTTTGTTCCGTTGGGACTGTAGCTTTTGCTCGTTTTCGTTGCGCTTGCCTTCCCCTCTTTGGTCTTTCCATAACCTTGAACCTTCCAAGTTGGAAGGCTGTCGGTTAGCGCTACGGAGATGTGTTGAAGTTAGGTGTCAGGACGTCGAATGTCTCAGTACTCTGTCAGTTTTGTGCCTAGTTATTGCACTTTCTGACTGTATATAGTATCATGTTACAGTGATGGAGAGTTACTCTTAACTCGTATCCATATGTCCTTTTCTCTTTTACATTTATTTATGGCTCAACATCCGAGTTTCAAATTATTATTATTATTATTATTATTACTCCTTCCCGTGGCTAAAGATGAATCAGTGCCAATATAGATGAGGAGGGGGCGTTTGCCAGCCATGGCGTAGAGAGAAAGTATAAGAAGTGTGGTGCTTACTTCCGAATTGGCCGCTCGGCGCTGCCAAGGCAACTGCGGAGAGATCGTGACCACCTTCCAGCGCACACATGCCGAGCGGAGGTGAATCTGAACCGTCGCCTGTGCCCTTGCTTATGTGCTTGGTCTCCCAGACGTGAATGTCTGGATGCCGACCAGATGTAACCAGAAGGCTGCCATTGTCCACGAGAGTCATCTATAGTGAAGGAAGAGAAAGAGAGAGAGGAAGAGAGAGAGAGTGAGGGAGAGAGGAATTGAAAGAGTGGGCGTGTATGCGAGAGTGAGCGAGTGAACGAATCAGCGAGTGAGTGAAAGTGTGAGATAGTGGGGGAGATTGATTCAAAAGGACCACTGCCCTATAATGGTATCGCAATTATGTACAGTTCAAGGTTCTGACCTACCGCTACCTGAAACGGTCGGGTTGGTCATTGGCCACGGACATCGCCCCCTAGGCTACTGCCAGTACGACCCTGTTCATGTTCTCGGAGCACTCCCTTCTCATCAAACTCCCAATCCATCTGTCTTTATCTCTCTCTAACTCTTCTCCATTCTCACTCTAATCTTTCGTCAAAACTGCACGGCAATCAGCCTCTACTTTCGCCTCAGCATCATGATCTTGATACTGCTATCCTTGTACTTGTTTGCGTACTCATATCTTGGAATAACAAGTTTCCTGGTTTCCTCCCCTCCTCTCTTTCCTACCCTTAGAGTTCTTGCTCTCCTGCTCCCCGCTCTTCCACTCCCCATTTTGTTTCCTTTGGTGCACATGTGCAGCTGTGATGCCGAGACCCTTGGTCGGCTGAGCTTCACAGGCCCCACCCTCTCCGTCCTGCTGGATATGTACCATTGTGTCGAGTTCTCCTCCTCATTTTAGTTCATCATGCAGTGAGTGTTCAATAGTAAAAAATAAATAAATAAATAAAAAATAAAAAAGGAGAGCCACCAGAACGATGAATTTTGAGAGATTCCTGTAGTGCCTTTTAGGAGCTGGGGTAGAGGGGTAGGTCAAAAGAGAAATCCTCACCGCGTTCACTGCGCATCTTCCATGCTTTGCACCGTGTTGCCAACGTTGCAGGTGGCGTGCTTGACCGCGACCATTGGCAGCGAACGCCTTGACTTCCTGCAGAAAGGAACGATTTTAAAGGGAAATTGATGATGAGGAAAGGAGTGCAAATGTAGCATGGCTACTTTATGACACGTAATTTGTATACACATAAATAGTACACCGTAGGAATGCATGGATAGCAGTGCGCATACTCGCACTGCCTTGTCTTCTTCTTCTCCTTGTGAGACAATGAACGAATGATAACTACGTACGTAACAACAAGTATGTGCGTTGAGTGCTGAGAGTATACGAGTTACACAAGCTCTCACACACAGTTAGCTAAGTGCAGGCTTGCATGGAGTGGCAAAGCCAAGAGCCGGGGTACGTAGTGATTGGCTAGTAACTTTACTGGTCTGATATACAAAACTACAGTAGCACTGTTTGCATGGGTTATTACAATCACTACACTGTGCTTGTTCGCGTACACATCAGCATGGCCTGCAGCTGCATTAACGGGCATGCAAATCATGCAAACCAGGGGCCGGGAATTAGATCAAGGCTGTCAAGTGCACGGCGATGTACAACAGCGTGGAAGTTCAGACTCGATGAGCTGGATTGTGCACATTTTCATCCTGCACTGGCACTGGCACGTATTGCATACAGCAGTGCATGCGTCGGATCACTATAGTATGTCGTTGTACACGCCGAAGTCGCTTCACAAGTAGAAAATCGACAGGGGGCGGCAATTAGAGAGGGGGCGGATCAAACTGGGTACTTTACGGTAGTAGTTTGTGTTGGACAAAACAGATAACTTGTAAACTTTTGGACCTCTCTTTTTCAATTTCAATCCTGGCTCTCCATCCGAGTATATACGTTAGAGTTACGAAAAACAACTGCTCGTCCTTCAGTCTGTGTCACGCAGGCGCGTGCGCCGGTGCCCTTCAAGGAGGGGTTCCGGGGGGGGGGCCTCCCCGGGAAATTTTTCAAAAATGAAGCAAAATCTTGCATTTTGAGCGAAAAAAGGGGGGGTTCCGGGCACCCAGGAACCCATACGGGGCACGCAGGAACCCATACGGGGCACCCAGGAACCCATACGGGGCACCCAGGAACCCATACGGGGCACCCAGGAACCCATACGGGGCACGCAGGAACCCATACGGGGCACGCAGGAACCCATACGGGGCACGCAGGAACCCATACGGGGCACGCAGGAACCCATACGGGGCACGCGCCTGGTGTGAATGAAAGAAGTATAGTGCAGCTGAATGAAACTACAGCAAGGCAATGCCACGCAGATGTGTACTAGTTGGTGCAGGGTGCAAACTTGATTCGCTTGATTTGAATTTTATTGAGCAGCACGGCACTGTGCATGACGATGGGCGTTTTCGATTAGGCCACACCAAGTTATTTCATTGTTTCTCGTCACCTGAAAATCTCAAAAGGAACGCGGGCGGGCGGAAAAAAAACAAAATAGGGTTTGAAAAACAAAAACTGCTATTTACACTACAAAGGCCCAATTTATGACCTAAAATCAGACTATACACCACGCGTGACAGTCAATTGCAACATACAGCCAGAAAACCAGGCTCCTGCACCGGCCTCTGGTGAGGAAGTCCAGTGTTGCATGTTATTTAAATAGGAAAGAAAGCAAACCAAAGTTGTACCGGAACTGTGTGTAGCAAAGAAGACGACCAGGTCGTGTGGTGGTGTGGTACTTGAACTACCGGTATGCGTACATACACGGTGCAAAAGTCGTCCTTCGGTTCGTGCACTAGCACTGCACTCCAGATTTGACGCCGCGCGTACTTTTACAAAGCCTTTTTATGCGTGTTTACCGGGACGCGAGATTTTTTTTTGGTCCAATCCTCAAGAAAGGTACGCGCGCGGTGACGAGAAACAATGAAAAAACTTGGTGTGGCCTTACTGTAGAACGGGTAATTTTAGCGACGTAAAAACCCTAGCGAATTTAGCGATCTACTCATTTTCGCTAAAGTTTCAAGTCGCTAATCCGTTGAGACATTAGTAGTGCACTGGTGATCCGTGAGTAAAATCGCTGCAAATCGCTAAAATAAAACGTCGCTAACCGGTTGGCAATGGGAAAACGCTAAAATTAATAGTCGCGAAAATTACCCGTTCTACAGTACACACTCTGGATCCAGGTTTTATAATTCTCGAATGAACAAAACGAACGACTACACGTAAAACTCGTAAAATGGGGATCACATGGGATCCCGTGCACCCTCGTGCGCAGCCGTGCACGTGGACCTAGCATTGCGTGTACGTCGAGTGCGTCTGCGGGGAAGGTAGAAATTCCGCCCTCTACTCAGAATTGACGGAAACGGATTCCGTCGATTCTGACGACGGAATTAGTGTTATCGAACAGTGCCTCCACCATGACTAATTCTAGAACTGACCGAAATGTGTGTAATAGAACGCGCCCATTGTGTCCGTCGCGCACGGTACATAATGGCTAACGTCCGACCATGGTCGACTGAAGTCGAAAACAGAATACAGTACAACCGGTAACTAAAGATCACCGTGACTAGCGACCAGCTTGGTACTACAGACCACTTCGCCAGGCACGGACGGTCTCACATTCATGGTTGTGCGGTGCAAACCTCTAACTAAGGACCACCTGCCCCTAAAGACCACTTTCTCTGGCACCAAGGTGTGGTCGTTAGTCACAGGTTTTACTGTATATGCAATGAATTTGCCATTTGATCACCACACACTCACGTATTTGTCCGCCGATATCCAAATCTCCTCAACACTGTTGAGTCTCTCTGGCCACAAGCACACTGCCATGACCATCTCCTCCACCTCGTGCACCAGGGAACTCGACCCCGTTCCCACGGTGGGAGCCGCTGATCTTGCCCGCTGCTGCGACGGAGATGTGCCCATCGTAGCGCGTAGCGGTCACGCCGTCCCCTAGCGCTGCGCTTTACTTGCCTGAGCGGCCAGCCGTTCCCAGCGACTAGTACTCTTTCAGGTAGATTAGTGTCCAAACAATTAATGTGCCCTCCCAGTTTGACGTTGCTCAGTCAATAACCTACTGCAAACGGCAAGTGCACTGTTGACGATGACTCCGAAGCATCGCGGTCGTCAGAGCTAGAGGCGCTCAGAGAGTCGAGATTAGGGCAAGTAACAGTGGCTGACCCCGACAGAGATGCAGACTACAATAACTTTCATAAACTACACCTGTTCATCCACACCCTGACACCATGGACACTGACAGCCAGCTAACAAGTAACACTAAATTGTTCACTCCGCTCATCCCCACACATGCACACCAGTACCCACAGCTACAGAGGCAACAATAAAAATATTACAAAACAAAACATGTCAGAGAAAAGAAGGTCCAGGGCCAGAGAGGAACTCCCCCACGCTGACAGACACCGCTACTGCAGTACTGCACTGGTGCTAGCGCTTCGGCGTCATAAAAACATGTTGCGTTTGGCTGCATGACCATGGATGGTGGTGACAGCTCGCAAGTCCAACATCAAGAGACTAGACAGTCACACAGTATTGGGGGGGGGGGGGGGGGGGGGGCAGCCCTTGGCAGATTCTGCTCAAACAGCAGAGCTACTCTGTACTCGCGCGATTAGTGCACCTGGAGCACTCAGCCACTATTTTTTTCAATGTCCATCACAGATGCAGCGGGGCACTATTTTTTCAATGTCCATCACAGATGCAGTGGGGCACTATTTTTTCAATGTCCATCACAGATGGGGCACTATTCAAGAGATCGAGAGGGCACTATTTTTTCAGTGCTGGCCCATTTGTGTCATCCAGCATAAAAACAAAGCAAAACAGAGCCTAAAGTTTAGTGTAAACTATCACGACTCCGAAGAAACGGCAACTTCGGCAAGAACTGAAATTTTGATCCTGAAACCACCAGTGCAATGGCATGGACAAGAACATTAGAGAGGTTAAGATGCACAATATTTCTGACGTGACGTGCAATTTCACGTCAAATCTGGCGTAAAACTCCAAATTTCGACGTGAGCTGCAGGTCACTTGCGTTGTTTTTCAACGCGCGAGCCAAAACGCGACCTGAACAGTTTCGCGTGACATCAGAAATACTGTGACATACGTCTTTTAACCAGGAAGTCGTAAAATACCGGTATTTTACGACTCCCTGCTTTTAACCTCTCTAGTATTAGTAAAAGAACACCAACTTTGCACATGGGCTTGGTTACAAACTCGGGGCGGGGGGCATTCAACACAGGGAGACTGGAACCCTATTCGAGATAGGGCACTACATCTATTCAAGAGAGGGTTCTAATCGCGCGTGTATGGTATATGTGTGAAAGCAGCCAATGAGCAGTACGCCAAGTGGCCACACACACACACCTTTGACCTTTTGACGCCCATCGCCAGAGGCAATGACAGTGATGCAACGGCAGAAGGCAAAGCAACTAACACTGTCTGTACTTGTGCTGGGATTGCACTATTCAACAGCTTGGAAGGCTGAAGAATTGACCGCCTCTATTCAGCCTGGCCTGGTCAACACCACACAGCTATTTGAAGTGGCTTTTTCTGGCCAGAGAATCCCTACTTAGTCTTGTTGGTCTTTTCACCCCCCCCCCCCCACACACACACAGGCAGACAGACAAACAGACACAAACACAGGCAGGCAGACAGACAGACACACACACAAACACAGGGTGGTTACCAATTTAGTATTGACCATAATAGTCGTATTGTGAAGGTTCAAAACCGGTGCGTCACAATTGAGAAAATCCTCTGAAACTAATAAAGAGAGCATAGGCAACCTGGACAGCAAGCCCAGGTAGATAATAGTATAGTCGAGTATGGAATTGTGCACACGAGACATAGGGGAATTCCCCATCCTTACCTAAATTACTGTATATGTGTTAATGTCTTGTGCAGGGCCACTGAAGCTCGGGCCCGGCCTTTGAAAACCGAATTCCAGAATGAGAAAACTAAGGCGAAAACTATCGAAAAAATAAGGCACGCAAATCCCTGGAATACGTGGCGGCAGAACCAGACACAAACTAAAAAAAAAATAAAATAAAACACTACCTGGCAACACGGCAGCGTAACAACAACAAAAAGAAAAAAAGAATTCAAAAAACAACAATAATGTGTCACAGTCTATGTTGCAAAATATAGAAACCCAGTCTGCCACTGCCGCCACTGCGGCTGCAAAGGATGAACAAACGGACACGGCTATGAAGTGAGTGACTAGACGGCTATGAAATCACACCTCTATCTATTCACGCAACGGAAAAAAAATATATTGCCCGAATCTACGCGTAAAAAAAATGAGCACAAGCCAGAAATATGGCTATGTGGTTGAAGCCGTGGGTATGAGAATATCTCGGCTGCAAAACTCCAGGGCTTGTAGGGCACGGCGAAGTCGGGGCAAACAGGGCGGGGGGCAAACAGGGCGTATTTCACAGGTGTGCCGGGCGCAGCACGATATTCACGCCTATTCCTTTTTGTCTTTCTCGCTCCCTTGTCGTCGCCTTGCTTACAGGCAAGAATCCTACGGCTCTCGCGCCGCCAAAATCCTAACTCGCATCCCCATGGTTCATTGCGTGCGAAACAAAATGACCAGAATAGCCCATCCCATGCCTGGTCAATATATGCCCAGCGGCCAGAATCCCAACAAAATTCCTATTAAAAAAATAACGGCCGCAGGAGACAGGGAAACAGGATGGGAAACAAATCAGTGTATATGGGGGGGGGGGCTGGGGAGGTTGCGCGTGTGTGCGTGTGTGTGTGTGTGTGTGCGACCTGTACGGCTATGTACATGTATACGGAAAGCATGCCGTACCGCTCACTGTCCCATTTGTGAACGTTGCTGCAAGTCAATCCGGGGCTTTTTACTCTCCACAACTGCAACCGATACAGGAAACAGGCAGCCATCTAATACTCATACATGAGTTGGCCCCCGGGGCAAATAAATATATGGCCCAAGGGTCAGTCCCTGGGAGCGGGCTGGTTGGGAGGGGTTGAAGCCCCCGCCCCGGAAGTCCGTAGCCAAAATTATTTAAAATGGCCCGGGGGACTAGGGCACGAGGGGTGGGGGGGGGGGGGTGTGGGGAGTGATCACCCACGTGCCGCAAGGTCCTGGACGTCCGTGGTGCAGCGCAGTACGTTGGCACGGAGCAGTCCGCTGATGGCCAGGAAGGTGGTTGCGTGGTGGAAGACGACCACCTCGTACTTGTCCTCCAGGTGCTGGAACAGCTTGGCAAGCGAGCCGTGACGATGGCTGGCAGCTTGGCGTAGCTGCTCCATACGCGTGGGAGATAAGCTAAACGACACGTTGAGTGGCGTATAGGACTGCGTGTGTGTGGGTGGGGAGAGAGAGAGAGAGAGAGAGAGAGAGAGAGAGAGAGAGAGAGAGAGAGAGAGAGAGAGAGTAGGAGAGAGAGTAGGAGAGAGAGAGAGAGAGAAAGAGAGAGAGAGTGCAGGCAGCAACACAGACACACAATAGTTCAAACACATGAATGCGCATACCAAGACAGACGGACAGACGGACAGACACACACGCACACACACAGCACAGCACAGCACAAAACAAAGACTATTATTAAACCAAGACAAGACAACAAGTTCACATCAGTATACTACCGGTAATCACAGTACAACACACACACAGCAGCAGCAGCAGCAGCAGCAGCAACACTAGAAGAGCAGAATGGTTTCTATTTTCAAGGCTACACAAACACCCCCTCCCCCCCCCCCCCATCCCCCTCTCACACCCACAAACAACACTCCCCCCACTCTCTCTCGCACCCACAAACAACACTCCCCCCTCTCTGTCACACCCACAAACAACACCCCCCTCTCTCCCACACCCACAAACAACACTCCCCCCCTCTTTCTCACAACCACAAACAACACTCCCCCCTCTCTCTCACACCCACAAACAACACTCCCCCTCTCTCTCACACCCACAAACAACACTCCCCCCTCTCTCTCACACCCACAAACAACACTCCCCCTCTCTCTCTCTCGCACCCACAAACAACACTTCCCCCTCTCTCTCACACCCACAAACAACACACCCCCTCTCGCTCACATCCACAAACAACACTCCCCCCTCTTTCTCACAACCACAAACAACACTCCCCCTCTCTCTCACACCCACAAACAACACTCCCCCTCTCTCTCACACCCACAAACAACACTCCCCATCTCTCTTGCACCCACAAACAACACTCCCCCCTCTCTCTCGCACCCACAAACAACACTCCCCCCTCTCTCTCACACCCACAAACAACACTCCCCCCTCTCTCTCGCACCCACAAACAACACTCCCCCCTCTCTCTCACACCCACAAACAACACTCCCCCCTCTCTGTCACACCCACAAACAACACTCCCCCTCTCTCTCGCACCCACAAACAACACTCCCCCTCCTCTCTCTCAAACCCACAAACAACACTCCCCCCTCTCTGTCACACCCACAAACAACACTCCCCTCTCTCTCTCTCGCACCCACAAACAACACTCCCCCTCCTCTCTCTCACACCCACAAACAACACTCCCCTCTCTCTCACACCCACAAACAACACTCCCCCCCCCCCTCTCTCTCACCCGCAAACAACATCATCATTACGCAGCAGCAGCACAGGTAGAAAACAAGGCGGTCAAGGCACTACAAACACAAATTACAGTTAACTTCGCTAATAACGACTGCGGATATAACGACAATTCGCGAATAACGACAGAATTCCCATGCCCAAAGCAAAGTCCCATCCAACTGTAATAATATAATGAGACTTCGGGTGTAACGACACTTCGCGAATAAGGACACTTTTCTGATGCCCCGCCGAGTGTCGTTATACGCGAAGTTGACTGCATTGTCCTGCAGCTTACCAGAAACTGCTTCTCAACGGCAGCGACCCTCTCCTGGTCCCCGCACACGGCTACGACGATATGAAACTGGTGCTTGTCCCACTTTAGCGCTGGGTGCTGTTGACTGTAGGCGAGGTCGGGCTGGGCTGCGCACGCCTCGCACGTCTTGCAGCCAGAGTGCTTGGCGGAGCGCACATGCGCGTACACCTGGTACTGCTTGCAGACGCGCGGCACCACGTCGTTTTCCAGGTGCTGCGCGAAAACACCATACGCACGCCAGCACGAACGCGCACCCACATACACGTACACACACACACACACGTACACACACACACACACACACACATACACACACACACACACACACACACACACACACACACACACACAAACACATTATTAAGGAGTTGTTCAGAAGTACGACCCCAAAATGGATTGGGAGAATCTCAAATTTCAAAGAGTCAGTGTCGGGGAAGCGAACTGCCTGAAAAGAGAAAAAAAATGCGAACCCCACCAGACCTTCTAGGTTCGGCCTGGTCCCATAGCTCAGTTGGTTAGAGTATTGCTCATGGCAAGCAAGGTTCCGGGCTCGAGTCCTGGTGGGTCTGGTATTTTTTTCTCTTTTCAGACAGTTCACATCCCCAACTGATTCTTCCAAAAAGTATTGATTGGCATAAAAAAATTCTTGCTCGCATGCAGTAAGTATGTAACACAATGCTGCTTAATAAAATCCAGTCGCGTCACTCAAGTACAAGCCGGGAATTGCGCAGCCCTAGACCTGCACTGCGACATGGTGCAAGGCGCAAACTTGAGTGACGCGACTGGATTTCATTGAGCAGCATTGTACATACTTACTGCATGCGAGCAAGCATTTGTTTTAAGCCAATCAATACTTTTTGGAAGAATCAGTTGGGGATGTGAACCAGGGAGTAGTAAAATACATATACTACACCCTGATGTGCACTGTCTGAAAAGAGGAAATAAATATTCAGAATTACAGGCAATTCCTAGGTACAGTCAGTGCTCGGTCCTCACCTGCCCCCGATTAGAGGCGATTTACACGATGGCAGTGCATCCCGCCGGGAAGCGAAGCACTTGATCCCGAGAGTTTGCGGCGACTCGCGGGAAAACGAAAAATAAAACGATTCGCACGGCAGGATTTCACGTACAGAACGTGTAGTACAAAACAGTACACGGAATGCCACAGCATGCATTTCCACCTTGCAGCCCCCCTCACGGTACTACCGGGATCATACCGGGATAGCTCGCGGGATAGGTTTACGCCAAAATTCGAGTTCACGTGAATGAATCTCCATGGCGGCGATACGCACGGGATGAATCCTGCCGTCGTGACAGTTGCCGCCTCTTAGGGGAGTTCGACTGTACAGTCAACCCCGGGAATAACAATCTCGGGTATAAAAACAACTCGCGGATAGCCAGGTGTGTGTTTACCACCATGTTTATAAACTATTTACAGAGAGCTGAGTCCTCCGGCTCGATAGAGTGCTCAATGCGGAAGCAGAGCAGTAACACACGAGTCACAGAAAACCACGCGTTTCGATTGTCGTAACTTAAAGTTTCATGCCATATAGCGATCTTCAGACAACTGATACTATACATTTAAAGTATAGCTGCATTGGTGTCTTCAACTTCATTCTCGCGGATAGCGACACTGCTTTCAGACCTAGTCACTAGTGACCATTTGAATGCACAGTTTCAACCTGGCGAGTAACGACAACTCGCGAATAACCGCACATAATGCGTGCCCATGCGAAGGTCCGTTATTCGCAGGGCTGCATGTGCATGCATGGTTCTACTAGCCAACGGAGGGTGGGTGGGGGCCTCTTACTTTGATTGAGCCCCCCCCCCCCCCACCCTGTGAAAAGCGCCCCCTCCCCACTTATTTGTCCAGGATTTTTCATGCCATTCAACGAAACTGCAGTCTGCAGTCACTGATAGAGGGTTCATAAATGCACATTCGTCTGGAGTAAGGTTGGGGGTTCACCCTGTGCGTTTGCATTTCGCATGGACGATTTACACAATGTTGGAAAACGGAAGAAAGGGTTTGGGAGTAACTGTTTCCCATGCCCCACCCCTACTATTTTGACCGGGCCTAGAACCCTGCTGTACATACATACTAGTGCATACCTCCAGTAGGCATTGGTGGGCTAACATGTGTATGCTGCTCTCGTGCAGTTGAGACAAGGTGGACATGTCGCGCGCCGCCGCCACCACCGCCTGCTCGTCCCGCGAGTGGAAGAAGTACTTGTTGGTGGTCTTGTCGAACTGCATCACCGACCCGTGCCTCGCCTGCAGACGGTTGAACGCGTTGCCGAGGGCGCGAGAGCGCTGGTGATGGAAGAACTTCGTCAGGTAGCCCAGCTGAATCTGGCTCAGGCTCGCAAAGCACTTGAAGTTCTGGAACTTCGTTGAGAAGATGGCAGTGAACTTGGGCTCACGCTGCTGCGCCTGTCCTTCGACGCAGACATTAGACTTGCCGCTGTTGCTGGCTCTGGTTGCCAAGGAGACAGGGGAGTGAACGTCACTGAGGCCGCCGCTGGTTGGGTGTGAGGACAGTGGAGCGGTGCTCATCGCTGCAACCTGCTGATGCAGAGTGCTGCAGGCGAAGGAGACAAACAAGCAAACAACACACACACACACACACATGCATGCACGCACACACACACACACACACACACACACACACACACACACGCGCACACACACACACACACACACATGCGCACACACACACACACAGACACACGCACGCACACACGCACACACAGAATAGCGCACGGCAATTCAAAAAATAGGGAGCAAGGGATCGCACTCGTTCGTCAGCTAGGCCGTTAGTGTTGGACAAAACGGATAACTTGTAAACTTATGGTCCTCTTTTTTCTTAAACTCGTTCGTTAGCCGAGGAATAAATAATCCAACCGTTCCTTGATGATAATGCTTGTAATAGAAGATGCATGATAACATAACTGTGCACTTTATCTTAGTCAGTGCATTTTCTACACTTCTGTCTCCTCGTCGACTCTTCGAATAAATAATCGTCACAAAAAGTTTAATAGGTTCGCTCGCCTGCAGTTCCGCTTCGTGGGACGCCACCAAACCATGACCAGGCATATATTGTATTCCCTATAGAAAATTCAGTGTATTCAGATTCACCCATGTGTGCACAGCACGATGGAACGCAATCAACACGGCACTCACCCGGCGAAGTCCGGCATCGCGTACGGATCCACGTCATCCACCATCATGGCGCCGATATCGGCGGCTAACTCTGCTGTTCCTGCCGACGAGTAGTCCACGCCTGGCAAGTCGAGAAAGTCATCATCGTCGGATTGGTACACCTCCTCGTCACCGCCAGCCAGACCGTTGACGGGGTGAACAGGTACATTGCTGCTGCCCCTGCTGCCGCTGGTCAATATATCTGCGTCATGCGTACGGAGCAACTCCTGCCGCGGCGGTAGCGCGCCAGTGTCGACCTCCTGCGCCCAGTCATCGTCATCAAAGTCATCCATACCGCTGGTCATGTTCTGCTGTTGTTGCTGCTGCAGTCGGTGAACCGGATTCTGCTGCTGATACTGCTGCTGCGCCTGATGATTGGTGGCTGTGCTACGCTGGACTGGCGACGGTTTAGGCCTAGGATAGACGCCGGTGGCCTGGATATCGTCCCAGTCACGTACCATCTCATAGATGTCGGTGAGCCGATCGCTGGCTATCAGGTCCTGCGTGTCGTCGTTGACGACCAGGTCGAGATTGCACAGTTCGTCGGCGCCGCCGCAACCGTCATCGCTCTGTGCCTGCAGGGTGCGTATCGACCGGAGCGCATGCTGAGCGTCGGCGCGCGACACGAACTGGAAGAAGGCCATGCGCTTGAACGGCATGGGTATGTCGATGGCGTGCGCCGCGGGGCACTGGTCGGCCAGGAAGCCCGAGGCCAGCTGCACGGTGGCGATGTTGGTGACGTAGAGCGTGACCAGGTTGAGCGGGGCGCGGTGCGCAGACCCCGCGCGGTACACCAGGCGCTTCTTGCTGAACTTGCTGGCGATCTCGCGCCGCCCGGCCATGCGCCCGCGCAGCTCGCCAGCCACCTGCCGGGCCGCCCGCTCAGAGTCGAGATCGATGAACAGGTACTTTCCCTTCGGCGTGGCGTGCACGTGAACGCCGAGCACGCTGTTATGGTGACTTGCCAGCAGCGCGACCACATCCTTCTGGTAGAGCGGCGAGACGGGACGTGGCAGATTGCCCATCCACACGCTGTACATCCAGCGGCCGATGTTGACGTCTTGGCGGCGTGACGTGTGAGCGGACGTGAGCGTGGGTGCTTTGGCCGCGGGCGCGCTGTGAACACGCGGCGGAACTGTGGTGGCGGTGGCATTGCTGCTGCTGGCGGCGGCTGTTGGTGGCGGCCGGGATAGAGGGGGTGAGGAGGACTTTCTGGTCTCCAGAGTCATGTCGGGACGCACTCCGCTGAACGTCACCCCTGAGCAAGACGAGGAGCGCGGACACACGCGCATGCACAAACACACATACACACACACAAACAAACAGATACACACACACACATATACACACACACACAAAGACAGGTGCATGCACGCACGCACACACAAATACAATAGATGCAAAGCATTTCGGTAGTTTCACCATGAGGCTGTGGTTGCTATTAAAGTTTTCAATGGCATATTTATAATATAAAATAAATGCATCCGAAGTTGAATTTAGTAAGAACAAAATTTGAAAAATCTCTATACTTAGCTCCAAGAATCAGTACTGAGTAGGTTCGAGAGCACATGCCTTCAGACATGTTGACGCATAAACAGACATATGCATCCCTTATAAACACACATACTCCATTGGCAGCGCAGTAGCATCATCAGCAGCAACAGCATCGACAGCATCAATAGCAGCAGCAGAAACAGCAACAGAAACAGCAGCAGCAGCATCGACAGCATCAATAGTAGCAGCAGAAACAGCAACAGAAACAGCAGCAGCAGCAACAACAACAAATGCAGCCGCACAAAAACAACAACAACAACAACAACAACAACAACAACAACAACAACAACAACAACAACAACAACAACAACAACAACATTAGCTGCAGCAGCTGCAGCAGCAGCAGCAGCAGCAGCAGCAGCAGCAACATGTGCTGCATTAACACTTACCCAGTAGTAGACGCATGGCCTCGCAGGCGCTGTCATACGATGTAAACTTGAGAGAAACGCAGGACATGCCGTCAGCTGAGCGAGACACGGTGAAGCTGGACAGGTCACGGCTGTACTTGTGAACACGACGCGTCACTTGCTGCGGGTCGATATCCAACGGCATGCCTTTCAGCTGGAGCTCGTGTACTTCGAGCACTGCCTGCTGCTTCTGTGGCTGATGTTGCTGCTGGGGCACAGCGTTATGAGCAGAGTGACGACCGTTACCCGTGCTGCTCATGAGAGGACGGATGGGAGAGTTGGAGGATGACGGAAACGCAGCCGATGACGCTGGCTGTCGACGCTGCTGCTGCTGCCCGGCTTGCACTTGCTTGAGAGACGACTTCCCGTAACCATGACTACCGGCCGTGCCGCCATAGCCGGTGGTGGACGGCGCACCGCCACCACTACCGCCAGAGTATGTATTGACGTCGTAACCACGGCCACCACCACCACCGGAGTATGTGTAGGACGAGCCACCACCGGACGAGGGCTGCGGCGAGAAATCTTCGAGCTGATCCACGGACATGGATATTCCCGCGTCACCACCGCTCACACCGGTGTGGTGCCTGGCGCGCATGTCCAGCGTCATTAGGATGTTGTTGCTATGGCAATGCTGCCGGCAGAACGTCAGCAACGTGTCCAGGGCATTCTCGGCGAGCAGCGAGTTGCACGCGAGCTCCGCGACCGTGTCAAACTCGTATGGTCGCAGCGTGTCCAGACGACCGGCGAGCGCTGAGCAGGCGTCGCGCACACACTGGAGATTGGCACGGCGCTCAAACGCCTTCAGCAGCTCCAGGAGCGTGTCCACGTCGCTCTCCTGCTGACGCTCATTGTCGATGTCCAGCAGCAGGGGTTTGATTTTCTCGCGCAGCCGGTCGGCGATGTAGCGTTCCACCTTGGCGGCCGCCTGGTCCGCCGACGATATATCACCCGGCGAAAGAGTCTGCGAAGGATAGAGAGAGAGAAGCACAGGCATGATTTGAGAATTCACGAATGGGCGCATGTACATACAGATCCAGGTACACAAAAGCAAACACACACGCGTACACACGAATGTACATGCACGTTCGTACGCACGCCCCCCCCCCCCCCCCCCACACACACACACAAATCTCCCCCCCCCCCACACACACACAAACACACACAAACACACACACACACACACACACACACACACACACACACACACACACACACACACACACCATGTACCATGGATACGCCCGTCGCAAGAGAAGCACGCAAATCTGCAAATGCACTGGATGTGCACCCACAGATTTTCCCTTATAGCAACGATAGCGAACAAGATCTAAATGAGACAGATCAAGACGTGCGCCAGATAACTGTCTAATCCACACAACTGGCGAAGCCATGTGAATCGACCACCAATGCACACCTGGTCTACACCACACGGAGTACATCGGCATAAAACGGCCAAGACACTTGCTGGGGTAACCAGTATAGACAGCACGCTGCTTTGATAGAAGCAGACACTAGATGCACTGGTACCTTGAAGTGAAATTGGAGCCACACACACACATACACCTTGACATTGACAAACAGCTGCCGTTAAACGGCTAAGCTGCCCTGATGAGGAGGGGAACAAAGGGGTAGCATCACGGCGTCGCGGCAGAACATCCGGCTTCATGCCGCTGCAGATCCTGCTGTCTGCGATATCTCTCGCCGCACGCACAGCAGAACTTGAACTCAAGACGCTCCCTCGCTGTTGGTCGCTTGCCACGCTCGCAATTGTGCCGTTTAAATCCAGCAGCAGATCGAAAGCACCAGTTACATGACGGGCAGTGGAATGGGCAACAATGTTGGTGTTGAAGCACTAGTCGAGGTGCAGGATCGACACAGTCCGAAGGCTGTTGGGAGGAACCTGCGAGAGGGCACTTATGTACCTTCAGCCCACCAGCACTCTTGAACCATCTACCACAACGTTGACACGACTTTGCATCAGGCTGTTGGCTGACAGGAAGTTGACGGGCCGCACTGCACTTACACACATACACACACACACACACACACACACACACACACACACACACACACACACACACATACACACACACACACGCACGTGCACGCACACACACGCAATAAGTGCAAAAGCTGTGACTTACATCCCTGGTGGTTGGATGCTTCCATCCCAGATCTACCAAGGTGCTGCGGCTAAAGACCTCATCCTCGATTTGAACCGGGTCACGAAGCAGGACTTCCGTTATAGGGTCCAGTAGCTCTGACGGCGCACCATCTGTCAACAAGTCTTCCAACTGGACATCAAAAAATTGTGCAAGAAACAATGAGAGAGAGACACACACACACGCACATACACACGCGTGCGCGCGAGCGCTCGGGGCGCGCACACACACCATTGACCATTTGACGCCCATCGCCGGAGGCGATGATAGCGATGCCACAGAAGAAACCATAGCAACTTGTGCTGGGATTGTACCATTCAACAGCTTGGAAAGTCACACACACACACACCACACACACACACACGCATACACATACATACACACACACACACACACACACACACACATGCACGCGCACGCACGCACACACACATGAAACGCGCATGCCTGCGCTCAGCCTCGCGCAGGTCACGTTCATGCATGACATCGGTGCATGCAGAAAAACAAAGCGTGGGGATTACCTCTCCTCCCTTCAGCATGGAAGGCAATGCTAGACTGTGATAAATTGCCACTGATAATTACTTGCCGCAAGAGTACAGTCAACTTTGCGTATAACGACACTAGGCGGGGCATTAGAAAAGTGTCCTTATTCGCGAAGTGTCGTTATACCCGAAGTCTCATTATATGTATACAGGTAGAATGGACTTTGCTCTGGGCATGGAAATTCTGTCGTTATTTGCGAATTGTCGTTATATCCGCAGTCGTTATTAGCGAAGTTGACTGTACTGTAAAACCGGGAATTTTCGGTTGTGTAATATTTTCGATACTTCCCAAAATCAACGGTTTGGTAGCGCGAAAATAGAAGTAAACCAGTTTTCTACACTCAAAAATGCATTTCGCACACTGTCTGGCATGGCACGGTTGAATTTTAGGTCGCGTTTTTTTAGGTAAAAATTACCCGTACCGAAGTTACCGAAAATAAATCTCCACCGAAAATTTTCCGGTTTTACAGTACATAACGAAGAGTGCGCAACTCCTATCTTCAGCTGCGATGGGATCAGCTACGGCGAATTTATTTTTTCAAATACTTTTTTTGGCAGAAGTATGATCAAGTGTGTATGCTTTTCTTTCTCGTACACTATTATTGTAGATTCTGTGTCAGTTCATCAGTTTTAGGATGAACGTGGATCTACCCTGCTTGGTGCGACTTCAACTACTGTCGCTGGGATGTACATGTGCCGACACCCCATGCCTGTCGGCCCCTCGTATGAGGGGACATGTGACCGGCTTCACACATGCGCGCGCACGCACACGCACACACACACGCTTGTACTTTGTACTTGTTGCTCACTGCCAAAACTGGTCACGTGGGTCTCCTCGGGAGAGGGGAGAGAGACTCAAAAGGAATCTTGGAAAGATGACTCAATTGGCTACTGAACCGCCCAACGCCCCAAAACTCTGGGTGGACTTGGAAATGATCCCACTTATCCCCCCCCCCCCCCCCCCCCCACACACACACACACACATCACACACACCTAGTACTCAGCACAGCAAATTGTTTCCATCAACGTGCTCCACCCATGGAACTAAATGCATGCAGTGGTGACAGTGCATCAGGTAAAGCAAAATTAAATTTTATGTACAGTCATTGTCCTTTCCAGCCAGGTGTAAAAGGCAATGAACAGATCGTGTGGCAGTCTGTCTTGGCTGTCCCGATGCGTGAGTGTAACACACAAGCCAACCACGCAAACCCGTGAACATAACTCCCCTCGCCAAAGTAAGTCACATACGCAACTGATTCAAAAATACAATCATGCATTATGTGATGGTTTCGTAGTACGGCGAGGCAGCATACAAACTAGTAACAAAGTGCAGAACAAGCATAGCGTATGAAGCGGGATAGCATAGGTGCCAGAGAAAGCGAATACTCACCGTCGACATGGTTTAGCTCCGCGCCAGTGACGATTTCCCTACAGTCGATGAGCTACCTAAGCATTCTGCCTGCTTAGTGACTTCCTTCTCAGCTATTTCCTCAAATACTAGTGCAAGTACTCAATTTATTCTCAATGGATATTAGTGGATCAATCTTTTCATAGAGTACGCTGGCCGCCCTGGTTGAAGCAAGGCTCTCTAGCATGTGTGGAAGGGAAGGGGAGCAAGCTGAACGAATGGCGAAAGATACTCGATTGTGATAGAAACCACAAGACTGTGAGGTCGAGAGAAGAACCAACCATACAAAAGATAAATAATTTTGTTGAAATGTGTAGTAGATCGTCATTGTACAGTTTTGTACTCTTCAAAACGACTGATAGTGATAATGCATGCGTGCATTATTGTATGTGCACATGCATGTGCGACCTTTCCGAGGCTTTTCCGTTTTCGGCTTCAGTATTTTCGTGCTGATGAGTCGTCGACAGTATTATCGAGAAGCAGTACATCATGTGCTGGTATTTCGACAACTCTCATGCCATGGTGCATGGCCACGTTTGCCATTGTCCATGCAATACTTGTAGGTGCCAGATGCAGAGAGATGACTCAGACCATCGCCACTGCACCGGCATGCCGTTCCAGTGACTCAAGCAGCAAGAAAAGAGTGAGTGAATGGGAGATCGTGCACGATGACTGGGAGGGAGCTCCCCATCCAGCCACGTTCATAATAATGATGACAGGCCAGTTGTTCCTCAGCCGGAAATCCAAAGGTTTCTGTAGTACTAGTAGTGCTATTAATAGTAGCAAGAGTAGATAAACAGTTTATCTGCTCTTGGTAGTAGCTGTGTGCAAGTACCAGTCGATTTAGTGCAATGTCAGTCAAGTGTGCACACTTGAACACAGTTTGAAAACCTGACTACATGATTGTATTACTTTCACATTTTAATTTTTTGAGTGATGAAGACTCCGGCCCCACACACATTCAAAAGCGACTTACTCACAACTCACAAAACAAGGCAATGCACCATTGTAGAATTTCAATGCATGGAGTCACTCCATGTGTGGTCACTTTTGTGTGTGGGTCTTATTTAAAACTGAGTTATTTAATTGGGAAGTTTAGCAGCAGGGAGGGTGAATGCACCAACCTATTGGGAGCCGCCCTGTGCCCTAGAAAGCCACCCAGCACCTAAACAAGCGGGGCAAGGGACTCCCAGACGGGCGGCCCACCCCCCTCGCCGTCCGTGGGGTCCAACGGAAAAAGCGGCCCTGCACTTGGCACTGTCTAAGCGGGTATTATGCTCTCAATGGTGACCATTGCTACACAATATGTGTACCATTTGACTGTCCCCGGGGAAAATTGCGGAAAAAAATCGCAAAAAAACGCGGGGAAAAACGCGGCATAATGTGGCATAATTTGCGGTAAATATGCGGTGAATATTATTGATATCATCTCGCGGCGGCAAGTTTGCAGTTGATATGAGGCAATTTTCAGTGAATATGTAGTGAAATCAATCAGTTACAAGTCTCTGGCGTAAGTGCTCGTCATATTTGAGTACAAAGCCGCCACGTTGCTGACCGAACAGTGCACTGTGTGTACGTGTAGTGCAACAGAAAAGTTCAAAAAACGCGGGAAAATCGCGGAAAACGCGGTCTTTTAAAATATCGCAATAAACGCGGAAAAAAACGCGGCCGCGGAATCGCAATTTTCCCCGGGGACAGATTTGGACTGTGCTTCGGGTGGGCAAAATCATTAAAAATTCATGTTTGTCCCTGAAATCCAGTGCAAACAGGCACTTTTGGACACTTGATCGTTCGGATAGTTGGATAATTGGCGTTTGGATAATTGGCATTCTACTGTAGTAACTTGCGAGCAACGGACGGGTTTGTGCGACTCTGCTTGTGATCACTATAGTGAAACCTGTCTAAGACGACCGCTCAAGGGACCTTCAAAATGTCGTCTCTCTCATCAGGTGGTCGCCTTATCCAGGGCCAATTGACTGGAAATAGCATCCCTTAGTCCTGGTTGCAGTGGTCTTCTAGGACAGGTGGTCGCCTTGACAGGTTTTACTGTAGTAACAATGAAAGAATACCCAGCCACGACCTGACCAACCGGACTGGTTCCGGTTGCTACTTGTGTTGCAGTTGCCAGCACGGTTTGCACTCGTATCCCTTTGCATGGGATATCTATCCGGCGCACTACTGAGTACAGCATGACGTATCACAGTGTGACATGTCAGTATCAAAATGTACTCTTGTAGCAGAGGCATCGGACACGGTACGGTCACTACGGTATTGACCGCACCGCTTGACCGCACCGCTATTTGCCCCAAGTACCCTGTGAACCGATAAAATGCATTGATATGGGCTCTAAATATCCAACCCTCCCCCATGAGTAAATTCACAAATTATTGTACAGTTGTGGCAAGTGAAATCCGACACTTGCCATAGGGGACAGCGCCACAAATGGACACCAATGATGTAATGCACTGCACCTAATTTGTACTGTAGAGCCGTATGCATCCCGAACAGATCGAAAGGTCACAGCGTAGATACACACAGTTCACAAATATGGTACACATAAGAGTATTGGTATCCAATCCCCATTCATTTTTGCCAGCACCTTAAAACCTTGACTGTGATGAATACGAGTTTTGTCATCGCACAGATAAAGTTGTATGTACATATGTAACACATGTACTGTACGTATGCAGGGCTGCAGGGGCTGCAGACTGCATGGTGCAGTCCCTTATGCCAAGTGTCGGATTTCACTTGCCACAACTGTACTTCAGATGGCTGACCGTACCACACTAAATTACCATCTGACGCCCCTGTGTAGTTCACGGATGGCTTAAACGTTTGGAGAACGAAAGGAGAATGAAGACTTGACACCAACCTTTGGGTCATCCCGATAACAAGATTTTTAAATTAAATATCTTGATGATCAGTATCACCGCCAGGAATTGAATCAGTGCGTGGCCGTGCGGTGGCGTGTGCATAGCCACTCAGCAACTATTGAGTAGTAGTTGGGATCATAGCCGTACCGCACATGTACCGGCTTTAAAAGAAAATTGATACAATGTGGAGATTTGAACTGGGACGATGAGCCAATGCAATCACGGATAAATAATGGAAGACCAAATGTTAGGAATTTTGGACAGCACCGGTCCATGCCAGCTACCCCAACAAGTCTAGAACAGAAACTCTCGGCAAAGAACAAGACACTGCGTGGCGCCACAGAGACATCGCCATGATGAACAGGAGTCCAGTCACCGTGACGAACATGGCTCCAGTCACCATGACGAACAGGGGTCCTGGCACCGTGACGAACAGGGGCCCTGGCACCGTGACAAACAGGGGTCCTGGCACCAAGATGACCAGGGGTCCAGTCACCATGACAACCAGGGTCCTGTCACCATGGCAAACATGGCCCATGTTACCATGACGAACAGGGGTCCTGGCAGCAGTCGTATGGTTTGGACGGTGGCACTGGTAGGTCGGGTTTCCACAGTGCTACAGACTTGTCACAAGTGTTCATCTGTGGTGGTGCTATCTTCACATCTGCCATGTGCTCATCTTTGACCTATGCACAAACAACACGTACACACATGCACACACTCACATACACATGTACACACGCACACATTCGTACACACACACACACACATGCACACAAACGTGCGGTAAACATCTCAATACAGTAGGACATCTTATTTTAGTCCATAGCCAGCTCGTATGAGACATACACATGCCCAATACTGCAGTCGGATAGCCCTTGGTGGATGGATAATGTTGGCTGAAAAGTCGGCAGAATTTTCGGGAATGTTTCATGCATGTTTGGTACCTGTATTTTTTATTTTTTTTCACAAAGAAACTGTTGTTGGCGGCCTTGCGGTCGCCGCTGCCGGCACTCGGCCCTAATGTGGCCCAACTTCCCGCAATTGAAACAACGGGTGCCCTTAGCCCACTGGTTTGCCCCCCGGATCGCCCCTTGTCTCGCATAAACTCTCTAAGAGGCAGCGCTACAGTCTCGCTGGCCATATTTTTTGTTTGGCCCCAACTGCTCCTCCACAGCTGGCAGTGGATATGTATCTTCGCTTGGCCAACGACGAGGGCACTGAACGTTTCAGGGGCCGACCGTGGACAACTTTGGTAACGGTCTTGCAGACGAAATTGCCATCATGGCATGGACTTACCCTCTACCAGCCGCTAGATGCTGACGCAGTCCACACAATGGCAGCGGACCGACAGGCATGGCGTGGAGCCCGCCCCACCTAACAGGACTGATTTACGTGATTCCACCAGACATGTTGTGTGTATGTATATTCTATTTTTATTTTCATACTTTCGATTAAGTTTTCCATTAGGCCAATTGGTATTGTTGCTAACGGCTTTTGTCAACGTCACTTCTGTCTTTTCATTGTATTGTATTTCTCTTCAGACATCAATCCTGAATGGCATATGCGAAAGTGCCCCCCCCCCCCCCCCCCCCCGCCACCTACGCGGACATGCTTTTAATAATTATGATAAATAATAATTTACAAAGAACGCAAACCCGGCTCGAGACAAAAATTAATAACAAGAAAGATAACAAAGTTGCATGCAGGGAGAACGAAGAAACAACTAGAACACCTGAACACCTGTATACAGAAAAGAAGAGGAGCAGAATTCTAGGGAATGATTGCCCTACTAGTAACCTCTGTATGGTTCTGCCAATTTCAATGCTCTTTGAGCAGAATCTGCCAATTTGTTTCAACCATTGTCCACCAAAACCGAATGTCTGCAGCACGGATAGACTTGTACTACTATTGTTGCCTGTCCCTCTGCCAGAATGTCTGTCAGTCAACTCTCTCTCTCTCTCTCTCTCTCTCTCTCTCTCTCTCTCTCTCTCTCTCTCTCTCTCTCTCTCTCTCTCTCTCTCTCTCTCTCTCTCTCTCTCTCTCTCTCTCTCTCTCTCTCTCTCTCTCTCTCTCTCTCTCTCTCTCTCTCTCTCTCTCTCTCTTACCTTGTTGATAGCAGCCATTATCTCTGTGATATTGTATTTGGTGTCCTTGGCGGTAATAAAGAAGCGTTCAGACGGGTCTTGCTCGATCTGCACCATCCACAAATATGTGCACACAATATAAACACCCAAAACACACGACAATTGTAATGCTGCTAACGAGGGAGTGGTCATTTTACTACTCCAAAGTACCAAATGTGCTGGAAGGATACTCCCACACCTGGAGTCCCACCTGCACAAGTCAATAACCGCTGTCTTCATGTATGTCAAGCCATGCAGGGCAATTCGATGGATTTACGAGAGCAGAGTGACAGCGGGACAGCTTGGAGATGGACAACATTGTGAAAGTCATTACAGTAGGGATAGTTCGATTTGAGAAAGGCGCGGGCTCTTGCAAAGCGCTGGTCACGGGGTTTGCAACCCAGGGTGCAAGGTTATCTCAGATTATTCTGTCAGCAAGTCGGACATTTGTCGGGGAATGTCAGTTAGTGAACAGCTCAATGCAGACCAAAGAGAGAGATGGAGAAAGAGAGAGATTGGCGAAATGCAGAAGGGTATGACCATAATTATGTGACCAGGGAACTCCGCAAACTGAGCAAGGTTCATGAGGGGGGGGGGGGGAGGATTGTGTGAGAAAGAGACGCACAGACACAGACAGAAAGATGAGAACAGACTGGCGGACAGACAAAGAGAGACACTTTTAAAAAGCAACAACTTACGTCAAAGAGAATTGGCGGGTCATGCGCACGCAATGCCGGCGAGTTCCATTCCAAGTCACCCTCTGTGAAGTAATGTGCCTACACAAGATCAGCATTGAATCAGGACCAATTCGAGTTTCAGATTAAAAAAACTAAGGTGGCTACTAGTAGTAGCAAGAGTCCACAATCCCACACAGTGCGCAACTGGGATGGGGATCTGGGACGGCGTAATCCGTGATGTACATCATTTTTTGGGTCGGACTTGCCTCCTTCCATCGACGCGGTGCACCACGGTCCACACTTCACCTACAGTGAAACATGTCTAAGACGACCGCTCAAGGGACCTCAAAAATGTCGTCTCTGTCATCAGGTGGTCGCCTTATCCAGGGCCAATTGACTGGAAATAGCATCCCTTGGTCCTGGTTGCAGTGGTCTTCTAGGACAGGTGGTCGCCTTATCCGAATGGTCGCCTTCATAGGTTTTACTGTGCTCATGATGTCATATGGCGTGGAACACGGATTTCGCAGTCCCAGATCTGATAAGTGAAGTTGCGCACTCTGGGGGGATTATGGACTCTTGCTAGCAGTGTGCTGGTACATGAATAATTCGATTGGCGTGGCAAAACTTTGGCGAAAACACTCCTTTCGCTAAAAAGCCTAAAATCGCTAAAATATCGCTGCCGCTAAAATAAGACGTTTCCGAAACGTGAGATCTGCTTTCGGAACAGCCATACGACGTACCTTGAATTGTTTGTAGCGGACGGCCATGAGCTTGTTTCCTCGCCAGTGAAACAGAGACTGTCGCTGAGATTCCTGTGGAAATGCGGAAATGTCATCATCAGCAACACCAACAGCAGCAGCAGCAACGCAATCTGCTCGTGCACGAGCCACGCTCACCCGTACATCTAGTTTGATCACTGCTAGCCATGAAGCTTCCACATCATACTAATCTCACTATAGTTATTATCTCTTGTTGGCCACAGGCCATCGTGAGAATAAAGATTGGAAACACCATGCAGCAGCCATGCCAGTAAACCAGCAACACCAGTAAGACCAGCAGCAGCAGCAGCAGCAACATAGCTATGCTATATACCGTACAGTCGTGTATAAAAGCCGCGGCTTATACGACTGTCTTCGGGGAAATTTTGCAGGAAAACAGGCTTCTATACGGGCTTCTATACAAGACAGGTATTTCTATGTATGTCAGCACTAAACCAGGCTTATGTGCCGACAGTGCCTCTTGAAAATCAGGCTTCTATTCGAAACAGGCTTCTATGAGAGAGGCTTTAATACAAGACACTTCGGTGTATCTATAACATCGTACCTGTCCGGTCAAGATGGGCATGAGTGAAACACCATCATATGTGACACCGGCCGGTAGCTTGGCGCCAGACAGCTCAACATATGTTGCTGCAAAGTGAAAACCCAACACGAACACATGTACCAGCGAGGAGGAATTTATCGAATGGCCCACAACTCGATCACAAGCTCACAACCTAACTTGTTACTGGTACATGCTTGTTTAACAGTGACACAGTTCTACATGAGGAGCTGATCATATGGCATGTTTGACGTCTCAAATCCGGCCACCCCGGCACTGCGAAAAAACCCCATCGTATAGGAGGCGTTTGAACAAGAGAATCGTTTCGCCCGTGAGGAAAAATGTCACATGTCCCAGCAACTACACATGTGCAGAACTAGTATACTGCAAGTCAACAAATATCCGGCGCATATATATTTTCGCCTACTTTCGGCCGAAATTTTGTTTTGCAAGGTTCAGCGTGACAGTGTATACAGGCGGCAGTAGCACCGGCCGAAAATGTGACGCGGCCGAAATGGGTTTTAGCCCCGGGAGGCCGACATTGGAATGGGCCGAAAAATTGATGCGGTTGAAATGAGTTTTAGGCTCGGGAGGCCGACATTTGAATGGGCCGAAAATTTGTAGACTTCCAGTACACAATTTTGCAGGCAAACATTTCCCATACACAGATATATAGTAAAACCTGTGTTTGCCGGTCCCTGTATCGAGCGGAATCCTCAATTGACCGGATAAACTACTGTAGTAGCTGGCCCTCGGAGACAATTTCACACACTCAAACAAAGCACTCACTTTGTGTTTTCACGAATACTCGTTAGGACAGAATTATTAGTTACACACTCGGCAAGTAAAGATAAGAAGTGAAAAGAGCACAAGAAAAGAACAATGCAAGAAGACAAAACACACGGCGAACGGCAGCCATGTTTTTAGGTCATCAACCAATCAGTAATCTATATAAACCGGTTGCCGACGAAATTCTAGAATATTCCAGAGCTGTGAACTGTGATTGGTTAATTATGCTAATGTTCTAGAACAATAACACTAGCAGTAGTCATACGGGTAAATACGGGTTTAGCCATACACGACTCATACATTACTCACGAGCGACTCACGGAAAGGGTAATAACATGCAGATACAAAATACGCAAGGAGAGAAAAATGTAACTAACTGCCCATCTTGGGGTTTGAACCTAGGAATCTGTATCAACACAAGCTCTTCAAATAAATACTCTTTTATTGCGAAAAATATACTTTCTACTGATTAAAATGCAACTCCTACACTACTTCCACGCGTCAAAGTGCTGTAGATCGAACGTGCACCCCTGAATCAAGCCGAATCCTGTCCTATCAGGACAGTTTCCGCTGCATCAATGGCGTCCGCTTGGGGCAGGTCATCCGGTACAAGTCTATAGTCTAGTACGGGACTGTATATTCAATTGTTCATTATCCTGATGATGGGCCAGGCCCGAAAATTTGGTGTAATGTGTATTTTAATTTGAAATTGCAGTGAAGAGACCGTTTTTGGAGTTTGGAGATTTGAGAAGTGGATTGTATGCTGTATATGTTATTTGAATTCGCAAGTACATGTACACAAGCTCAATTACATGGAAGATAAGGGGTTAGGAGGAAGGAGGAAGGGTTCTCTTGCATATGGCTAGGTTGTGTAAGTCATCGCGCAACGTCGCGCGATTGGCCAAAAATAGTTGAGCTCAGGTCAGCTTTTGTGCGATGTGACACGTTTTCCGTACGCGAAATGAAGTATGAATCAGGCTTTAGAAGATGTGATGCAGCATAATATAGTGATCAAGTGGTAGTGTATAGTGATCAAGTGACAGTGTGGAGGGACATGTACATGTACTGGCACAAGGGCTCTTACCAAATAGATCCATGCTTGACGCCAGTTCAAACGTGGTTGCCACGGCGCCCGGGTCAATGCCCTTGACCTTGCCGGGCCACCAGGCGATGGCTGGCTCTCGTACGCCGCCCTCCCAGGTCGTAGACTTTCCCCCGCGCAACGGGCCCGCGGACCCACCCCGGGTCGGGTCGCACGCCACCCCGGGCAGTGACTTGCACAGGTCGGTGCGTCTGCGAGGGGAAAAGACAGCGAGGAGCAAGGACAGGAAACAATCTAACATATTTTCCGGAGTATAAGCCGCACTGGACTATAGGCTGCACCCACGAAAAAGAAAAAAGAAGAAAAAGAAAAAAAAGAAGAAATGTAGAAAGGAAAAGGACATATGGATACGAGTTTAGAGTAACTCTCCATCACTGTAACTGGATACTATATACAGTCAGAAAGAAGAAAAAGAAAAAAAAGAAGAAAAAGAAAAAAGAAGAAAAAAATAAAGAAAAAATACAGACATCTACCCTGTTTATCACCATGATTACAGTAGTTTGATCATGGTAGTATAAAAGTAGTATAAGCCGCATCGACTTTTCGGGGTCAAAAACTGGTGTTTAAAGTGCGCCTTGTACTCTGGAAAATACTGTACCCAGATTTTAGGAACGCACTCGACGCAAACAACCAGACTTGGTGTTATGCTGACACATCTACCGTCGAAGCACCAACTTTTGCTATACTGTACAGGCAGAAACTTGAGTCGGTGAATGATTTCGTTCAACTCAAAAGAGAAAATAAATCAATCAAAAACCTGGACCAATCCACGTTAGTCCGGCATTTAGTTTAGTCTGACTACTCCTCGGATGATAAAGACGAGAATGAATTCGACACGAATATTTCTGCTTGTAGAGTAGCTCTGTCAGAACATTTCTAAGCTATAAGTTATTATAGCTTCAAAGTAGAAAATACTTTCATTCCATTGCTCTGTTATCCTTACAAACCACGCAGGATTTAGTTCCAAAATTTAATGAAAGTGCCTACACGAGCACACAGCCCAGCCACGAACAGCTGGCATCGAGACATCATCCCAGAGCTCTGCCTGCGTCATGAGCTGTAGGATTTCAGGAGGTCTGGTTAAATGCGGTATGAGCGGCAGAAATTGATATGAAGAAGAAAAAGGACCAATGAACTACACATTACGCCATAATATCCAGTAACACCACCAGTTACTAAACAATCAGCTCATGCGATAACATTGCACGACACTGACCGACGGTACTGACGTTCTACAACTCACTGGCTAGCAGCTCTAGCACATCTTGGATGCGCACTCCAACAAGTACCGTCGGTCAGTGTCGTACAGTGTTATCGCATGAGCTGATTGTCATGTAACTAGTGGTGTTAGTGGACATTATAGCGTAGTTCATTGGTCAATTTTCTTCCTATAAATCCTTGGCTCTCCATCCGAGTCCAAGAAATTGATATCATCGACAACAAAAACAACATACCCATTTTCACGAATAGCGTGGGTGGACTTTTTTTACCTGGACCGGCCAGATCGGGTGCTGTGGCCCTGCTAAAGAAAGAGATGTGAGGTGGATGCACCAGCAGATTGCTATGTGGACAGATGCATATAACCTTACCTGTCTGGGCCGTTGTCGCTCGTGAAGAAGACAAATGTGTTCTCCTCTGCTCGCATAAACACACGCATGCAAGTCACATACGAAACACGAGTGCATTAAAACCGTGTCTCGTGCCCATCGTGAGCTTTCTCATGAAACATGCACGAGTCTCGTACATCCATATCTTTACGTACATAACACAGCAATGACAACAGAACGCTGCTATAGGGAAGTGAACGATTCCACAGAAGCACTGGATTCAACGCAGGGCAAGATCGGATAGAAAGAGATAGCGCTTTTAAATGTAATCTGTAAAAAAAAGACAACACCAAGCTTGTTGATGCATGCATACAATGCTGTCCCCGCTCTGTATTTACAGGACATGCTTTGTGTAGTTTGCATGCTCAGAGCTCCTCAAAAATAGAAGCACCTACGGATTGTGAGCGACCTGATGGTCTCCAGTATCTGCCCGACGCCCCAGTCCAGTTCTTCGACGCAGTCGCCATAGAGACCGCGCCTGCTGACGCCGGCAAACTGTGGCGAGGTGAAGAGAGGAATGTGAGTGTTGTCTGGTGCAAAGTACAGGAAGAATGGCCTGCAGTGTACAACAGGGAACATGGTAGAGGGGGCAAGAGATTGTGATCTCTTCAAATGTTCTTTTTTCCATTGAATTCTTTAAAAAAAAGATTTTTTACTGGATTCTGAAGGCACCAGATTGAGAAATTGGACACAACAGAACTGTAAATGTCATACCATCAATGAAATAGGGGAAGTGCATGTATGCTGCAGGGAGCCGTGTGGGTCTAAATGGAAGTGGGCCATCATTTCCTGGGTAATCCTCTAAGTCTCGGCACTGCGAAGGGATGTTGACGGCATCTGTATGTGTGTGCGCACTCACTTCTTCTCGGGGTCCGCACTCCTCGTCTTGATGTAATCCACGGCATTCTATCACACACAAGCAAGCAGACACAGGCCAAGTGCATGAGCAAACAGATGGGAAAGTCTCTAGAACTAGTCACTTCTCCAACTCCGAAATGGTCTCTTTTCTGTGAGTCACTTTACATTGCAACAAATATTCGGGCCTGGTCCATTATCAGGATGAAAGTATGGAAAGTGAGACCCACTTCACTCACTCCAGCTACGGTATGTTATTTTTCCCTTCTGCCTCTCCCTTCTGCTCCATATAAGTACAGTAAGTTTCACAATTGCACACCACACTGTTGTTGTTGTCACCGGCATACCTGGATGTAGTTTGTGTTGAGTGTGTGGATGTCGATCTCCTTATACAGACGACCAACCACCTGTTGTACACACACACACACACACACACACACGCACACGCACACGCACACACACACACACACACACACACACACATGTACAGCAACATACCGTACAATTTCACACAACAGCGAGAAATCCCAGATTTAATACCTAGAAAGCTCAGCACCGCAAGGATGGAGCAATACCCCAAAGGCAGAAGAGAACAGAGACAACCGGCTAGGTCATTGTCGTAACACTGAGTCTCATGCACATGTAGCAACGCCAAGGCAATGCTCAGATGATGCTCAGATGGCTGATAATCTGTACATCAACTAGCTACAAACTTAGAGTGCGTTCTTTTATTCTTCTGTCTCTTCTAGGAAGGTCTGCTAGGAAAGTCTGCTAGGAAGAGAAGAGGTGAGAATATATTTCGAACGGGTCTGAAGAGATCCGGGATCCCCAGTGCGTCATGCCAAACAGGAAATATTTTGAGGACGCGTTTATTGAAATGATTTTTTGCCAACCCCAAGTCCCTTTTGTCCACGGGCAAGTGACAAAACGTGGTCATCTTCCACTTACTTCCACCTCAAGAGCCAGTAGAGCTTGGCAAAGTCTGCTGCTTTTGGCAGACGATAAGTGAGCGCTCTTCAAAATTTGGGAGAATTTGGCAGAGGATAAAAGAACGCACCCTTCTATCCAAGCAAGTAGAAATGGGTGACATTGAAGCAACAATTTCAGGTACATGTGTTTGTAAGGTGCACCCAGTTAGTTTCCAATTCGTGTCTAGGCTGGACGCGGCGTAGTCACACCACATATATCATCCAATGACACTCCAACGCGGGATAACCAATCGAAACTTCCAAAAACCCACGTCACGAACTTACGTGCGGGACAGTTAACTCACGTAAAACAGGTCAAATTTTACGTGAGATTTTTGAATTTTTGACATAAAAGTTCACGGACGTAAGAATTTTACGTGAAACTTAACCTCTCTATTGGCATGCATACCTCAGTGTTATTGATCAGCTGCATGTCGGGAAAGACACTCTGCAATTACCACAGAAAGAACACAACAGACAGGATAACCGTCACAGTCAGACCTCGCTTATCCGATCCTCTTTCATCTGGATCCCTCGCCATCCGGAAGAAAATTGTTGGTTACCGATTTACAGCATACCGTAGAATCCCGCGGATAAGCCCACCCGCGTAAAAGCCCATGCTCGCGCATAAGCCCAGGGAAAGTTCGAACGTCACAAAGATTTATCGTACAAGCCCATGGGCCTAACTTGTAGCAAGAGTCCAAAAATTATGGACTCTTGATCGTACCATGTACGTAGTCATGTAGTTTTTTTTGCACAATTCAACACAATCATCGGTTGTTTTTGTTTGCACAGTGGCTTTCAGCAATGTACTTCTCACTTCCTTGGTACTTTTCAATGCATACTTTTGGTGTCACCGTATAAGCCCATGTTTTTGTACAAGCCCACCGAAATGTCCTTGTGATACAGATAAGCCCATGGGCTTATCCGCGGGGATTCTACGGTATGTAGTGCATACATACAGCATGTGTGTTCGATTATCCGGTTCCCTCGCCTATCCGGATATTTTGGTGGAAAACGGACGTGTACAGTTAAACGAGGTCTGAATGTACTGTCGTATGGGTACTTTTATCATCATGTTATTAGTTGTAGGAGAGCTGTGGGCATTCTCTCACTGCCTTTGTCTTCTCTCTCTCTCCCCCCCCCCCCTCCCCTCCCCGTTGTAAATGGACGACTAACAAACTGCAACGGCGTGCCTTGAGAGCACGGGCATTACAATGCAGTAACCGGGTACGAGGACATATTCACACAAAAATAGTACTCATTGCACTGGACAGATACTTTTCTTTTGCTTTTGTTTTTGTTTTTGTGTGCAGAAAACATCCCACAGTATGGCTGTGTTGTGTGCGGCAGTACACGATGTATGGACAGTGCCTCAATTGTACCAATTGGGGCTCCGATTCGCCCCATATAAGGTCCAATCGGGGCCCTGATCTGCTTTACAGTTTATACATTTCACACGACGAAAGAGGGTCCGAGAATGCCCGGAAAGTCCCCATCTGGTTCTCAAACGAGGCCCGATTGGGGCGGAATTGGGGGCCTGGGCTGCTTTGGGCAGTACTGCTCTTGCTGTAATATTCCTGGCAAAGTTGCTGCCTTTTTTCCAGAAAAGGTAACACGTTAGGGTTAAAAGCTCACAATCATGCGGGCACATATCCACCGATGACTAGGACTGGGTACAAGGATGTTGTACTAACCTGGTTGCCCTCATTCGGTCCATGCATCATCGGCGTGCCATAGAACTCATCAAAGCCGTGTGTCGTTGGCCAGTTGTCCTCCTGGATACCTAGATGCCATTTCCTACACGCGCATGCACACACACACACACACACACACACATCGTGTACCATGTATACGCCCGTCACAAGAGAAGCATGCAAATCTGAAAATGCACTGGATGTGCACCCACAGATTCTCTCTTTATAGCAACGTGCACGCGCGCGCGCGCACACACACACACACACACACACACACACACACACACACACACACACACACACTTGCATACACCCATTTACACAACCGCTGCATGCAAGGACATGTTGCGTTTCCCCGGCGAACTGAATGACGTCGAGAAGTGCACCGGGAAGGAAATGCTTACCCGATGAGCTTGCTGTGATAGCCGACCGTTTTCAGTAGCTCAGCAATGGTAGTCTCGGTGTGTGGCAGTGCTCCGACACCATCTGCATGAAGCACCTGCAGTAGCCGTGGGAACAACACAATACAAAACACATCCCTGCCCAATTAGCAGACAAGTAGTTTCCTGACCCTCCCCCTCTCTATTACCTTCTCCCTAAGTGCACCATTTGACAGACCATGTACATTTGTAGTCAGTTTGCAAGTCTCTGAAGTTTAAAAGTTTTAAATGGAACCCAAGCTTCAAACCCGAGCTTAGCGTTGCAACCATCATGCCAGACATGGATAATGCTTTGATAGACAAAACTGAGAAATGAAGCCAGCCACTATGTGGCTGTTGCGACTGCCGTACTTTCCATAGTATATTAAAGCCGCACCCAGATTTTTGGCTACGAAATACAGACATCTAAAGTTACCCTGTATTTCACGGTTCATTCGACCATCATTGTATAAGCCGCACCCGCTTTTTTGGGAGAATTATGAGTGTTTCAAGTGCGGGTCATGCTCCGGAAAATAAGGTAAATGTCCGCCTCCTGTATCCCGGGTCAGCGTACCTGTGTCATGACGTTACTGGCGGAATTGTTCCACGTCCCGTACATGCCGTTACGCACGGGCAGACGTCCAGTCAGCAGTGACGACCGCGATGGAGTGCAGATAGCGTTGGCCGTGTAGAACCTGTATGCCATGGGAAGAGAGCGAGGATTAGCGGAATAGATTCAGAATCTGCCAGTCTCGCCTAGCTGATACAGTCAGACCTCGCGTATCCGATCCTCTTTTATCCGGATCCCTCACCATCCGGATGAAAATTGTTGACTACCGATTTACAGCATATGTCATGCATATGTACAGTGTGTGTGTTCGATTATCCGGTTCCCTCGCCTATCCGGGTATTTTTGTGGAAAACGGATGTGTGCGGTTAAGCGAGGTCTGACTGTATCTCTACCCCGCAGGAGATCTCTATGGCCAAAGTCGAGTTGTACATACAATCAACCTGCAGTATAATACCAACTCGCTGATAACAACACGTTTTGTATGCTTTAATAGTGGAAAGTCGTTATTCACAAAGCTGACTGAATAATTATGCTTTGCATTGAGGATCAAACGGAAGCACCGGATGCTACTCTACACAAACCACCCAATATGATGACATCATCACATAACGTCACTCCGTACAAAACACCCAATATGATGACATCATCACATAACGTCACTCCGTACAAAACACCCAATACGATGACAGTATCACAATCACAATGTCACTCCGTGGACACGATGCAAAAATGATGACATCATCACATAATGCCAATCACTGCGCAACACGTAAGATGGCGACGTCATCGCTTAATGCCACACCATTCAACACCCAAGAAGATGACATCATCACAAAACCCCTATACAGGTTAGTTCACTGACTCACTGCGTAAAGCGCAATCCCTCCTCTGCCATACGATCCAGATTGGGTGTGCGAATCGTCGGGTGGCCGTACGTCGATAGGTCTCCCCAGCCCACTGCATGCACACATGCAGACATACACACACACACACACACACACACACACACACACACACACACACACACACACACACGCACACAGACTCCTGTTCATGAAATCGGATTGAGCAGCCTGCGGTTAGAGAAACTCCGGAGAAGACATTTCGGACTCATGGCTTTCAGCAAGAATGCACTGAACAGATCTATAAAATTAACTTGTCTGGGAGAGAACCGAACAGTCAGTAAACAGTCAGTGTGAAAATCATATGGACTGTTCAATTTCTATTTCATTTCATGTATTGTGTAACTCGGGATGACATCTTGTCTGAATCACTTCTTCTCTTCTTATAGCCATACCGGACACGATTTGATTATTATTGAATGACGAAAATGTGTCAGTTATTTTTGGTCAACCATTGAGGATTTCGTGGCACTAGCGGCCGTCCTGCAAGCACCCAGAACATAGGCTACGCCTACTGGAAGGGTGCGCCTACTACCCGTTAAGGTTAGCATCACTCACAGTCATCGGCGAAGATGAGAACGATATTGGGCGGCGCAGCTGCGGTCGCCTCCGAGTCGACCGGCCCAGCTCGGCCGTCGTTTTTGGCGAACTCCACCGCGCTAATGCCGCGGCTGCCGGACACCAACATCAGCAACAGCGTCGTCAGAAGGCCATTCCGAGCAGTTGACGACCACGCCATAGCTGCATCAACAGCAGCACAAATACACCTCTCCGTTTTCTAAAACAATGCTTACTGCAAACCAACCACACAACCACTGGATCAAACGATTCGAAGAATCGGGGCTGCTCTCTCCACCTCTCGAGCTCTCGCTCTCTGTCACTGGTCACTGAGTCTGTCAGAGAGTGATCATGGTGATGGGTAGATCAACAATCATGCAGATCGTCATTGTACTTGTAGTTTGCAGTGTCTGCTCCAGCGCCGGGTGAGCCGGGTAATCCATGCGCCCGGTTGGGCGGCGCTTGGACCCGGTTGAAAATATAGTACCGGGTCACCTGTGACCCGGTTGGTACTTTCGAACTCTGAAAGGACTGACTACATGGCTTGTAAGTTGTATGTGTCAGATACTTCTTCTTCTTTCGTAATTTTCTTCCTGTCCTCTCTTTTCTAAATGCAGCTTATCCATTCGCCTTTATATCATTGGGCCTAGTTCCCATTTATTGTCCGAATTAAAATAAACCAACCAACCAGTTAAAGCGTGTGACTCGGCTGGTGAGACAGCGCCAGGTACCTATCAAAATAATAAATTCTACTACTACCACTACAAACCAACCACACGCCTTTCCTCTGATCCTGCAGCCCGCCAGCGAAGTGAGCAAAAGGTTATTGACACATTAAAATTCAACAACTTTCCTGACAAAGTGATCGCGACTGCTCATGAACGAGCCAGACGACCTGCTAAACAGAAGAAAGACTATCGATCCACGTTGAAGTTACCATTCAAAACGGATGCCATCCACTACAGGGTCCACCGTCTTCTAAACAAATACAATCTAAATGTACAGATAATCTACAAGAATGCAAGGCTTTCCAACAGCGTCACTAAGTCCAGCCTCACTGGACCTTGCTGCCGTAAGTGGGTGGATCCCGCTGCCCCGAGGCGACGAGGAAGGCCTAAAGCCGCCTGCGTTGCATGCCAATCAAGCGAGGTAGAATGCACAAGACGCAACGTGGTTTATCGTCTGACCTGCAAGTGCTCGGAGAAGTATGTTGGAGAGACTGGCCGCAGTGTAGCAACGCGAACAAAAGAACACAATGATAACTCACGCAACAAGACGTCTGGAAAAGCCCTGGGCGAGCACTACCGACTTCACCATGGCGACGAGGTACTGCCGCTTGGCGAGTCGGCATTCACAGAGGTTCGCGTCCTTGCCACTGAGTCGGATCGGGCCAGGAGGAGAATACGCGAAGCAATACAAATTCGCGACACGAGCCCCAGCATAAACAATAACGCAGGGTGGGACCTCCTGTGAATTCTCTGGTGAAGCCTTGTACATATTTCTGGCCCTGATACTCGCTCTTCCTGGATGGTGGTGGTTAAGCACCCCTTGAACTAGTGCACTGTTACTACTACTGTTGTTGCTAGCGCCTGCAATTACATGTCTGCACGCACCTAGTGCACATGTACATTCTGTTTGTTGCTTGTACCTGTGCCATTTTTAGAGTTGTCGCGTATTGCGTTATTTCTATACCTGGGTTTTTTTTGGTGATGTTTTGTCCTTTTGTTCTCTCTCTCGTCATAGTGCATGCAGGTGTGATTTGTTATCAGTTTGCAGCGCTCCTCGTATATTAACCCATCCTAACCGGTGTGCCCACTTCATTCCTGATGATGGTTATTTCATGACCGAAACGTTGAAATATAATATTTTTCTGGTGAAAAGCAGTTATTTGAGTGTGAGCCAGTGTTGCTCACAACCAATTTTTTACTTATGAAGCTGCGTGATGCGTCCTACAAGATTTTATACTACCACTACTACTACATATACATGTGTACCCGGCGCCGACCCGGTTGAAATGGTTGCGCCAAGTACACGTGTACCCGGCTGTCCTACAATCCTAGAGCAGACACTGTCTCCGTTGTCAAGTCGCTGACGGCCGTGCATTGCTGATTATTAGTGATGCGGGGCGGTCGAATGATTTTACGATTGCATTCAGGGAGTCGTAAAATAATATTTTACGACTCCCTGATTGCATTGTATGATTTGTATCCCGGCAAACTGACTATTGGGAGATGAAGACAGTAAAGACTAGCGCTGAGCTGACCGACCGCGAAGCTCGAAGAGCGAGCCGCCTCAGGCGATGACCAATGTTATCATGTGGAATGAAGATTGTTGGAGTCTACCGTCTGCTTGGCCTTTTGGCGGATATAACCATGAGCACGAGGGACTTACCCCCACTGTATCACATGCACGATTTTGAATAGGGCAGTCCCACAGGCCACATTGTAGTCATCACAGTCATGTCGAAGTCGCGAGCATCTGCCGATTGTCCGGGACTTTTTTTCCTTTGAATGAACGGCGAGCGCTGGTTGGACTGAACTGGGCGGCCGCCAGCATGCAAGGGACGCGGTACAGGGAGCTCGGAAGGTCAATCGGGTGACAATCCGCCTTCCAAACCGGCCCACTCTCCCCAGACAAGATGATGGAAGGTTATCTGCTGAGCTGAAAGCCGCCCGAGCGAAGGTCAATGAGAGGTCTTCTGACGCTCTGTGCGGGGAGCTGCTGAAAACTTTGAACATCGGTCGCCGTCGCAAGTGGCGGAGAGATTCGTGCGTTGAAATTGCATTGCGGCGGACCGGAGAAGGGAAACACAAAACTTACCGACAGCTACAAACATCGTCCTCAGTGTTTCTTTCTCCTCCCGTATCGTTTACAGTCGTAGCCGTTCAGGCGGTGGAAGGGGTTTGGCGCATAGCAGCAGCAGCAGCAGCAGCAGCAGCAGGAGAGTGGACGTACTATGACGTCCTCGCCAATATCCGCCGGCGACCAACTTCTACAGCACATCGACGCGCAGCAACTTCTGGATGGCGTGGAACAGCTGACGGAGCGTCTGGGTGGTGGCAGTTACGGCGAGGTCTGGGCGGGCTTGTGGTGCGGGGCGCAAGTGGCCGTCAAACGCTATCGCTCCGTGGTTCTGCTTGACCAGCAAGGTGAGAACGGTGCGCGATGCCCCTCGCCCTACGTGCAGAAATTCCTTCGCGAGAGCGACATCTCCAGGAGCCTACATCACCCGCACATCGTGCAGTATTACGGATTGTGCCCGCCTGTGTCAGGCCGGTTCGACAGTCCTGGGTTCGTGTCGGAGCGGCTTGTGTGCACACTCGGACAGCGCATTTCAGCCCCACTGGGCAGCACTAGGCCAGACGGTCCCAGCAGGCCGGTGGTTGAACCCTTGTCTGCAGGCTGTGAATTGCGCATAGCACGCGGCATGGCCAGTGGCCTGGAGTATTTGCACCGCAGACACGTGCTGCACCGCGACGTAACCCTGAGCAACATGCTGCTGACGTCCTGGTGCTCGCACTCGTGCCAGGCCAAGATCGGTGACGTGGGAAACGCTCGCGTCATGGCGGTGCGGGCATGCGAACACGAAATGACGGCCATTCCCGGTGCGCTCGCCTACATGTCGCCGGAGGTGTTTGGTAATGGCATGCACTCGCTGTACGGCACTCCATCCGATGTCTACTCCCTCGGTGTTGTGCTGCTCGGGCTGGTGCTGAGGGGATACCCCAATCCCGCGCGCCGCGCCGAGGACCTAGAACAGCTGGGCACACGTGACCATGCACTCCGTGACGTCATCCCACCCTGCCTTAAGGGAAATCCCCAGGATAGGCCAACCGCCGCAGAACTGGGTCGGCAGTTGTCGGAGATTTCCGTGGGGCCAGAAGAGGCAGCGACACAACAGGAGATGAATGGTGCCGCAGTTGAGGCTGGAGTTCGGGAGCAAGGTGAACGTGGGGTCTACTGCCTCGCAACCGTCACCGATCGTGTGTGCGCGCCGGATGACGGTAGTGAAGAGAACATCGTCATGCCAGTGCAGCAAGAACAGGTTGGTGAAACTGAGCTGAATTTATACGCTACATGTACATGTATGCTTCCAACTAGGGAAGAGTAAAATATTTACTACTCCCTGCTTCCAACACTGTGTGTTGGGGGGGGGGGGGGGGGGGGGGAGGGGTGGGGGTGGAGGGAGGTGAGATGGAGTGGGTGTATGCAGGAATGAGTAGGTGTTTACTAGTATGCACGCTAAGTCATGTACCGTCTGTGGTTGTTGCTTCTTTCATACTTGCTCCTGCAAATGAGAGTCCTCCGGCTCGGCAGATTGCTCAATATTCATTCGAATCGAGCTATTGTGTATACCTGCTCCTGCCGTACAAATCACTTGCAAGCCCACTGCAGAGCTTCGCATGAAGTAATAGTTGGCCTAATACGGAATTATACTCGCAACATTCGGAATCTGCCGAATCAGGATTGTTGTACACAATCGAGGTGGCTACACACTTGTGCTAGACCCGGCGTCGCGAAGTCCCTCTTCTTCGTTCTTCTTCTCTGTTGTCTCTTTGGTGCGGTGTGCAGGCAAGAGACAGGACGTTTGGACTAGTGGTACATGGTAGACGGACTGTGGCACACTTTACAAACGACAATGCGGCTGACTCTCAACGGCAGCACATTGCTGACCCCTGTGCCACTGCTCTTGTCGCTACCAGTGTCGACAGTGCTGATCACGAAAGGTGAGTACAGTCGTCCCTCTTTAATCCGGCACTTTATAAACCAGCACCCTCTGTAAACCAGCATAACTTTCGGTAACCAAAATGTCCTTTTCATGTACATTGCAGCAGAAAATCAGATTTTGTAATCCAGCACCCACCCTAATCCAGCACCCTCCCTAATCCAGCACCCTCCCTAATCCAGCACCCTCCCTAATCCAGCACCCTCCCTAATCCAGCACCCTCCCTAATCCAGCACCCTCCCTAATCCAGCACCCTCCCTAATCCAGCACCCTCCCTAATCCAGCACCCTCCCTAATCCAGCACCCTCCCTAATCCAGCACCCTCCCTAATCCAGCACCCTCCCTAATCCAGCACCCTCCCTAATCCAGCACCCACCCTAACCCAGCACCCTCCCTAATCCAGCACCCTCCCTAATCCAGCACCCTCCCTAAGCCAGCACCCTCCCTAATCCAGCACCCTCCCTAATCCAGCACCCTCCCTAATCCAGCACCCTCCCTAATCCAGCACCCTCCCTAATCCAGCACCCTCCCTAATCCAGCACCCTCCCTAATCCAGCACCCTCCCTAATCCAGCACCCTCCCTAATCCAGCACCCTCCCTAACCCAGCACCCTCCCTAATCCAGCACCCTCCCTAATCCAGCACCCTCCCTAATCCAGCACCCTCCCTAATCCAGCACCCTCCCTAATCCAGCACCCTCCCTAATCCAGCACCCTCCCTAATCCAGCACCCACCCTAATCTAGCACCCTCCCTAATCCAGCACCCTCCCTAATCCAGCACCCTCCCTAATCCAGCACCCTCCCTAATCCAGCACCCTCCCTAATCCAGCACCCTCCCTAATCCAGCACCCTCCCTAGTCCAGCACCCTCCCTAATCCAGCACCCTCCCTAATCCAGCACCCTCCCTAATCCAGCACCCTCTCTAATCCAGCACCCACCCTAATCCAGCACCCTCCCTAATCCAGCACCCTCCCTAATCCAGCACCCACCCTAATCCAGCACCCTCCCTAATCCAGCACCCTCCCTAATCCAGCACCCTCCCTAATCCAGCACCCTCCCTAATCCAGCACCCTTCCTAGTCCAGCACCCTCCCTAATCCAGCAGAATTTCCGTAGCACAAATGATGCCAGGCTATAAAGGGCCCACTGTACATGTACGTGCGCTGTACTGTATGCATGGACATGTTGTCTGAGTCATCTCGTAGAAGAAATGATTACATGTACCGTAAAGTCGCGGATAAAAGCCGGGCTTATAAGCACATAAGCCGCTTTCTGCATCAGGCTTCAATGCAAACCAGGCTTGTATGCAAACCATGCTTATATGCACCACTGATATTTTTGCCAGGCTTGTATGCACATCGGCCGATCCGGGCTTGCATAGAAGCCAGGCGTATACGCGCGACACGCGTAGATCTACCACTGACTACCGGTATGGCGGCAGTTTTACTATGCACTGTACATAGCGCATGCACTCTTGACCTACCCGATCCGCGCTTGCATAGAAGCCAGGCTTCTACGCGCGACAGGCTTATATGCATTTGACCCGTTTGATTTTCAGGCTTCTATCCGCGATGTGCTTGTATGCAAACCCGGCTTTTATCCGCGACTTTACGGTACATTAAAACCTGTCAAGGCGACCACTCGGATAAGGCGACCACCTGTCCCAGAACACCACTTTAGCCAGAACCAAGGGATGCTATTTCTAGTCAAATGACCCTGGATGCGCAGACCACCTGGTAACAGAGCCCACACTTTGAAGGTCCCTTGAGCGCTCTTCTTAGACAGGTTTCACTGTACATTAAAACCTGTGATTAACGACAGGCCCTTGGGGCCGGAGAAAGCGGTCTTCAGTGGCAGGCGGTCATTAGTTAGAGGTTTGCACCGCACGACCGTATATGAATGTGAGACCGTCCGTGTCTGTCGAAGTGGTCTGTAGTACCAGTCTGGTAGCTAGTCACGGTGGTCTTTAGTTACAGGTTTTACTGTACAAACAATAAGAGGACAGAGAAAGTGTTTTAACTATGAGTTTCACGCACTAAGCCATCATCATAAAACTAAGGCTTTACTGTACATGTAGTGCAGTTAGGCTCAGAGGAAATGACTGAAAACAGTAAAATATGTGTTTTCCGGACCCTGTAGCAAGCGGAATCCTGTATTGATCGAACAAAAGTGTATGCACCGGCGTGCCATGGATCGAACATGCATCTCTGGATCAAGCGGAATCCTGTCATTTCAGGACAGTTTTCCGCTGCACCGAGGGCGTCCGGCTAGGGCAGGTTTCGCTGTACTTCGATGGCTGCAGCGTGTTGTGTTCCAGTTAACCAATACTGGCTATGGAGCTGCTGTGCAAGGTCATCTATCACATGACCATATTATGTGGCAGCCATGTTGGTTCCAACTCCACTCAACTCCTGCATCTATGGGTCACATGACTGTTGTGCAGCCATGTTGGTTCCAACTCCACTCAACTCCTGCACCTACATGTAGATCCACATTGTATGGGTCGCGTGATGTTGGCCACGTTCATACCTGCATGCCAACCGTTGCTAACCTGAGATCAGGACAATGACATTCAATGTACAGTTGCGCTCACTGAAATCTGACCCAATTTACAAAGCTGGCACCTCAACTAACTTCCATGGCCCTTGACGCCCTGGAAGTGGCACGAATGTGGCTGGACGTACACATATGTACACAAGTACAGTCAACTTGGCTAATAACGGCTGCGGATATAACGACAATTCGCGAATAACGACAGAATTTCCATGCCCAGAGCAAAGTACCATCCCACTGTAATACATACAAGTAAAATGAGACTTCGGGTATAACGACACTTCGCGAATATGGACACCTTTTTGATGCCCCGCCGAGTGTCGTTATAAGCGAAGTTGACTGTAATCGAAACTGGTCCAGGGCGTCAGTTTTGCACTTTGGGTTGGAGTTCAGTGAGCGCAACTGTACCTACGTACAGAGGTAGGTATGAGAGTGTATACAACTGTAGCTGTGAGACATGGGACTAATGCACATCTGGGTGCCTATTACCAGGCGCATGCACCGTATGGGTTCCTGGGTGCCCGGAACCCCTTTTTCGCTCAAAATGCAGGATTTTGCTTCATTTTTTGAAATTTTTCCCGGGGGAGGCCCCGGAACTGCCCCCTTGAACGGCACCGGCGCACGCGCCTGATTACTACCCTGGATATGGGGACAATCCCGGCCAAATCGGGATGGTTGCCAGGTATGCATGTTGATGTTATCGCTTGACCTCTACAGAGGCACTTTTTCTCCTTGTGCCCCTGCGGCTTTCCAACTAGTGAGTAGGGGGAGATAATGGGGCGTGTTGACCGCACTGAACCCACTACAAACACCAGTTAGTACAATTCAGGTCCCCATCAGTTCATTTTCACAACCACGCAGACATTTACAGTCAACTTTGCGTATAACGACTCTCAGCCGGGCATCAAAAAAGTGTCCTTATTTGCGAAGTGCCGTTATACCCGAAGTCTCGTTATATGCATACAGGTAGAATGGACTTTGCTCTGGGCATGGAAATTCTGTCGTTATTCGCGTATTGTCGTTATATCCGCAGTCGTTATTAGCCAAGTTGACTGTAGTTGAAACGAGCATCCATTACTCTGCATAGATTTATAGACTCAGCCTGACTGGTCTGAGAATGGCTCTGTTCTCCTATCCATGTGCAGCTCTGGCCTGAGTGCTCCCGACACAATTACACCAATTCGTGCCACCACACATTCACCGCCGCAAGATGGTGTTCACCAGGAGCAGAATGGACAACAGGATCAATCACGACACTTGCCTCAACAAGAACTACAACTACAACAGCAGCAGCAGCAGCCAGCACAGCAATCCTCGTCGCGACGAGTACAGGACAGTGGCTCGTTTGCACTGCGCAGGATCGCTCGCCTTGAGAAGTTCTATGCAGCTCTTCAGTGCCGTATGGGTCCAGGACATAGAGGTGTGTTTGGGGCACTTTGTATGACTCCCACAATTTGTGGTGCCCTCCTGAAGGAGGGGGGGGGCTGGGTCATAATGCCTGAATAATCTGGGCTGGACCAAGGTGAGGGGGGGGGGGTGGAGGGAGGACTAGGGCCTGCCCTGCAGGATTCTCCCATCATTTGAGTTGCGCTGGAGGAGAGCTGGGTCATGATACCTGAATGGCCTGGGCTGGACCAAGGCATTGGGGGCGGGGAGGGCATAGGGGGACTAGGGACTGTCCCTGCAGTATACTTGGGTGTTTTGCTGCGACTTTTGCATGATTCTCCTCTCACTTGACCTGCCCTGGGAAGCCAGGCTGTGATACCCGAATGACCTGGTTGGGTGAAGCTTGGGTGCATGAAGGAAAACTAAGGACTGTCCACCTGCAGAAACTTTCAGTACTGACAGCAAGTAATCCATAGTCATGGGCCTCTTATGGCACTACAAAAATTCCGGCAAAATTTGTGTATGTGTGCATGTGTGTATGTGTATGATTTCACATGGTGCGTCTAGGTGGCCATGAAGTCGAGACCCTAGGTCGGCGGAGTTCCCTAAACCTCACCACCACTGCCACGATTCAGGTTGTGCGTGCTTCCCCTAGCTGCATCTCATGCAGTTTGGCATTTAAGTGGTCTTTGTAAAAAAAAATATATATATATATATATATGTGCAGTGTACTGTATAAAATGAACGAAAAGGACCAAGGTCCTTTTCGTTTGTTTAAATTAATCCTCGGCTCTCCATCCGAGTGTATAATGACTGTGTATGTAATATTTGTGTTTGTGTGTGTGTGTGTGTGTGTGTGTGTGTGTGTGTGTGTGTGTGTGTGTATCCATGCGTGTGTGCACGTGTGCCACTGCACGGGCATGTGCGCTCAAACTTGCCCGTGCCTGAATGATGTACCGTCCCACGTGCACAGCAAAGCTAGCCTCTGGCATTGTGGTCAGCATTCACGGCAGTGACTTTGAATACCGCAGCCGCATCGAGAGCTTCATTGCTGAGCGCTGTGGCAGCGGTCACTACGACGACGTTGGCGAGATGATCCCGTACTGGATTTCGGAGAGGCCTGGCGTGACGGGCAGCAACCTGGTGCAAGTGGCCAAGGAGAGTGTCAACTACCTGGCTGGAGTGCAGTGCCAGGAAGAACTCAACGTGAGTGGGACAAGCTCGTTTTGCAGCTTGTCTTCCGAGTCTACGCATGTTTGTGTGGCTATGACCTCATTCGCTACAACATCATTGGACACAAGTTTGCAATGGAGCAAGGCTAGAAATTGTGGTACCATACAGGCAGAAAATTTCGTCCGTCAATAATTTCGTCCAACTCCAAGGAAACGGAGTTCGTCCGGTTGTAAATTTCGTGCATGGATGATAAAAGTGTATTGAAAAGCAGGACGAATCGACATTCGTCCGGCATTTAATTTAGTCCAAAAGCTCCTTGGACGAAAAAGACGAAATTAAATTCCAGACGAATATTTCTGGTTGTACAGTGCTATGGAGTTTGATGGCTGTTAGGCCAATCATCAGACAACAATCTGCGTTGGTAGTCTGTCTGATTTCTGGATTCAAATATAGTGGGGAGGGGGGAGAGGAGGGCTTGCACACTGCTATGAATCTCTACCCAGGAAATGGCGCGTGTGTGTGTGCACGTGTATGCATGTGCGCGTGTGTTTATAATGATTGTCTTGATGCCTGTGTGACGTCTGCAGAAAGTCACTGTTCACGTCCCTCTGGAGTGATGCTGGCAACCGAGGCATGCAGACCACCGTCAGCTTGCGGCACATTGGTGCACAGCGACGGACAGCTACAGCATGTCTAAGGCGGCTCAGCACGTATCGATCTATACACTACCATTGACAATGGTCACAGGTGCTATGCAGGGAGTCGCAAAATACCGGTACTTTACGACTCCCTGGTGCAATGGACATACCCGAGCTGTGCAATGTGCTGCTTTCAACACTTCTACCGAACATGACTCACAGTGAACCTAGGGTACAACAACTCGAGGATAGTGACAATCTTCAGAACTATATACTCTAGTGACTATTTGACTGCATACGCTAAACCTCACAAATACCGACACTTGTCTCATGCACGGTGGTGGTCCTTACTTCCAAGGTTAACTGTCTACACAGGACGCAGCGGCGGATCCAGTGATCTCTACAGGGGGGTTCCAGTATAGTCAAAACTGAACAGCTGATACATATACATGGACACACATTTGGTTGCCAGTAGTACATTTACGAATTTTAGGGGGTTCCATGGAACCCCTCCTGGATCCGCCCCTGGGACGGAGGAAGCACACCTCCAAAGGTGTTCAGCTCGTGCGTGTGCTGCGGACGCGGTGTTCAGAGTGGGCTGCGGATGCGACGTTGCCGCGTACATTTAGCCCATGCACAAGGTGGCCAGGCAGCCACAGGGTCCTCCTCGCAAGCTAGCTAGACTGGCATCTTGTCACGTGCGATACGGCCACAACAAGATGACACGACATCAATCACGTCGGCAGTGTGTATCGCCCAAGCCGAGCACGTCCTAGTACTACTCCTTGTGCATGAATCTGTGCTGGGCTTTGCAACAGTTGAACACATAATCGTGCTATACCTAGTGCAGGGTGTGCGTTGGGCCACACAGAATCGCACTGCACCGTCAGGGACATGTGCTGAGCTTTGCAACACAGCATCGCACTGCACCGTCAGGGACATGTGCTGAGCTTTGCAACACAGCATCGCTACAGTAGATGCGTTACTCAACAAGCATAACGTTAGGGTATGCGGATCATACATGCGAGCGTACGCTGGTGTTTGGACGCATTGATATCCTGCAAGAGGCAGTACAGACCAAGCTGGCTCGGGAGGAATGATTCACAAATTGATTTACGTAAAGACTGCGCTCGTCCATCAATGCAACGATTTCCAAGGCTTGATCCGATCACACCGTTCTACTGCAAACATCACAATCAAATGCGCTAACGGCTTGAGATTTATATCCAGTTTCTTTTATATTTTGTTAATATACATTCTCCCCATGTCAACATTGCACAGAATATGAAGTATGGTTTTATGTACATTGATTAGAAAAATCTTTCATGACATGTGATGATGCAGCATGCCTACTCAATAATTAAAATGTGTGAGAAACGAATTGAAGCAAGAGGTCAGTTTTATAACAGTATGAACGTATGAAGCATATACATTCTTGCTGTTGTTTGTCGTGGTTGTATAAAATTGTATGAACAGACTGAAATGCATGCGAGCGAACGCATGCTCAATGGGGAATACCGACATCCAGCACGTGCACACACGTAATACACGCGCACACAAGTACTGCAAAGTACACACACACGTACACGTACAAAGAGAGTGCAGCCACCTCTCCGCCGTCTACACGTCTGTCTAGACTGCGCCGATGAAGTTCGCCATTGGGTGCACGCACGTGATACACGCATGTACAAGTCCAGCAAAATACACATACACACCTACACGTACACACACGAAGAGAGCGCATCCACCCCCTTTTCGCCGTACACACCTAGACTGTGTCGATGAAGTTCGCCATTGGGTGCACGCACGTGGTACACACATGCGCAAGTACAGCAACGTTCACACACACGTACACGCACGGAGAGAGCGCATCCACCCGCTCTTCGCCGTGTACACGTCCGTCTAGACCGCGTCGATGAAGTTTGCCATCGGGTCATCGGCATGCACCTTGGTACGGTGAAACGCCTCGATCTCTTCCTCGGTCGGCTGCTTACCGGAGTCTGCGTGCATGGAGTTGTACGGGCGCTTCCGTTCGTCCATGCCCATTACACGTTCCACCTCCATGCGACGCAGCTTCTCGTCCTTGATTGCCTGCAGAACAGTGGGAAAAGGACAGAAAGGAAGACCAGTGCATGCTGAGAGCAAAGACAGCATTGATGGCTAGAGTAAGGCTGGTATGAAACAGGTGAGCAATGAGCAGAGAGCACTCACAGTACTACACTAGTCTATTCTCATGTGATACTAGTCCTTTCGCCCATATATAGAAAATAACTACTACAGTCAACTTCGCTCATAACGACACTCGGCGGGGCATCAGAAAAGTGTCCTTATTCGCGAAGTGTCGTTATACCCGAAGTCTCATTATATGTATTACAGATAGATGGGACTTTGCTCTGGGCATGGAAATTCTGTCGTTTATTCGCGAATTGTCGTTATATCCGCAGTCGTGATTAGCGAAGTGGACTACTAAGTACGCAGTAGAAGATGGTCAGATTTTAATCCTAACTCTGAGTTGCATGATTGTTCTAACCTACGGATACATGGGACTAGGCATTTTTTCGAACGCACACATTCGTGCGCGCGCACACATACACACACACACACACACACACACACCTCAGACATGCCCATCGCGTAAGCGATGATAGCGAACAGCTAGGTTAGACATAGCAACTTGTGCTGGGATTACACCATTCAACAGCTTGCAGGGCTGACAAATTGACCGCCACTATTTTCTAGCCTGGTATCCACCACACAGCTGATTGAAGTGGCTTTTTCTGGCCAGTGAATCCCTATTTTTCTTTTTTTCTTCACACACACACACGCACATCCAGATGCACTAAACAACAGGGGAATGGAGAAGATGCAGGCTTCACCACGCACTGTACATCGCACGGCGTGGCCCTACCTTGGCTAGCTTAGCTGCAGACTGCGCAGCCTCGTCCTCAGAGTCCGACTCCGAATGCTTTCTCTTGTGCTTGCCCTTCTTCTTTTTCTTCTTCTTTTTCCGCTCGGCCTCCTCTTCTTGCTCTCTCTTTGCCTTATGCATCTGAAAGCAAACAGAAGAGACAGAGTGTGGAGGTTATGGAATTGCATCATCAGTTGAGATGCTTTGGCAATGTCGCGGCACAGCGAAGCACCAGCGACTGCAGGGCCGGCAGAGCCGCTCCGGTCGGTCCGGCCATGGCCGGACCAACTTTTCGGCCATCGACGATTTTTTTACGACGCAGTAACGTTATGACTGTTGTGATCATCGATTGCATGTACGCCGTCGCGTACTTGCGATCTTGCTCTGATCTTGCCGTGTACATGGTGTACGTGTACGCTTGAGGGCTAGATATTAGCATAGCTAGCTGTGGCATGTGGCCTAGCGCCTGTGTGTGGGCGGCGCCTGTAGCTGTGGCGCGACCTGAAAGTGAAAGCACGTGCCATGATATGATGGATTCTACATTGTAATTAATGTTGTAGTCTTGAGGGTTTTTCGTCGAGTGCTTCAGATTCTTTTACTGAACGAAGTAGTTTTTCAAATTTTTCCCGCCGTTTGGTCAGCTTAGCTGCAGTGCATGCTTAGCAGCTATGGCTTCTTCCAGCGAAATATCTGTGCCAGAAGTGCCAGTCCACCCAACCACTTCCTTCGCGTTTCCTCGGCGGGAATTTGGGAAGAAGACAGTGGTGAAGCGCTCTTGTCAGGCCGCATAATTATTTCCAGACATGGGCTTCGTTGACCTACGATCAAAGCGAAGAGACGTCGTGTTGTGTCACACGTGCGCAAGTGCTGTGCTAGCGGAAAAACTTGGCCGGACCAATCAACAATTGCTTCCGCCGGGCCTGGACTGACACTATAATCAAGAGTACATAACCCCCCAGAGTGCGCAAGTTCACTTATCAGATCTGGGACGGCGAAATCCGTGTTGCACGTTATAATAATGACATCCACGAGTAGGGGAAGTGTGGGGTGGTGCACCGCGTCGATGGAACGAGGCAAGTCCGACCCAAAAACAACGTACATCACGGATCACGCCGTCCCACAACCCCATCCCAGTTGCGCACTCTGGGGGTTATGTACTCTTGCTATAATGCATAGTGCCCATAAGCGGTTCTGCTGACTCGCCATCGTGATACCATTCGCATAGCCTCCGTACTAGTCTGGATGACTGGACCCATTGCGCAATGACGTAATTTGTACCATAAGCACCCTTCTCAGCCACCTGGGCATGGTCGTCTGGGGTGTTCAACAATGTATTCCCTGATCCCAGCATACTCACAAGCATTACTCATACATTCCATATTTGGCAATGCGCAATGGGTCAATGGTATACTGGACTAACTGGCTAAGGATTGATCCCCATCCCCTTCTGTGCACCTTTTGAGTGCTTATGAATCATCATCCACCCAGCCTCTAGGTATCAGAGGTTGCTGAACATGAGCGCCGAGACACTGCATTGCAGAACTGCGTATGGTTAGGACGGCAAGTGAATTCACAACAACACACACACACACACACACGCGCGCGCGAGCGCGCACACATGCACGCACGCACACAAACACACACACACACAAACACACACAGACACACACACACACACGAGGACCACAGCCGTACCTCGACCAGCGTCTTCTGCTTCTCAGCGAGGATGGTCTTCATCTGCGCATGGCGACTCTGTTAGAACAACACATGTCGTTGCCGGGGTAGAGACAAGGATGATCAAACACAATCCAACGCACAGAGGAATGAATATGCACCTACATCTACGTCACACCCAGCCCACGCCGATCTTCAAACAAGCCTCTCAAACGGACAAGGAACACATCATGCAACGAGTAAGACAGTGAACTAACGTGAGACATACACTGCCATAATCATGAGCAGCAGTACCACTGCCAGTGGCACCATTAGCAACAGTAGCACCAGCAGCACCAGTAGCAGCAGCAGCAGCACCACCACCACCGCCACCACCAGCACCAGCACCACCATCATCACACCATCAGCAACAGCAGCAGCAGCAGCAGCAGCAGCAGCACCACCACCACCACTACCATCACACCAGTGGCACCAGCACAGCAGCAGTAGCAGCGGCAGTAAAAGCGCCTACTTCACCACCAGCACGATCATCACGAGCACGCACGGCACACAGTGTATTGTATCGGTAGTAGTTAAAACATACCCGTGCAGCAATCTTGCCCTGTTCTCCAGTACAGTACGACATCTTGACAAAGGAATGACAGCAGGCAAACCCCCACTGACCAGACTCCCAGTACGAGCCATACACTGCTGAATGGTTGTTGATGTAGATATCCTCCTCGTACTTGGACTTTGTGATCGCTTTCTCCTGACCTGAAAACAGATAGAAACAGAACACATGGTGTTGAACTTGGATGGTGAGCCAATTTAATTATGGTAGGAGTCGCCCTTGCTGACTGTATACGATCTGGTTACGTTGGTGGACAGTTAGGGGGCGTCCAAGGTTACCAATGGTATTTTCAAAACGAAAAGTTTTCGTTTGGGGGTGGGTGGGTTTGAAGGAGTTTCGTTTTGAAAATAATTATTGAATGCAGGTGGAGAATGCCCAGTTACATGTGGGTGTCGAAAATTCACATCAATATTTTATTTGAATTCGTGTTACCTGCAGAAAAGGTAGGTGGGTGGGTGCTGAAAAACTTTTCGTTTTGCAAAAACTATTGGTAACCCCGGACGGCGCCTTAGTCATAACTCGTAACATTTTGTCCTTCTCCTTTTTTTTTACCATAACACATAATGTGACGTTTTAATTGTGCAAGACAGCGGCCGCGGCAAGGCGGAGGAGGACACACCGCAGAGGGCAATGCTCCATCCTGACTACAGTCAACCTTGTTAATGACAACTCGCAATAGTGCATGAGACAATTGTCACAAGTTAGCTGTCGTAATTCGTGAGAGGTTGAAAGTACGCAATCAAATGGTCACTAGGCCTGGAGATTGTGTTGTTATTCGCGAGTAGTTCTTATACCCGGCGCCGTTATCCACGAGGTTGCCGGTATAGGCTTATTACACCTCAGTCTGCACGACTGTACTATGACCAGTATGCACAACATAGAAAACGTGTCATCATTCGAGCTGTGGTACACTGGACACAGGTTTACGCTGACAGAATTCTCCGTTCAACGAGTACAGTAGTCGACATCAAGCATTGGCAGGCATGCACACATTCTTACCCTTGATTACATGACCTGTCCGCGAGTACTCAACGTAATTTTCCTGCACAGCGAGGGAGAAAACACGCACAGGAGTGAACACGAACAAAATTAAAATTGATGACACACGGTACTCAGTTCCCTGTGTCCGTGAAAGTAGCGCTTCATTTCATGCAAATACCATGCAGCTTCGGATTGACTTTACCAGAGTACAATAGTTGAGGGTAATACCGATGTCCAAATAGAGTGCCCCCCCCCCCCCCTGAATAAAACGACAATTTACTGAGCCCGATGATGGTTATTTTTATGACCGAAACGTTGATTTTTTCTGAAATGCAGAGATTGAATGTGAGCCAGTGTTGCTCACAAGCCAATCTTTAATTTATTGAGCTCTATACAATTAAAATGTGATGGTTGCTCAAAGGAGAGAGATCACGGTAGCTGTTCACTTACAGTTTGCGCTAACAGAAGCTCGGCCGGCGGTGCATCCAGATGCTGTTGTCCACCATACTGCACGACAAACACAACACATGCAAACACACACACACATATGCACGCGCACACACACACACACACACACACACACACACACACGCACGCACGCACGCACACACGCACGCACACGCACGCACACATGCACGCACACACACACACGCACACACGCACGCACACACACACACGCACACACGCACACACACGCACACACGCACACACAAACAGCTAAGCATGCATTGAAAACAAACCAATCGGCTAAACTCCAAAATAGGCCAAAGAACAAACAGGGCAGCACAAAGGCATTGCACACGGGATGTGTGGAAAAGCTGGGTGCCTTGACAACCGTCCTACCTTTTCCAAAATGCCCTCCTTGACGTCCTGCTTGAAGTTCTCCTTCTTCTTGCGGAAGTCGGAATAGAGCAGCTCCATCTTGGTGGGGTCTGCCTGTTGATGGACATCTAGACCTTTGTCTTTCGCCTCCCAGGCAAACACTAACCAGCACCAAACACAGGAAAACAAGAAGAAGATCGAAATTGATAGTGTGAGAGACTCAAGAAACCGTTGAGCAGCAATACCAGCCCAAAACACGAGCAAGAATAGCAGATGCACAAAAAACGGGCGAAGGAGAGGGGAGGGCAGATAGATAGATAAACAGACAGACAGACAGACAGAGAGAAAGAGATAGATAGATAGAGAGAGAGAGGGAGGGGGGGGGGGGGGGAGCGAACATTGATGCAGGTCACTACTCACATTGTTGATGTGCCATTGTGTCGACTTCTCCCGTGTGGCGCACAAAGTTCTCGCCCCGATACAGAGTGCTGAGTAGGCAAACACACAGACACACAGACACATTTGCGCACATGCACACATGCAAAGCAAACACGTATAATTCAGCTTCTAGAAATACCCTGTTCACAGCAATGTCCCCAGCTCAAGACGAATTGTACCATAACTCAAACATTCTTGAGTGAGTAACACAAAGGGCCGTACACTAACGAGAAAGTAGGGTCTGTGGGCCGGCGCAGGCTTGCAACTCTGTTTGTTATCCGCATGCGAAAAAATGAAGATAGGTTTGAATACGTTTCTGGATTCCAAACATGCCGTGCTGGTAGCAAGGGGCATGCATGTTCATTCATCTCCGGTCATATTCTTGGGCAAAGCAGTTGACCTGGAAAAGTTCAACATGAGTCGGTCCCGGCTCTGCTCCCCAAATGATCATTTCATTCGGTTGCGAATGAGATACAACAAGCACAATCTGGAAGGACACAGATCCTTATATTTTTCGTTTCCTTTGTCTTGTTTGGGGGTTTTCCCTTCGGAGTTGGGTGTGTTATTATTTTAGTACAAACTATAAACAAAATCAAAAACAAAACAAAAACGAGGCACATTGGACTCACTCGTCACGAGCGCTGTTCCTGAACGGGTTGTCACGCATGGAACGTGTCTTGGGGTCGTAATGAGCAGAGTTTGGATCCAAATTGTACAAGTACTGCATAAAGACACGCACACAGAAGAAGAAGAAAATATTGTTGATTTTATTTTATTTTTTACTTCACCAGATACACAGGTATATGATGAAGAAAGGAAAAGGACAAAAAGTTACGAGTTATGACAAACTGTCCACCAACGTAACCAGATCTTATACAGTCAGCGAGTGTGACAAAATGGCACAAAACTGACAATTCCTTTCTTCATCATAACTATATTGGCTCACCATCCGAGTTCAACACAGGTATATCTGCCTTCTCGTCTAAGCATACTGCCAGACTTTCAATAGAATAATATGACGACATCTGAAGCGGGCACAGGAAAACTGAACCCCAGCTGGCCATCAGCATGACATCACCACATGCGACGATTAACGAAGTGATGAGATTCATTTATACGTGAGAACGACGACACACCCGAAACTCCCAGGCACACTAAAATATTTGTGCCTATTCCGTTAACTTGGTGCGTGTACAATCAACGTGGCAGCCCGACTGAGCATGTGCTGCGCGCCATGTGCACAATCGCATCGATCCAAACTTGGATTTTTCAATTGCAACCCCTCCACCCTTGCTATAGATAGGCCAGCTACTAAGGGGTCTCTGCAAAACAAAATCAGGTATCTGAGATGTACGAGACCGGCCCTGCTCTCGTTTTCAGTATGAACTGTCAGGATACTAGTATATGTAGCTGGACATCGACCTACCGACACCACAGGGTAAACCAATGCACGCATTCCAACACACACACACACACACACACACACACACACACACACACACACACACACACACACACACACACACAAACACAGAACCGGACACACACACACACACACACACTTACCTTGGCGGTATCTTCACGAATACGCAAGTTACGGATGGTTGTGCGACTGTATTACAGCACGGCAGAAAAACACAAGCACACACACACACACACACACACACACACACACGCACACAGGCACGGGTGAGCATAATTACGTTGCATGCACAGACAAAGACACCCACACCCACAAGCGAAATAAGACGTGCAACAGAAAGTAGGATGCACTCGCTCGAACCCGAAATAGCAGATTAATTAATAAACAGTGAGTGACTGGATGACCCAGCTGATTGCCAAGTTTGGGACTACATGTACATACAGTCAAACCTGTCAATGCCACCACCTGGATAAGGCAACCACCTGTCCCAGAAGACCACTGCTACCAGGTTCAAGTGATGCTATGTGCAGTCAAACGACCCTGCATAAGGAGACCACCTGGCAACAGAGACCACATTTCGAAGGTCCCTTGGGCGGTCGCCTTAGACCGGTTTCATTGTACAGTAAAACCTGTATAAGGCGACCACTCGGATAAGCTGACCACCTGTCCTAGAAGACCACTGCAACCAGGACTACGGGATGCTATTTCCAGTCAAATGACCCTGGATAAGGAGACCACCTGGTAACAGAGACCACATTTGGAAGGTCCCGTGAGCGGTTGTCTTAGACAGGTTTCACTGTATTTCGTAGTCAAGGAATCGTGCCAGACCGACCCCAAGCGTAGAGCTGCACATTCCGAGCCCGGGGTTATGGAATATTGGCTCTGTAGCTTGTTCCATCAACATACCATTGCTATGATAGTCTGATCATGTTCATGACTAACGTTACATGTGTCATATACTGCGTGGCAGAGAGTCACCATCACACCATAATGATGATTGCCCAGCCACATTCATGATCGAAATCTTAACTCTGTGGCCGAGAGTCACTACCAGACCACAAGTATGATAGTCCAGTCATGTTCATAACTACATCTAAACTCTGCAGCAGAGAGTCACCATCACAGCATAGACATTACACGGCTCAACTCACTGCTTGCTGTCGAACTTCGTTCCCGGCATGTCCACACGGTCTGCATACTTATCTTCGTCATCCTCCTCAGAATCGTCCTTGTTCAGCTGAAAGAAGACGATGCACACGTGGCCAGGAAAACTGCATCATTACCGTATTTTCCGCAGCATAAGCCGCACTTTAAGGCGTATACTCCCATGATCAAATTTACAGTAATAAATAGGGTAGATGTCTGTATTTTGTGACAAAAAATCTGGGTGCGGCTTAAGGCGCGTTTGGTTGGTACGAACTAGAACAGGATTCACCAGAACAGCGCGTTTGGTTGGGACTGCACCTGTTCTGGGTCGGCCAGAACATGTTCTGCTTGCTCCGGCCTGGAGGCCGGAGCAGACCGAGCAGTTTCACTTTTTCACAGTGAAACCGGGCGGGAACATCGATTTTGGTCCCAAATGATCACGTGCATACGCTTTTGGGTTGGACTCCTCGTACCGTACACAGTGACCATAATGACCCATACACATTTTGAAGAATGCACCAAGTTTGGTGAAAAATATGCTCTTATCTGTTTCTGGAGTACCGTTTGGTTGGCATGAGGCTGCTCCATGTGCACCAGCTGTTCGATCCTGTTCTAGATCGTACCAACCAAACGCACCACTATACTCCGTCAAATAAGGTAACGGATAGCGGCACTCGGCGGGGCATCAGAAAAGTGTCCTTATTCGCGAAGTGTCCTTATACCCGAAGTCTCATATTACGTATTACAGCTAGATGGGACTTTGCTTTGAGCATGGAAATGCTGTCGTTGTTCGCGAACTGTCGTTATATCCGCAGTCGTTATTAGCGAAGTTGACTGTACATGTATCGGTACATACATATATCTAAAGGTAGCACATTCATGATCTCTGGAATCACCTGGCTAACCTCTATAACGAGGTACAGTAAAACCTGCCAATGCAACCACCTGGATAATGCAACCACCTGGATAAGGCGACCACCTGTCCTAGAAGACCACTGAAACCAGGACTAAGGGATGCTATTTCCAATCAAACGACCCTGGATAAGGAGAGCACCTGGTAACAGAGACCAGGTTTTGAAGGTCCCTGGAGCGGTCGTCTTAGACAGGTTTCACTGCACTAGTATGCCAATGAGAGCTTCTTCAACTACATGTACGATATGCTTTCTTTGGCATGGAAACGGTTTGCATAGCGACTCCAAAGCAAAGCATGTTGCACACAAGCATCACATAACTGAACTCAAGCAGAGCATGACTAATAGGACAATGCTATCAGCCAAGATTGCTTCTTCTCGTGTCAGGGTACAATACCTTGTTGTCGTCTTCGTCCGAGCTCGAAGAGGATTCGTCGTCGTCAACGTTGCCGTTGTCATCCGTCTTGTCCTTCTTCGACTTGGCATTCTCAATGGCTTTCTTCGACTCTTCTTGAAGACTCTCGGCTTTCAGTCGTCGCTTGGCCTGTAAACAAACACACAGGTATAACAGTGCCATGTGTCAAGTCCTGTAAACTGACTAATGTTTGCATTTTTCGCAAATATTATTTTTGAAGGACCCTACATTATGCTATACCAGTCATTTAACGAACTTAGAATTAGGGAGTGGTGCTTTCTTGCAGGTTTGCCGACTGGAAGGTGCGACGTGCTCCTCGTGTGCCCCGGATGGCAGTCGTGAGTCAGTCAAGTGTCAAGTCTGGAGTTACGTGATATTGAAGTTCCAACCGTATTACTATCTCGAAGTCACGCCCCTGGCTAACCTTAGATTCACACAGGTACATGTGGCTGCGCAGATGTGCATGCATACGAATGTGCACACCTGACATCGGCGGCACAGGATAGATGCATAGCCGTGCATGTTTTGAATTTGAAGACCCCTCTGCAGCTGTATTTATGGTGGAACCTGCCGCCTGGCGTGCGTGTGTGGGAAGGGGTGTGCATTTACTGCCATTTCGCCAGTTTGTTGTTTGTTGTTGTTGAGCCTGCTTGCACGCAGTACATTTTAAGAGAAGGAAGCATTGGCGGACAAACTGACCATTTCGATCTGATGATGGTGCTCTATGACTTTCTGATAGTCGTCCGCATCATAGCCGTTCCATCTGCATCGACACACGCGCGCGCACACGCACACACACACGCACACACACGCACGCACGCAAACACACACACAGAAAACACACAAAGAGTTGATACGTGATTGTCACGTTGATTTTGGCTATGCAAGATGATGTTGACAGCGCTCACTTCATCAGAATCCCACTGCTCCCAAAGAAACATGCCTGCATCAAAGACGGAGCACTTTACAAGGTAAAAAGGGTCAGAGTGAAAGAAAGGGTGTAATGCCAAAATTTTCTTCTAGCTGTTGCACCCCTCCCCTAGGAGCACCATCATGGCACAACCCGGAGAATGCGCAAGCTCAAGAATGTGTATTTCCCCGAATACAAGTCGCACCTTCTTACACTTGCCTTCAAGGGCAAGGAAAGGGCTGTGTGACTTACAATCGACAGTGACATCCTACCTACGCGACTATACTGAAATAATATGGCTCAAACCTGAAACTGGGGTGCGACTTAAAATCGGGAGTGACTCATAATCGGGGAAATGGGTTATGTGCATGTGTACGGCTGCATACATACATGCCCTTGCCAACACACACGTGCGCGTGAGTGTGTGTCCACGTGTATGCGTGCGTGAAGCCTTACCGATCTCGCTTCCCATCAAAGTCGTGCGCCAACTGGTCTGGTAGGTGCTCGTCGGGGCACAGGTTCTCACCGGAAAACTTTGCCCCAACTTTACGCGGCCGCTGCAAACACGAGAACAGACAAAATAAATAAAAAATCACGGTTCGCGTGAAGACTCGGCTGGAGGTCAAGTTCTCCGCATCCGTGGGAACGACACCACCCCCAAGGATCAAGAACAGATAAACAGGATATAAATGATATTTTCCGCATCTGTAGAGGAGACGGTACCGTGATCGAACAGAGTCCGCAAACAGGACCAGGCTCAAAATCAATCTCTGCAGTGGTACTCTGATTGTAGAAACTTCCCAACGGTGAAGACTACGATAAGGTGTTTCACGTCATGGCCTTGCGATTAGCACCAAAGCCATGCCGGGCAGTTGTGCTTCAGGGTGCTGCTGCACTAAATTATCAACTTTGATACAACCAATTTCGAGCGGACACAGCATCATCAGAACTCTATCTATCCACATCCCGACAACGTGGCAAACGTTGCAAACACCAGTGTCAACAGACCTTACCAAAGAAATACACATGACGATGGAGATCACTGGCATGCCCAGGGTATTTTCTCCCCAGGGGTGTCACACAGGTGCGCCTTCAGCTCGCCGGGACTCGTCTGGTTCGGATTGCTCCAATAACTTCGCAGACTCTAAGCCATATACAGTAAAACCTGTGACTAACGACCACCCCTTGGGGCCAGAGAAAGCGGCCTTTAGTGGCAGGTGGTCCTTAGTTAGAGGTTTGCACCGCACAACAATATGAATGTGAGAGTGTCCGTGCCTGGCAAAGTGGTCTGTAGTACCAGGCTGGCCGCTAGTCACGGTGGTCTTTAGTTACAGGTCTGACTGCAGTATGCTGTATTGGACTGTACGCCATGTTGCTGCCAAGTTGAACCAGGCTCTGGCCAAGTGCGTACGCGCACGACTTGAATTTGAGCGCCGTATTACGAACAGCTCCTCCTATGCAGGGGCAGAGATCTGTTCTGTCCGTGCACAGGCCGCGCCCTGGGAACTTGAGTGCACTCTAGATACTCCAGGTTGCGCAAACTCAGGACGACAAGGTTCAAAATGACACCACGTTCGCAGGGCATAGGCGACAGGCAACGAGCGGCAAGGGAACCGCCGACAACGACAATCCGTAAAGCACACAGACCTAGCCCTTACCTCTAAGCAGTCTTTCTTCTTGTGTGTCATGGAGCCGCAGTTTTCACATGCACCGGAGCGGAATTTCGTAACCGTTTGACCCTTTGCACGACACGACAGCAGAGAAAGAGAGAGGAAGGAGTTCAAGTGTTATATACAATATTCGCAGCCATCCGCACCCCAACAGCCCCATCGTAATCACGAATGTCACCAACTCCATGATCAATACCAGGCATGTAAAAAAAAACGACGGGTTCGCATACCGGGTAGGTCAAGAACAAGGAGTCGTACAACTCCCTGGTCAAGAACCACCTTTCCGCTTCCGTGGGACGCCACCACCCAATGATCAGGCATCAGATGCGGCTCCTAAACGGTAGGGGACCAGGCATGTAGCAAATAAAAATATAAATAAAGGCTGATTCTAACTATGAATCCTAGTAGAGCACTGGATATTGAGGGGATGAGAAAACCACTACAGCCTCTTACCGATTTTAATCCTTTCAGATACCAGGATGAATCAAACTTCTGTAGTTTCTCCGGCTGCTGGCGCTGATGTCTCAGTGAGGGACGGTTCAGCGACACGTACCATGGTGCTTCAGAAATGTACTGAGGAATATGGGGGTTGATGTCCCTGTGAGGACAAACAGAGAGAGAGAGAGAGAGAGAGAGAGAGAGAGAGAGAGAGAGAGAGAGAGAGAGAGAGAGAGAGAGAGAGAGAGAGTGAGAGAGAGAGAGAGAGAGAGAGAGAGAGAGAGAGAGAGAGAGAGAGAGAGAGAGAGAGAGAGAGAGAGAGAGAGAGAGAGAGAGAGAGAGAGAGAGAGAGAGAGAGACAGGAAGAGAGACCAAACCAGCAGACAAATTACGATGCATCCATAGTTCCATAGTTTCGGTCATAAGGCAGTGGGCTACAAAAGCGAAGCAGCGACAAGCTTGAGCCAGTCCAGAGACTGGAAACTGCCACAGATTCCTAATGCCGGTCACATGCAAGAGGGCCAAGAATGTTTGACCCGACACAGTGCACGGGCCAGCTCCAATAACGCCCGGGCCCGCATTAGCGCCCGGGCCCAAAATAGATGCCCATGTTTTGGACTTTCACTAACGTTTCCACCCAGGGCCTTATTACGGGCTTTGACGGTATCATATTTTCCGGAGTATAAACCGCACTTTAAACACTCATAATTCCCCCTGAGACGTCAATGCGGCGTATACTACAATGGTCAAATGATTGGTGATATAGTGGCTGGATGTTTGTATTCTGGGCGTAGCTTATACTCCAGTGTGGCTTATTATACAATGTCATGTAGTCTGGAAATATGGTCTATGAATTCCCCCTGAAAAGTCAATGCGGCTTATACTCCGATGGTCAAATGAATGGTGATATACATCGTATAGTGTAGATATCTGTATTTCGTGACGAATAAAACTGGGGTGCGGCTTATACACCGGAAAATAAGTACTTATGCTAGGTGCCGCAAATATTCTCATTTCCTTCTGCTCTCTAGATTCTCGTGATTTAATTGTTGCAAATAAGTCGTGAATTCTTGCCGAATTCTGCCGGCATGGATCTTCATCGGTCAGGAGACGCCGGTGGATCAAGACAATTGGTTAATAGTCGGTGACAGGCCTTGATCCAAAGGGATATTTTCCTGCTGATAAGGAGAAACACGATCACCCTCCCAGCTTTCCCAGCCATGAGATGCAAACGGCGGAAACCACGCCAATCTTACTTTGGTCTGGTTCTAGGCAAAATTGTGAAATTCGACTTTTTACACCAGTAAATTTATCACAATGCAGGTGCGAAGCAGTCGCATCCACAAACATAAAAATCTACAAGGCTGGTGTCTCAAATTGTACAGTGCACATATAACTTCGACGCACCTTCCATCTTCGTCAGTTTCTGCCGGAGCTGTACCAGCCTTTCGAGCCTCCTCAAGCTCTTTGCGTTTCTTCCAATCCTCTCTAGCTGAGCCACCGGTAGCCATTTCGGCCCCGCGCGAGGGCCGCTTGTAATGGACTGACCAACTCCAGGAGATAAATCACATTGCTTCAAACACAGCCAGTCCCAGCAAAAGCTATGGGGCTATTCTCCACCTCGAACAACCAAAATTGTTGTCGACAAAATCACAGCATTGATCCTGTAGTCTTCACTTGAACTGCATAAAAATTCGATTTCACGTGAAAATGGGAAAATGGAAAAAAACGATCGACGTACGAATCGGTACGTCATAAGTACGTCATCGAATCAGTACGAATCGGCACGTCATCAGACTCATCACTCAGCAGCAGATCAGTGCAGCTGCGCAGTCTCATCGTTACTTTTTTTTCTTTCTTTTTTTTTAGTACTAAAAAAAATAGTAGTGTCAGTGTCAAAATTTCACCAAAATGACTCAACACAACCTTTGAAAAACAAACCCTTCCGTTCACAATTCGCTTCGATCATGTTTTTCACACATGCATGATCATGCCGACACGTACATTTTTGGCGACTCAGTGGGTAAACCCACTGGGTAAATCCGCTGGGTAAACCCGCTGATACTAACCATGAACCAGTTGCCATGGGTTTGCTCGAGGTCAGATGATGCTGAGCTGACGTGTTGTTCCTGATTTTTCTCCTGTTTCATCCGAAAATTGCTCACCACAAAATACACAGCTTTTATGCCTTGGGAGGTTCGTTGGATCACACCGAAAGCCATGGCTGTTCTCAAAGTTGTTGGAGCACTTCTATTCGTCGCCCTAGTGGCGGAGGTGGTAGTCGCCGCCAAACGTGGCCCCAAGGTCACCGACAAGGTGAGAAGAAGCGAAAGCAGTTTTGAACATTTGCTTTTGTTCATGTCTCGTTCACTTCATTGCTTTTCACGATGCAGTGCTGGACATTTGGGGTTCACAAAAGCTAATATTTTTGCGCAGAAGTTGAAAGATCTCATGCGTGGCTTACGAGAGGAAAGGGCACTTGGGAATTGTTGGGATGCGGCTGCAAAGTAGACCACGTGCGAGTCCTGGAATTCCGGCCACCCAGTGGCACCCACGCACAGGCGCAATATGTTGTGCTGGGAATGCATCATGACACAGTTGAGCGTAGGAATGATTGGAATGCCCAATTTGGAAGAGCACGAAACCACCCAAGTCTAATTAGACATAATATAGTGCAATATGTGCTGCTCCATGTACACCTGATTTCAGCCTCCGGGGCCAGCGGTGGACATTTGGCAATCGCGTCCAATAGCCGTTGTTGAAACAGGCACATTACATCCCGGGAATCGGTCATTAGGGATGTCCACAAAATGTTATTTTTTCGCATAAAATGGAAATGTAAAATGTGCAGAAAAAACCCAAAATGTTTTCGGGATATTTTCGAAAGTTCTCTAAAAATTGAAAAATCACCCAAAATTGCGCGAAAAATGTGACTGTTGCCATGGCAACCAAAATGGCGCTTCGTGTACCAGATCTACGAGTCGTCGAGCCGTATTGCCAGAATAGCTTCAGCTGTTACAGAAACATCGGTGGAAATGGCGTGCAGCGAGCCAAGTGTGTTGACGGAGGTCCACTCCGACTCCAATGAGAAGAGTGAGGAAGAATCCGACACCATCTCCATCGTAGAGTCTTCCGGGCAAGCCGCGAGTGAGACTCCTGCGGCAAGTTTGCTGGATAAATTGGCCCAAAATGGAAAAAAGTGTGAAAATTGCCCAAATGGCAAAAAATATGTGAAAATTACCCAAAATGCAAAAAAATCGAAAACATTTTGTGGACATCCCTATCGTTCATGCAACAGGCATTACATCATGTCAATGGTGTCAACTTGAAATTGCTGTGAGAGCGCTGCATTGCGGGAGTTGCACACTCTCTGGGCTGACCATTGCATTGTCTTGCGATTCGTCATTTTAGAATAAGTCTGGGGAAATACCCTCTCCCGCCCCTGCCACCCGTGTGCATGCTGGGTTCATACATGGCACTGTAGTACAATCAGACCTCGTTTAGCCGGTCCTCTTTTCCGGATCCCTCGCCATCCAGAAGAAAATCGCCGGTTACCGATTTACAGCATAATGTCATGCATACATACAGTATGTGTGTTCGATTATCTGCTTCCCTCACCTATCCGGATATTTTTGTGGAAAGCGGATGTGCGAGGTTAAGCGAGGTCTGGCTGTATTCGAATGTCTAGCGCCACTTACATGCAAGCGTAGTATAGAAATAATTATACTCGTGATTTCTCGCTCAACCACCTGCATACAGCATGTAGTGCTTAGGTTGTTCGAATCTACACACTACTGCAGAACATGACTTTGGTCCAGTTATATCTGTAGCCATGTGTGACTGCAGATATTTAGAAGGTTGTTACCCAATGGTATAGACAGCAAGCTGTTTCGGGGCCATAAATGCCTCATCAGTACAGCTACGAGCGTTAAGCAAGCCGAGAGAATGTTTAGGAATGGGTTTGCTCCCCACACTGGAGCTCGCGCTATTCCGCCGACTTGACTGACACACGACTGCCATCCAGAGCACACGAGAAGTCCATTGAACCTTCGACTCAGCAAACCTGCAAGAAAGCACCACTCCCTGCTCAATACACAGTGTTTCGGGGAATTCACCCCTCATCAGAGAGAATGTTGGTATATATTTTTGTTTGTGGTGTTGTTGGTTCTGGTATCAGGTGTACTTTGACATCACCATCGGTGGCAAGGCACAAGGTCGCATTGTCATTGGCTTGTTTGGCAAGACTGTTCCCAAGACTGTCAAGAACTTTGTCACTCTTGCAACTGGCGAGGTTTGTTTCTCTCTTCTGGCGTGTCTTGCCTGCTATGTTTATTCTGTGTGTGTGTGTGTGTGTGTGTCTCTCTCTCTCTCTCTCTCTCTCTCTCTCTCTCTCTCTCTCTCTCTCTCTCTCTCTCTCTCTCTCCTCTCTCCCTCTCTCCCTCTCTCCCTCTCTCTCTCTCTCTCTCTCTCTGTCTGTCTCTCTCTGTCTGTCTTCTCTCTCTCTTCTCTCTCTCTCTCTCTCTCTCTCTCTCTCTCTCTCTCTCTCTCTCTCTCTCTCTCTCTCTCTCTCTCTCTCTCTCTCTTGTGGTGTCTTAGTTTCCATCTACTATCTTTACCCGTTGGGTGCCTGGTAGATTTCTGTAATAATTGTGTTGTTGGTGCTGTGTGTGTGTGCATGTGCAGAAAGGGTTTGGCTACAAAGGCAGCAAGTTCCATCGTGTCATCAAGGACTTCATGATCCAGGGTGAGTGATGAGTAGTGATTGCGCCATGGCCATGTCATGCTCTACAGTATACTTCAAAGTACTGTGAGTCAAGAAATGTTCGGCGCATATTTATTTTCGGCTTTTTTTCGGCCTGGTCATGTTTGGCCGAAATTTTGTGTTGCAAGGTTCAGTGCGACAGTGTGTACTGACGGCAGCAGTACAGGCCGAAAATTTGATGTGGCTGAAATGATTGTTAGCCCTGGGAGGCTGAAATTTGAATGGGGCGAGAATTTGTAGACTTACAGTACTTGGAAGTACAGTCAGACCTCGCTTATCCGGATCCCTCGCCATCCGGACCAAAATCGTTTGTTGCCGATTTACAGCATATGTCATGCATACATACAGTGTGTGTGTTCGATCATCCGGTTCCCTCACCTATCCGGATATTTTTTTGTGGGAAACAGATGTGTGCGGTTATGCGAGGTCCGGCTGTACTAGTAATCAGGGTTTAGGGGTGTCTGGCTGGCAAGGTGGCGACTAGCTGTTCAAGAGAGCATGGGCTGGTTGTGCTGGATTCAGAGTACCACCTACTTGCTTGTTATGGGAAAAGCGTACGCGAGAACTGTGCCGAATGAGATGGACAGTGATTGCTGCTTTATGCATCAGCAAGAGTGCATAACCCCCCGAGTGTGCAAGGCCTGATCCAGCTCCGCATAGGGTATTGGTTGAGCGTAATCGGATCTTCTGATGTCATGCGTACACTCCACGCCAGCGCAAGGCCGGTACTTTACGGTAGTCACAGGGTTTACAGTACTCTGTTTTGTTTTGTTTGTATGTTGCATTCAGGTGGTGACTTTACCAACGGTGACGGAACTGGAGGTAAGACAAACAATGTGTGTATCTGCTGTACAACTATGAATTTGGTACGCATGTCGATTGCGAGTTTTGGTCCACTTCCACGGACGTAGTTGTGTGCAGATCACGGTCATAAGTTGATTTCATTTTTTAGGCTGTATGTTCACGAATCATGCATGTGCAAGGATCACGGGCCTTCACCCACGGCCCAGTGACTCGCAACGACCGTAGCACGGTTGCTGAATTTTCCCCGCTACCTCCCGCCCGACTCGTGCCAAGAGGGCAGTGCTCGCATGGACCATTCACCAGTGATGACGCATCTTATGGCTCTCTCTCTCTCTCTCTCTCTCTCTCTCTCTTTGCTCATCTACATCATATAAACTTCTCTCTCTCTTTCTCTTTTCTTCTTGTGCTAGGCAAGAGCATCTACGGCGAGCGCTTTGAGGATGAGAACTTCAAGCTGCGTCACTACGGCCCCATGTGGCTGAGCATGGCCAACGCTGGCAAGGACACCAACGGCAGCCAGTTCTTCATCACCACCGTCAAGACACCCTGGCTGGATGGCAAGCACGTCGTCTTCGGAAAGATCATCGAGGGAGAGGTCAGTGACCGATGCCGTGCAACTGCTGTCGGTACCAGGGCTGCCTCTGGTAGGGGTTTGGTCGGGTAATGAGTTCGGGTCTTTCTATCCGGGTAGCACGGGTACCCTACTAGCCGATGACACCCGTAGTGGGTACCAGTGGAGACTTTCTCCGGCAATATGATCTCCTTTTCTTGGCGAGTTCAAGACATTTTTTATGCGTTCTGCTTAGTTTTGTGTGGCGTGTCAAATAGCCTCTGTGCATATTATGGTTTACAGCCGAAATCTGAACCTGATCCTCTCAGTTCATTCCGGGTTTCCGCCGGTAGAATACCAGCAAGCCAGGGTCGCAATGCGCTCGACACGAAATACTCGGTACTGTAATGCCCCGAGCAGGCTGCTCCACATTGTACTCTGCTTATAGGCGTGTGTGTCTGCGTGCATGTTGGTTTGTGTGTGTGTGTGTGTGTGTGTGTGTGTGTGTGTGTGTGTGTGTGTGTGTGTGTGTGTGTGTGTGTGTGTGTGTGTGTGTGTGCATCTTGTCTTATCTCAGGATGTTGTACGCAAGGTTGAGGGCGTCGAAAAGGGTCCCAACGACAAGCCCAGCAAGGACGTCGTTGTTGCCGCCTCCGGAGTTCTGCCCGTCGATGGCGACATCTACGTCAACAAGGAATAGAGTGTCTCTAATAGCAGAAGGAGCAGTAGTGCATAACCTAACACCTACCCTGTCTCAGTGACACTTCCTCTCTGATAGCAGTCGCATTGCCGCTTGACTTCTAATATTATTGTGCTAGAAAAAGGAAACGCGTACCGATAGTTCTCTCTTACTAGCTACGATTATTTTGTAAGCTTTGTCATGACCGAAGAGTTTTATGCAATGTTTTATGGAGCAGTGCCTCTAATATCTTCTCATTGTCTTCTGTAGCTGTGACGGTGGAACGTGTACCGTGCACATGTGGTACGTGGTGTGTGCGTTCGTGCGTGCGTGCGTGTGCGTGGTATAAAGGGTCTATACAATAGAGGGATAATACAACTCCCTGGTTCTGACAGTCATAATGCAGGGCCTGTTAGTAGTGTAAATGCATACGTACACGTTCATTGCAGTGCCATTGCACCATTCGTTTAGTGAAGGGAAGGTTGTCTAGATCCTATTACACACCTCCCCTGTAAATTGTTTGTGGTGACTTTCTACGTGTGCTTGCGATTCTTGACCAATTTTCTAGCAAGAGGTCGTTATGTATACTACTCTTGCTTCTACCGAGCCATGCATTGGCGATGCCAGGGTCATCAGGTGCGCCACTTGCTTGATCTCTGCGACGTATATGGCCTGAAAAATCACGTTATCTCCCCAACACGAGTCCAACTATTTCCAAGTAGGTATTTTACGACTCACTGGCGATGGAGTGCATACCGGTATGTCACGTAGCTACAGTCAAACCTCTTTGGATGAACATGGGACCCATGGTATCAAGAGTTCATGGGGGTTACGAACTCTTGATGGATGGGAGTTGCTCTTATCCGTATTTTGCACATGTATGCACAATCATTAATTTTATGCAATAGTTATGAATAATACCAAGAGTACATAACCCAAGAGTGTTATGTATTCTTGATAATACTTGTAGCAAGTTCATCTAAAGCGATACGATACTGACCGCCATGCTAAAGTCCCAATGGACATGTAGTGAACATAGCAGACACATGTGGCATAAACTTGCACTTTTCAGATGCATGTAACACAGCTAGCATGTGCATGGCAGCATGCAAACATGATGCTAATAATGTATCGTTGTTCCGGCATACTAAGGGGGCGTTCGAATTGTCACTCTGACTTTTCGAGGAGTTTCGTTCTTATGAAGAAGTGGCTTATTATTGGTCTCATCAAAAAAAAAAAGTCTCCTTGAAACTCGATCCACAACCTCATCCAACAGGAGAGGTGGATTAGTTTAGAGGAGCTTGGAATATTCCTGCGGAAACTGGCTTTCGTATGCATTTCCCGTAGAACCTACGACAAAACTTCCACATACGCCTGATACGGTAGAGGAAGCCCATATTCACGTGGGAGGCACCCTTGGAAAAACTCATCGCTATGACAATCGAAGGGAAGTGTTCAATTGGGATGCCTTAAGTACATGTACAACTAATCTCTTCCAAGATGTTTCTCGAAAGGTGATGAGGACAATTCGAACGCGCCCTGATTATGAAACGCTGACTAACTCCTTGTTCGGCATTCGAAATGCACAGCACCGAGCAAGTCATGGAAGACGGTATCATTATCCAGCTACAGGACCAGACAAATAAACATTGCAGAAATCACTATTGTGACGAGTGAAATCCTTGACGCATGGTTTACTATCAATCGCCGGGTCGTCAGATGCCACCATTTTTAAAGCTAATCCCAGAAATTGCCCACTTCAGAGAGAAAGAGTAATGGCATGAAGACTTTGAAAAGAACAAAGGTGCCATATCATACATGCATATGAGCAATTTTTTTCAAAAAGGTCAAAGGCTGCCTCCAAGAGGTTACGGTTCTGCAAGTCCTAAAAAAATATTAATAAAAAATCTTGCCCTAATAGTAAATGTCCTTTGGAGAGAAAACAAAGGAAGAAATAAACAGTGTTTGCAAATGCATAGTCACAACCCTGGACTCGAGAAGTGAAACATTCGTTGTAAAAGGTAAACAAACAAAAAACAAGCCAACAGCTGCTTCAAAGAATAATTAAAAAAAGAGAGTATAATTTTGTACTGTGATTGATGTGATGCCAGCACATGATGAAACAGCTATGCGAAAATCACTCAATGACCTAGTGGTATGTTGACCTGAAGTAGAAGTCGTCCTGAAACGATGTACAAGTAGCATAACAGATTGATAGGGGTAGATGGATTTTTCTGTTGCACGTACGGATAATCTGATAAAACGAACATCGTGCACAGGTGAAACGAACATTGAACAATGGTAAAACGAACAGAGTGCAACAGTCCAACTCTAGAAAACGTGAAAACATGGACAATCCTGATGATGGCCCAATGCCGAAATATTGGTTGAGAATTTCTTTTTATTTTATCGTGCAGTCTAGAGACCGGATTTAGTGAAGTAAGTTCTAAAACATGGAACTTGTCTAGAAAAGCATGGCAGTCATACCCGGGCCGTGGTGAGTAAGGCCACTGAAGAACAAAACGAAGCAATCCACAAGGGGGAATAAGCACCATGAAGTTCCAGGAAAAGAATTGAGAAACGTCATGGTGGTGTTCGGTCATTTGTCATTCTGGCTTCTTTATCTCATGCGTATCCAAGGGCAATCGTTTCTGACTGTCGTGACAACTCATTACCCATGATGGCCGGACAAACTTCAATGTTGAAACATCGGCGAGTGCCTGGTACACCAAAACGAAAACGAAAACAAATGACAGAGAGAAAGAGAAAGAGAGAGAGAGACAGAGAGAGAGAGAGAGAGAGAGAGAGAGAGAGAGAGAGAGAGAGAGAGAGAGAGAGAGAGAGAGAGAGAGAGACGGACATACAGAGGTGGGCGGTTAGAACAATCATAACAGCGTATGCGTGAATTCTTCGATCCTCTGCTCCGAGCACCAGACTACAAGTATGTGTGACACAGTGACATACAGCCATCTCAGCCCATGGATTTTGATCTCCCCCCCCCCCCCCCCCCCCCCCAGGTGTTGGAAGGTATTTTAGTGTGGTACGGTCAGCCATCTGAAGTACAATTTACTCGTGGGGGAGGGATGGCTGAGCCGAAAATCTTGGAAATTTAGAGCCCAAATCAGAGGATTTTATTGATTCACGGGGTACTAGGGGCAAATAGTGGTAGGGTCAATACCGTAGTGACCGTACCGTGTGCGACGCCCCTGCCCCCCCCCCCCCCCCCAGGTATACGCAGAACTCAACATTGCGCTTACGAAAATCACTCGATCTACAGCTACTGTACTGCCGGGCACCGAAGAACGGAGTGCCGAAGAACGGAGTGCCGAAGAACGACCAGGCTAGAATTTTTACCATGCACAGCATACCGATGAATACAAAGTAACCCAACTGTGCATAGACTGTAGTACATGTACATGAGGATAAGAACGGTCTAGGCTAGGAAGCTGACCCCCCCCAGTTCTTCGGCGACCGACAGCACTGTACAGGTGTTGATTCAGATCATACAACTATGGGCAATACATTCACACACCTGATCAAAATTCCTGTCCCACTCCGAGTCTGTAATAACGTAGGTGACATCATCCGCCATGTAGTCCTCGATGACTCTGAAACGATCGGAGCACGGACAGACAGACAGACAGACAGACAGACAGACAGACAGACAGACAGACAGACGCATATACACACATATGAAAAAGGCTAAAAAGACTAATGTCCCGTCGCGTCACAAAAGCTGAAGCGGAGCTGGGCAACGGTGGACAACAACAATTGACATTTCAACAGGCACAGGTGGTCACAGAATCACACCATGGTGGAAGAGACGCATAGCCAGAGCAAGTGCTTCTTCTTAGCTCCAGCGCAACACTTCCAATCTATATGACCCACACAAGGCCACAGCGACTCACTGTAACTAAAGGCAACATTGCATAAAATGGCTAGGTGAGTGCAAGGCAAAGCTTATTGTTAATTTGTTATAAACAACCTTATTCTCCCCTGAAGATGGTCATAGTGACCGAAACGTTGAACCACAACGTCCGATCGACTGTGTGAAATAGCAGTGCAACTGAGCGCTGGCCAGTGTTATTATCCTGATATTGTTTCCCCGTCAAACGAAAAAACAAACAAACACTGTACTAAACGAGACTGAGCAGAGCTTGCACGTGCACAGATCCAAACATCCAGCGGATGGCTTACTAGCTGTACGCGCAGACATAGCAAACCAGAGCCTTGCGCAAAGCATATTGCTATAATATTATACAATCATACCTCGTTTATCCGGACGGTTCGGGACCGGGCACAGCCCGTAACTTTGAAATGTCCACAACTACGAATCACATCCATTGTGATGGGGAAAGGCCATACTAGTAGGTATGGCATATGACATCACTATTTCCACACAAAGCCTCGGTGACAAAAGAGTAGTAATATTTCCACTGAAACTCGCCCAAAGGGTGCCAGTGACAAAAGAGTAGTAATATTTCCACTGAAACTCGCCCAAAGGGTGCCAGTGACAAAAGAGTAGTAATATTTCCACTGAAACTCCCCCAAAGGGTGCCGGGTAGAGCGAACTGTTCGTACCTTTGGGGTCCGGATAACAGAGGTATGAGTGTAAAACGTTATTCTCGTGCCAAATGAAACACACACTGTGTAACGAGACTGCGCAGAGCGTCCTTGCAAGCGCGCACACATACACACAGCCAGCAGCGGACAGCTTACCCGCCGTACGCGCACACGTAGCGGACCAGCGCCTTGCGAATCGACGGCTTGAAGTCGCCGAACAGCAGGAAGTGCACGCCGTCGTAGAAGCTGGCCAGTCGAGGAGGCCGGCCGCCTGTCGGGCGTTGCGATGACGATGCCGCCGCTGCTGCCGCCGCCGCAACAGTGTTGGAAACCAACGATGGTGTGCCCGTGGCCTTGCTACTGCTGATGCTCGTTGTCTTCACCGGTGTAGCCTGAACAACAGGATGAAAACAACGCGTTCAACATCATTAGGTCGCTGAATGTCTCAGTAGCCTGTCAGTTTTGTGCCCTGTTATCGCACGTACTGACCGCTTATTATCTTGTTACATTCGTGTGTAGTTGCTTCATCACTCGTGTCCATGTGTTTTCTTCTTCTTCTATATTTCAATATCATAATCAGGATTTCAAGATTGCAATTCCAAATCTGGGCTTCACGTAGAATTTCAAAGTATCAGGAAACTAGGCCACCTACATCGTACTGCTCTTTCCCTCGCTCCGAAACACAACACTTGCAAGCCAGACACGGAAGAGCAAATTCAAGACGTGCTAAAACCGTGTGTTGTGTTTGTGCAGTGGGTACGCATTTCGGTCACACTGAATTCAAAATCATTCCCGGCAAAGAAAGTCGAATATAGAGGTTATGCGATAACGTCAAATCCACCATATATAGGAGCCAGTTGGGGTGGCAAAATGCCCAAAGCGGGTACAGAAACCCCTTATATAGAATAATTTGGGGTGGCAAACATACTACTGTAAAAGCAGAAATTCTCGGTGGTGTTTTATTTTCGGTAACTTCGGTGCCGACAATTTTTACCGAAAATAAAACGCACCGAAAATTTCGGTACAACCTGTGCTGTATACATGTAGTACTACAGTCAGACCTCGCTTATCCGGTCCTCTTTTATCCGGATCCCTCGCCATCCGGAAGAAAATTGTTGGTTACCGATTTACAGCATTTGCCATGCATACACACAGTATGTGTGTTCGATTATCCGGTTCCCTCGCCTATCCGGATATTTTTTGTGGAAAACGGATGTGTGCGGTTATGCGAGGTCCGACTGTAGTACACTTTCCTGGAAAACGGGTTTTACCGAAAAATTTCCCTCCACCGAACCGCCGATTTTCGAGAATACCGAAAATATGACACCACCGAAAATTTCTGCTTTTACAGTCAGTATGACGTATATCGCACAACGTCTATAGTACAACCTGTAAATGCGTCCACCTGTCCCAGAGGACCACTACAACCAGGACCAAGGGAGTTAGCTAGCTGTATCTCCAGTCACATGACCCTGGAAAAGGAGATCACATGACCCTGGATAAGGAGATCACCTGTACACAGTGACCACATTTTGAAAGTCCCTTGAGCGGTGATCGCCTGTGAAAGGTTTCACAGTACATGTACATACGGCTTTGTGTCCAGCAGGCAGAGCTGACATCTCCTCATCCACTTCAGTGTCCGATGATGACGACGACCGAGCTGCATCATCTCCACCCACCGGAGAAGAGCCGTCTTTCTGTTGTTGCTGCACGCGGAGCCTGGAGATACCATAGGCGCCGATACAAGCGTGCATGCACATCCACATGTGGACACACACCAGGTCAAGGTCGGAGAGAGAGAGAGAGAGAGAGAGAGAGAGAGAGAGAGAGAGAGAAAGAGAGAGAGAAAGAGAGATAGAGATACACACACACACACACACAGAAAGAGAGAGAGAGAGAGTGCGGTGATTGTGTGGAGACTGAAGTGGAATTGAAAGGCCGAATGCGGCTACTCACACATCCTGAACAAATTTCCACGTAGAGTGTCGCTACAAATAACCCGCTTTAAAGTACAGTGCTACTCAATAAAATCCGATCGCGCCAAGCACGCGCCGGGCGCTGATCAGCCCACACCCTACGAATCCTGTGATGTTCACTGGTGCAGGGCGCAAACATCACTCACACGATCGAATTTCATTGAGCACCAATCTGCATAATAAGTAACGCGTAAAAAAGTTTTTGAAAAGGTTTCATTGAGTCACTAACCTTTCTAGCTCGTCTTCTGTATCACTGCCTGAGGCTATGTGAAGAGCAACAACGAGAAAACACAACAAGAACATATGAGCACAGCACTTGTTCCAACTAAATGCACTGCAGCAATCAGTAAAGAACCTACATTACGAAAGGTACGAAGACTGTAAACTAAAACAACTAACTTCAAGAACATGAGAACAACGGAAGATATAGAAAACGAGCACGGCAGGACAGTGCGTAGATTACTAAACTATTCATGCTCGGATATGGTACGATGCACATAGAGAGGGTGCTCAGGTTACACACTCAGACATGAATGGTGACAACATGTGAATGCATAAGAGGGGGGCATAGAAAGGTCAAACACTGACCTGGATTGGACATCCGTAACAGTGGTCAGTTACGGCTAGGCTATAGCATACAATGCATGTAATAGCCATGAATGAGTCTCAGTCGACCTACCAAGCATGACCAGCACTAATGCACTGGACTACAACTATCAAAACAAAAGAAAGACCGGAATATTCTAGAACAAATCTAACAGCACTAACAAATAAGAAGCACAGCACTGAACGATGATGTTGGGATGATTAGTTTGCAAGCTGGTAAAGGCACCACACAGGTACTGGATATGGTGGAACGGCAAACAGACGCACAGACGTACACACACACACACACACACACACTTACTTGTACTTGCTCACTGCCAAAACTGGTCACGTGAGTCTCCCCGGGAGAGGGGAGAGAGATTCAAAAGGGATTTTGGAAAGATGATTCAATCGGCTATTGAACCACCTAACAGCCGACACCGCCTGGAAACCCCAAACTATGGGTGGACTTGGAAATGATCCCACTTATGGGCACACACACACACGCACAGCAGCATGTCAAGAAGAAAGATACAGGACAGACAAAACTTACAATAAGCCGTAGCCTCACGATCTACAGCGGTGCTTGCCCTGACAGCACTAGTGTCTGCGGTGTTACCATCCGAATCACTGTAGTTGACAGCAGCTTTGGCTGCAGCAGCCACTGCCTTGCGTTTAGCCTGTGGACTGCCTCGGGGGCTGTGTGACGTGTTGCGTGACTGTCCCTGAATACAGCACACGCACACATGCACCGTACATATGCACAGTACACATGGGCACAGGCAGACAGACAGACACGCACACACACACGCACCGTACAGAGGCACGTGTACAGATAAACACACAAAAACACACACATGCATACAGACATAGACACAAATAAACACACACACACACACACACACACACACACACACACACACACACACACACACACACACACACACACACACACACAAATAAACACACGTACACACAAGAAAAGCAACACACGCTACGGTATAATGCTGATCCAGAAAGCTCAAACAGGAGAGATCTTAGCTGTTGCCACACAGTCACACGTCGTGTGGCATGAACCAGCACTTCAAAGTAGTGTGGTAGATTTAGCAGGGCGGAAAAAGAACTACTGTAATTTCATACATTTTTGGTGTACTTTTATTTTCGGTACTTTCGGTGCGTCTGTTTCATACCTAAAGTTCCAACACACCGAACAAACACTAATACACATAATCCAATAGGGAACTGCTTCTCTGTACCTAAAATTTCTGTTCACCTAACCCGGCCTTTGCCCTAATACCAAAAATATTGAGCACCTAAAATTTTCTGAAATTAGAGTATGCAATACACGATTTCTCAGTCCAGTGTTCACAGGTCTGGGGCTGCACAGTGGCCTCAAGTGATCATGAGTCATGTGATCATGACTCATGATCACATGACTCATGATTCATGCGATCGGATTTCATTGAGCAGCACTGTACCTTATGACTGGTAGAGGAGGCGGTGGCGGACGTAGCAGCTGCAGTTGTCTTAGTAGCCGCCACCGCTGCTGTTGCTGGTGCGGCAACGTTCCTGTAGGGCTGCGTGGAGCGGGTGTCGTTGTCCTCGTCGTCGCTGGACGAGGAGCTTGCGTCGGCCGCGCTGAACACAAACCTGGAGAGAGACGGATGACAACAATCCGAGAACACATCCGACCAGGAAATATACACATGGACACACTAGGTTCATCTACGTGCAGATGAAGGTTGAGTGTTTTGTACTTTGGAAGGGACATCCTGTGAACCAAGCATCGTGGGAGCTAGCGCACCACATATCAGAGGACCTGTTGATTTCCTCACGCGGCCACAAGCACCTCCAACGAAGCAGCTGCAAGAAGAAGATCATGTGCTGCGCTGCAAACTTCTAGGAACTTTGAAGACCGGTTGGCCGATTGCCCCGTCACAAAAAAATGCAACATACGGGTGCACAGAGCGCCCGGAATGATCGATATGAGGCCGCATTTTGCATTGAAAAATGAGTAGGGTGGTGCAGTAACTGGTGCGCTATTGCCCCGCCCGCCCCGGCTAGAACACGGGTATAGAACCAGTATGCGTAATGCACATCTACCGCCAGTCTGTGATATCACTCACCGCTTAGTAGTGAGGCGACGTTTAGCAGTATGACAATGCTCTATCCAATCTTTCGTAACAATGATCCCACGGTCACCTAGACAACATAAACACACACACACACACACACACACACACACACACACACGTATGCATACACGCACACACGCACACACATACATGTATGCATACGCATAGACAGATACGCAGACAGACATACAGACAAACAAAGTCCATGATTGGTGGAGGAAGAAGGCAAGTGATCTTTCTAAGAAGCTCAACTGACAAAACTCAGACTTCGTGCTGGAAATGTTTCGACTTTCTACAGGAAAAGTCGTGCAAGTGCCACCGAGTCGTAAAAAAATGGCTAGATCATGAGTTCAACTCCCTACTGGACTTCCGACTGTTTACAGGATAACGGCTGCCTACTGAACGTAACAGAAATAAATCGACACAGAACATACATGCTGCTCCTACCTTTGACTTGCTTGTACTTTGGCGTATTCTGAAACGCAGCACTGCACGGAGGGAAACCAGACACACAAAGTACAGGGCATGAAGCAAAAACACTTCAAAACAGCCTGTCACAAACTTAAGTATCCACTAGAAAGCACACATTTCAAGCTGTTGCAGCAGTGGTGGTGGTGGTGATGGTGGACATGCAGCAGTGTTGCCCACTCACTGTAATAATCGGGGCAAAACTTACACGAGATGAGTGCAGCCTGTTTCCCATTGTGATCGATACTCGGCACCCAGGGCAAGGCCTTTGTCGCGTAGATTGCCGCGCAGAGGGTTCTGAAAGCCACTTAGCGCAAACACTACTCCATCCTGCCATCACGACAAAGGTCAAGAAAAACAAAGAGTTAAAAAAAACACTTTCAAAAAGGTGAACTGCCTAGAGAAACCGTTTCACAATAGGGGTTTTCACTTTTCAGGGTGCATGGCAACATCCAACTATTTATGCCGCAAAAAGCGGCACCTGGGAATATCGTGAAAAGCCTTGAAAAGGAGTTTATAGTATGAGCTGATTGTTTAGTAACTGGTGGTGTTAGTGGAGATTATAGCGTAACTTGTAGTTTCTTGGTCTTTCTTTACAGTATAAATTTACCCTTGGCTCTCCATCTGGGTCCAAAAGGAGTTTCACCAGCAAAACCCAATACTATAAATATACAAAATTTCGGCACTTCACGATTTTTGACATTTCGGCGGCGATTTATTTTCGGAATGGGGTAGAGGGCATGGTATAGTGCGACAGATGCTGTGAAAAATTTCATCGGCGTTTTAATTTAGGCGTTTTGGGTCGGTGCCGGATATAGCCGAAATTAAATAGCTGCCGAAAATTTGTATATTTACAGTAATGGGGCTGGGCGATGTGCCTACCACAAAGTAGGCTAAAAATACTACTCGTGCACACATGCACACATACACACATGCAGACACGATATCCCCCCCCCACAAACACACACTGATGAACACCACCAGTAGAAGAATACCCCCCCCCAAAAAAAACTCGAGAAAGAGATGCAAAATACCTACCAGGACTTCCTCAAACGGCACATCAGCTTTCTTTCCACCGGTACGACGCATGCGTTTAGCAGGCGGCGGTTGGCCGGCGTTGTCCTTGCCACCTGTGCTGTTCGCACTGCTGTTGCTGTCAGCACGGGGCATCTTAGGCGAGGCTTTGCGCTTCTGTGATGTTGCGGCGGCGGACGTTGACGGCTTGAGGGACGCGTCCGGGTTCGGGCTAGGCGTTCGTCTCGGGACGCCAGTTGTAGCTGCGGTGGTGGGCTGTGCCTTCGCTGAGAGTGTGGAGCTGGCATCGCGTGCTTGAGCAGCCATGGACGAAGCTGACGACGCCTTGACACACACAAAGTAAATGAAAAGCGAACATGGACAGCCTTAAACTTCCGAGTTAGGAGTTCAGTGTTTCAGGTACTGTACGCCAACAAATATTAGGCGCATATTTATTCAAAGGATCAGTCGGGAAAGAAGAGCCTGTATGTACAGGGCGATGTGTAACCCTGGACCTGCAAACACTGGGACATGAACTGGTACAGGGGGCAGACTTGACTCACATCATTGTTTGCATTTAGCAGCACTGTGCTACTAAGTGGACACGTACCGCAGTAGTCGAGGTGGGCTGATCGTTGCGAGTGGCGAACAATGATCCGACCGACATGTTGCTGGAAGAAGCAGCGTCCCGGAGGTTGAACTTGCCAAAACTAGGCGTGCTTGCCTGCAAGACAGAAAGAGAGAGAGAGAGGGGAGAGAGAGGGGGAGAGAGAGAGAGAGAGCGAGAGAGGTTCAAGCTAAGGGAGCAAACAAGAATACGCCGTCTCAAATCCAAATTCCATTGTAGACACTCGTTTTCCGCACAAATCCCCCAGTACGTACACAACCCCCATGAGACTTAATTAAAACCGGATTGGGAGCACACAACATAAGACAAACACCCATAAGCAGCAGCTGTTACCCTACCAGCGAGGGTACTCCTCCTGCTGCTGAAGTGGTCGATGCAGTGGACAATGATGCCGACACATCTGCATCGTCCGCATCTCCCGGCCCGCGGAACTTGACGAACGAGACGCCAAACTTCTCAACCTGCAACAACACACCACCAGGGAGTGTTTAAAGCACAGGCACACAGGACACTGACACACTACCAGGGAGTGTTTTAAGTAAGAGTATATCAAAGGCACACCGGAACAGCAGGGAAGCCTGAACTTGAAGGTATCAGAAACGTGATTCTAGCCAAATAATGCAAATGGAAATGGAAGACAGGTAGGGTTCATCAAGGAACACTTAATTTCCTTGTGCAGAAAATCAACAACAGTCGTGGCCAAAAAATCCAACCCACGGGCCAAAGTGGTGCCAAGGCACCTGCAGCCCTCGGATTGGTTTGTCGGACGTGCATGATGAAATTGAAATGGAAACGGGACGCTACTCTTGAATGGCGGGTCGGATTTCTTTGGCTACAGCCGTACATGTACTCCAGCTAATCAAAACCCACAACCGAGGCTATGGCCTAGGAAGTTGAATGCGGATCATACCTTATTGAAGGGCTGACGACACACCACCTTGATCCGGTCCCACTTCTGATCGGCCGTGGTCTTGCTCAGTGCATCCTTGTCTAAGACCAGACACACAACACGCACACACACGCGCATGCACACACACCCACCCACCCACACACACCACACCCACACACCCACCCACACCACACACAGACACGCACAGACACACAGACACACAGACACACAGACAGACAGACACACACACACACACACACACACACACAAACAGGTCAGTGATGGAACAAGGCTATTCATTTGCTGCTACTCAGAGTTACATGGTTAGTCACCAGTCTTCAATTATATTCAAACTAGACCCTACACGAATTCACAGGACCTCATGGTACTCGTGGTTGACTAATATGGTGGTAAAGACACACCTGGCAGTATGGCGGTAAACACCGTATTTCCCCGATTGTAAGCCACACTCGATTGTAAGTCGCACTCCTATTCCAGGTCGATGCCATATTGTTTCGATATACCCAATGCTGTAGACAGCAAGCTGTTTCGGCCATAAAGGCCTCATCAGTACAGCTACGAGCTAAATAGGCCGAGCTACCAGCCATGGTGCAAAGGAGGCACCACAGACATTCAGATAGCTCGTCGCTCTAGCGCCAGAGTGCTCAAACTACAAAAAGTAGCGGGCATTGCGCGATGCAGCAGCACTAGAGCAGCCTACTGAGAGTGCTCAACAAGGCGAAAGCCGAGGAGCGTGATACCCAATGCTGTTGTTTCGATATATTCACTTCAGTAGTGATCATGCTCGATTGTTAGTCACATCCCCTTTGTTGGCCCTGAAGTTGAGTGTAAAAAGGTGAGACTTATATTCGGGGAAATACGGTACACGTCTGCCCACACATGCTCTCTAGGCTGCAAAGCTCTCTGTCTTCAACTTCACATTCTCTTCACGGTACTTACTGAACATTCTCACTGAGTTTATATTCTTCCATGTCTTGCTGTCACCCGGTGTCATGAAGCTGGACGCTACGACAAGCACCTGAACAAGAAACAACAGGATAACAATGGACACTGGAGAAGTGAAAAAATGACGCACAGCTAGCCGAGTTGTGCGTGTAATGCTCCACGTGGCCGAACGAAGACGTGCTTCAAGATACTGTGCACGGTTATGCCATTGACAGTGATATTCGTGTGTTTCATTCGCAATTGTATTTTCTCTCACCTTGACGGGTTACATGGGCCGTATCCTTGCCTGGACCTAGTCATACTCGAATTTTCTGGTCGTGTTCAGACATACAGATTTTGAAAATATATGGTTTACCCATACCTATATCACATAGTTCTTGAGTTATTCCTGGTTGTGCGTACAGTCAACTTCGCTTATAACGACACTCGGCGGGCATCAGAAAAGTGTCCTTATTCGCTAAGTGTCCTTATACCCGAAGTCCCATTATATGTGTTACAGGTGGAAGGGACTTTGCTCTGGCATAGAAATTCTGTCGTTATTCGCGAATTGTCGTTATATCCGCAGTGGTTATTAGCGAAGTTGACTACATGTATTTGCGTGACCACCCCTCACATACATTGAGTTAGACCGGCAAAGGGCTACTGGGCCGGTCACACATGCAAAGTGGTTCGGCTTAGTAGGGCAAGGTTTCCTGGCAGGTCTGCTGTGCCTTTTTTCACCATGAGAACAGTACTAACGATGCCACTCACACAACTGACATTGACTACTGTAGAGGCAGAACATTTCGTCGGTCAATAATTTCGTCCAACTCCAAAAAAAGGAGTTCGTCCGGTTGAAAATTTCATCCATGGATCATAAGAGTGTATAGAAAAGCTGGGCAAATCAACATTAGTCCTACATTTAATCTAGTCCAAAAGCTCCTTGGACGAAAAAGACAAAATTAAATTCAAGACGAATATTTCTGCTTATACAGTATCACAACCGTATCAACATCAGCAGTATCAACAGCAGCAGCAGCAGCAGGCGCAATGCAGGTAATGACATAACAAAAACACACAAGGAATCTTTTAGGAAACTTCACCTATCAACTCCAAACTCCAAAAACGGTCTCTTCACTGCGATTCAAATTCAAATTTACACTACACCGAATCGCAGTGAAGAGACCGTTTTCGAGTTTGGAGTTGAGAAGTGAAGTTTCCTAAAATGTAATGTGTAAATGGCTGCGTTCGAGTTTGCAGACAATTAGACAAGGAATCTTTCACAATTATGTTAATATCCAAGTGTTCGTACACTGTGTTCAGTTTGTTCCAGGCTGCTCTCACCTGGAATTCAGAGGAGGTGCTGCGGCAGACGAGTACTTCGACAAACGCTGAGCCGGCATTTCCTGCAACGAGAAATGAAATCAACGGGAGAAAAAATCACTTGCATGGTTAATATCTCACGTGCCACCGCTCCCTCCAGTCCACAGCAGCTGAAGATAGGAGTTGTACACTCCTGGCACACGCACCGTAAAATCGTGTATAAAGGCCGCGGCTTATATGGGGATTTTTGCAGGCTTCTACATGAGACAGGCTTCTATACAAGACAGGTATTTCTATGTATGTCAACACTAAAACCAGGCTTATGTGCCGACAGTGTATCTTGAAAATCAGGCTTCTATTCAAAACACTACGGTAGTCTTGTTTGCACGCAGAACACAGTAGAGAGGTGCACATGTACCAGCAACTCGTAAAAATGTGCACAAAACGAGAGAGTGGAACGAGCGGCGGGTGCGTAGCCAAACCTCTTAAAGGGGAAGTTAAGGCAAAAATTAAAATTTCACCAGTTGTAGTCTTCGGGGTGCTGAGTCGAATGGTCTTGGTCCGAGAAAGCTGAGACGCTCCCTTCCTACTTGAATCCCAATCGAACTCGCACACTTCCACCGAAACTGGGTGACTGCGCCCTACTAGATGGGGATTTGTATGCAAAATGTCACTAAAAGCGCCATTTCGTTCTTATAAAAGCACGGATGACCGCGATTGGCACATATGTTGTAGTCTTTTGGACGCTGAGTCGACTAGTTTTGGTCCGAAAAGGCTGCGATGCAGCGTTCCTCCTTTATTCCCAATCGAACATGGTTGAACAAGCGGTCACGTGCTCCTGGGTGCCCAGATCACCTGGTCACCACGCCAGCAGGCGACAACTTTCACACCAAGGTTCAACTCGAGTGACAGGACTGCACCCAAAAAAGGTCAAACAGGCTAGTAAGTTGTACCCTGCAGGCACGGTGACCAGGTGACTGGCGTACGCAGGAGCACGTGACCGCTTGTTCAACCATGTTCGGTTGGGAATAAAGGAGGAACGCTGCATCGCAGCCTTTTCGGACCAAAACCAGTCGACTCAGCGTCCAAAAGAGTACAACATATGGGCCAATCGCGGTCATCCGTGCTTTTATAAGAACGAAATGGCGCTTTTAGTGACATTTTGCATACAAATCCCCATCTAGTAGGGCGCAGTCACCCAGTTTCGGTGGAAGTGCGCGAGTTCGATTGGGATTCAAGTAGGAAGGGAGCGTCTCAGCTTCCTCGGACCACGACCATTCGACTCAGCACCCTGAAGACTACAACTGGTGAAATTTTAATTTTTGCCTAACTTCCCCTTTAATTATTACATGTAGAGTAGCATTCAGGCATGCAGCCACCGTTTCCCTCTCTGTATTCCTCTTCTGGAATGAGAATGAGAAGTTTACTCTATACTGTATAACAACGTTATTTTCGGTGTAATTTTAATTTCTGTACAGAATTCAGGCACCTAAATTTAGATTACACCTAAAAGGCACTAGAGTATGCACTGTATGTGAAGGGTAGGCTGGTCACCTAATTCTACGTTACACCTGAAACCTGGCAGGTCCCTGGTACCGAAATTTGAATACACCTAAAATTTAGGGCTGAAACGATTATACCGAATAATCGAGTACTCGTTTGATAACTCTAGCGATCGTTTAGATTACCGATTGCGATTATTTTGCGTTTTTTAAATTTGTGTCCAGAAAGTACTGTAAACCCTCGTTTTGTGAAGTTTGAATCAGTTTCCGCTGGGAGTATGCAGTTGCCAGGGGCATGGTTCATGTTCTGAGGTTAAATTGACTTCAAAACTGCCATGTTTCGGAGCTACCCTTTCACCAATGCAGATTTGTTGGTATTATGAAGGCATAGTTTGTGGAAACAGAGTAATGTTTGCACAGAATTATGACACTATTTGCTAACGATTATAATCGATTACTCGATCGTTAAGCTAAAGAGTAATCGATACGTACAAATCCACGATCGTTTCAGCCCTACTAAAATTACATGATATGCAGTACCAGTGCGGGTCAATTGGGCAAGGATACGAGAAACACAGTCCTGCTCACAGCCGTAGTCTGTGTGTTGTTACATGTTCTCCTGTCTACCCTCCCTCCACTTACCTATGTCGACCGAGCTGATCTCACATGCCTTCTCCAGCTAATGAACACACAGGACAAACACACACAGACATACATGCACACACACAGACACCCACACACACGCTTGCAAGGATTCGAGGCCAAGAAGTTGTGCTTCAGACATTCACAACTCCTGGACAACCAGCGAGCGACCGAACACAACAATGTGCCCATGACTGGAGTACAACACGTCTACTGATTTGGACCAAAATCTGGATTACAATAGAGCCACGTTCAAGTGCACGGAGTAGTACTCATAGTGCTGGGGTCGAGTAGCGCCCGTGCATCTTGACCATGAAGGCATATTTCACTGGCATTAAAATTCATTTCTTTGCACTTCAGCCAAACTCTGCATTGAGTAGGTGTGCGTCATTGGGACAGCGTAAGAGGATAGCTGATATTACCTGGAAGATGATGCTGGCTTCTTTTTCGCCACCTGCTGCACACAACCATTTCTGCTGTCCAGATGAGCGCAATAAATTGCTAGCCTTGTGTACCTGAACACAGAGAAGAGTGAGAGAGGGAAAGGGAGAGAGAGAGAGAGAGAGAGAGAGAGAGAGAGAGAGAGAGAGAGGGAGAGAGAGAAAGAGAGATAGATAGAGAGACACAGAGACAGAGAGAAAGTGCATGTGAAAAAACCGCCAATGCTTCGAGTCAATATTCTGGCATTTCCTTTTCTTTTCTTTTTTCCACCGCACTCACCCACACGCTAGCGGTTTTATTGGGGTTCTTCTAACATATATCATGATGTAAGGGTGGCAAATGCCTTAAAAAAGCACTGTTTCGCATGTTGTGGTTGTTGTTGTTGTCCTTCCATCTATCCATGGCTGTTATCAGTGGTTATCGCTTTTTTCTTCTTCAAACAAATTAGGGGTGTGAACGAGTAGTAGGGTACCCGTGCTACCCGTAATTTGATCGGGTAGTAGGGTAGCAATTTGCTCCTGAGAACCCGATAGGGTAGTTGGAGTACGGTGTTTTGCAATGGTGCATGTAAACAGAATGGCTGCGTGCTACAGTACACTTTCTATGTAGCGCAGGTGCACACACTCACGGTACAAGCTGTGTCAAAAAAATACCCGATAGGGTACCCGTGCTACCCAGATAAAAATACCGAAACCCGTTACCCGACCAAACCCCTACCCATTGCAGCCCTAAAAAAATGTCCCACCATACCTTTTGGGTATATAAAAGCCAGGCGGATCGAAACCAGCTTTCGCCGCCCATGCGCCGGGGGGGGGTTAGGCTATTGCAGTGTAGCTTATACAATTGATGTCGTATTATCATGTAATTCCATGCAAGTGTTCACACAATAAATTAAAAAATAATGCAAGCGTATACGCACCAGCTTGCATGCACACACACACGCACACACACTACTACTACTACTATAGCATGACTGCCCATTGGGCAATGTCACCCCCGGAGGGGGCCAGAGTTTGGAGTGCACCGTCATTGGCAGGACTTCTGGTGCCTCGTCAAATCTTGCTGTCGTCGGAAACGTTTCGGGCAATGCATGCAGATCAGCGGCAGTGATTCCCTATCGGCTGCAGCAAGACGTTTTCCACGGTTGCAGTTATGGCGGTTAAAACCAGCCCGGGACTTGAAGCAGCGATTGCAGCGTTGACAATGCTGGAAGCAGCAACTAGCGAGAGACGCCGTCAATGCCGTATCTGCATGTTCAGGGAGTGCAGGCTGGCAGCGATGAACTGCAAGCCCACCCTTACTACGGAACCATCGGCAGCAACTGACGCACTGTGCTGAACCACGCTGTTGGTGGACGGGAAGTTGGCGCTCAGCCAAACACTTGTGCCGTGCCTTGTCTTGAGGACGAGAGAAAGCCCGGTTGCAAGATGAGCAGAGTACGGATTTCTCTACTGCCCGAGGAGGCTGAAAAACCAGAACCTGCTCTCGCCAAGCTGACCGGTCTTGTGCGCAATCAAACCAGTTTGGAATGGACTTCGTGTCAGTAGCCACAACGTCTCTCCACCTCGCACACACACACACACACACACACACACACACACACACACACACACACACACACACACACACACACACACACACACACACACACACACACATGCTCCCACAAGCACAATCGAACCAAAGCCAAAGGGAAAGGCAGAGGCAGCTAGCTGTCTTTTTGAGTGAGTGGACATTTTTTTCTCAAAATGGCCACGGGAGACCAAAACCGAGCTGTGGTCTCTGCTGCATTTACATTCAAACTTGAAGATGACTGGCCAAGCCAGCACCTGTTCCATATAGAGAACCTGAAGAGAGTAGCGGAATTGTTGTCGCTGATATCCAGACCGACAACATTGGCGCCTAACGGTTTAATCTATATTTCCCACGACCCCGAGATCCCCGCTTGCACAGTCGTCGTGGATTCTGCTCAGTAACTGTTTCAAACCAAGCGGTTCGTGATCATGTGCTGTCCAAAGGTATCTCAGTTGCCGGTAAGCCCCTACAAGTAACAATCAATGGAACTGAGGTTGTCAGTGTGCATGTAGCAAGAAGGACCCATGAGTGTGTGTGATCCCCGGTGGCCTAATCGGTAGGGCACTGTCCCGGAAAGACAGGGGTGCTGGGTTCGAATCCCGCTCGTGGATCCTTCTTTTGCAACATGCATGTATTCGGCTGTCCCCGTTCCCTTTCCGATATTGCTGCTGTGGCTTCATTCAAGCAATTCGGTTTGGTGATGGAAGTAACTCAGCGAGGTAAATTTGCTTTTGAGAATTTAAGAAATTGGTATGCATCTTCAACACTTCTGCGATCACCTTTGCATTTCGAATCACGTCACCGACGCTACGTGTGTAGAACATAGTAGGTCAAGGACCACAATAGACCTCCTCTAAGCTGAAGACGGCGCTGTAGAATCCCACCGTGTTCTCCCACATAGCCTCAGCGATCATCTCCCAATCATGGCTACCGTTGCCTTTAACCCTTTGTGGACGGACTGTACGAGTTTTGATCTAATAAGATCAAAACTTGAAACGTGAATTTTTCTGGGGAAAGACAAAATCCATATCTTTCCAATGGTGCTAAATTCGTCGGGGGTCCCTAGTATAAATGTTGACCAAATCGGCCGCGCAAGAAAAAAAATTGAGAGCTTGCGCGAGCATGCAGAACTAAAATTGCAGTACGAGTACTGTCATGGCACGACGCGGAAATGTCCTCCGCATGGATGCGGACGATGCCATCGGCATGATTCTGAACTGGAACTCTGACGAGGACAGTTCTGGCGACCCACTTGACGAGTTCGAAGTGGACAGTGATAGTGATGATGATATCCCAGAAATTCAAGAAAACAATTTATCTGATGGATTTGCTGATACTGCTAGTAGCGAGAGCGGTGGCGAGGATGATGATGGTGGAGCTTATCCTATCTACTTTCCGGAAATGTATGGTGTTGTATTGGCTAATGTACACCGATTTCGAGTTATTACTGATTGTCGCATGTCGCTTCTTTCCTGTACAAATTTGGCAGTCCTTAAAGGGTTAACCCGTCAACCACGCCAGTGATCAATTCAAGCCACAGCATCAGAAGGATACATCTTCATCTTCAACAACCTTGCCAGGACGTAGCAAACTCTCGGTTGGAAGCCAAGCCAGCTGATGGCTGGGATGATGGAAGGAGGACGTCTTACAACGTGTTGAAGACGGACACAGAAGTCTGCCTGAAGGAAGCAGAGGAAAGGTCTCAAAACGGCCGTCAACTCTAATCTAGAGAGCTGCTGGACGTGATCAAGGAATTGAACACGCGACAAGTCTTTCACCGGGGGTCCCTAGTCAAAATGTTGACCAAATCGGCCGCGCAAGAAAAAAATTGAGAGCTTGCGCGAGCATGCAGAACTAAAATTGCAGTACGAGCAATGTCATAGCACGACGCGGAAACGTCCTCCGCATGGATGCGGCCGATGCCATCGGCATGATTCTGAACTGGAACTCTGACGAGGACAGTTCTGGCGACCCACTTGACGAGTCTGATGACGACGAGTTCGAAGTGGACAGTGATAGTGATAATGATATCCCAGAAATTCAAGAAAACAATTTATCTGATGGATTTGCTGATACTGCTAGTAGCGAGAGCGGCGGCGAGGATGATGATGGTGGAGCTTATCCTATCTACTTTCCGAAAATGTATGGTGTTGTATTGGCTAATGTACACCGATTTCGAGTTATTACTGATTTTCGCATGTCGCTTCTTTCCTGTACAAATTTGGCATTCCATAAAGGGTTAACCCGTCAACCACACCAGTGATCAATTCAAGCCACAGCATCACAAGGATAATTCTTCATCTTCAGCAATCTTGCCAGGATGTAGCAAACTCTTGGCTGGAAGCCAAGCCAGCTGATGGCTGGGATGATGGAAGGAGGACGTGTTACAACGTGTTGAAGACGGACACAGAAGTCTGCCTGAAGGAAGTAGAGGAAAGGTCTCAAAAGGGCCGTCAACTCTAATCTAGAGAGCTGCTGGACGTGATCAAGGAATTGAACACGCGACAAGTCTTTCACACCGATAACTCGCTGAAGAAATTCCTCACGAATGCGGTGCAGCTGGCAGTCGTCCCGACACGCATTACAAGTAGCATAGTGTGCGTCGGCACAGTTGACATTGATGAGGACGGTGGCCAGACAAGATGCCAGAAGTTGGAATCGCCTATGATGTCATAAATATCCAACCGGAACTTCACAACATGGAAATATAAAATCACGCAACCACATCACTACAGTTGCCTTTTTTTATTTCCGCTCTACACGAAGTGATTAGAAAATCTGAGCTCTTCTTCTCGCGATTAGAGATGGATGAAAACTCAATCCGGCAAGCTGTTTCATCAGCCGTTATGGATCTCCTTGCTCCGATCAATGATCGTCTAAGACACAATCGAGTCCAGAAAGAGGAAAGCGTCGGACAACACTGATGATTGGGTCGCCCCGTTCGTGAGGATTCAGGCTTCCGAATCGTCACAAGTCTAGGAAGTGTCGAGGAAGAGATCTTGGGCTACACCTTCACAACGAAAAACGATTCAGCTGTATGGTGTCTGCCCAGTGCTGGAACGAGCGGAATGCAAGCTCCGACTCCTGACATTTCGAATCCGTTCTGGAATTGTCCGCGAGCTGTTGTCGTCACGTATTTGTCTAGCAAGGCCCACCGACAGGCATGGCCACTCAAGGTCAATTGGGACGCAACCTCAACTTTCCTTCCCATTCTACACAGTGCGTGTCTGTGCTGCCACCTTTATTTCTCACTTGCTCTGTAGTGCTCCTGCTCATTTTATTCTCATGTCGTATTTTTCTGTTTGGCGCATGAGCAGTGTTGATACGGAGACCCTTGGTCGGTTTAGCTGCTCTTGCCCCGCCTCCACTGCTTCAGCGGCCACCGTTATGTGCATCTCTGTGCGTTTTTTTTGCCGGAGTTTCCACCACGATGGTTTGTGGCCATGTTGAAAAAAAATAAAATAAAAAACCTTGCCCTCCCGGTGCTTCAATGTGCTTGTGGTTCATGCCCTACCCGACTGCATGAAGTTGATCGTATCTGTACACAAGTCGCTCCGTGTATTTTTTTACTACGGCAAAGTGTGATGGTTTCAGCAGCCTGCCAAGGAAGAAGCATGCTTTGATGATCTGACTCGTATTGCATTCAGAGATTAAAAAATCTCGTATTTATACCCGTACCCCTGCATCCACTCCTTGCGATTCCCGTTCTTAAAATTTAATTTTATTCTTCTTTACAATACCGAATACCGGTTGTGATCGCTTTCAAGTTATTGGGCAGAACTGCCCGTTTGCCATGCAATGTGAAATAAATAAACAACAACAACAACAGCAATACTTTCTCCGCGACTCACAGTGTCTTCGGAGCTGAACGACACGACCTGGTGGAGCTTTAGCTCACGCATTCTTGACAACTTGCACGAACTAGCTACTCGTGATCTGACACAACACTGGTTGTGGGGGAGTTAAATAAAAATAATACGTCGGAATGGTAAGAACTATTCGGGCGAAAATCACACCGGCGCAGATATATCTACACGTAACAGGTACTCCGGCCACTACAGAAACAGCACGACTTGCTGGAATTCTTTCCCAAGAGGAGAGAAGTCCTTGCGCAGCAAGCTGTCTCGTGCCTGGCACGAGATTTTACTGAGAAAATGTGAAGCGCAGACACGTTTGAACAGATACCAAACTGGTCTGGAAACTCAGCATTTCTGTTTTTCGTTTGCCTGTGTTGGTGGCTTTTGTACTTCGCGGCAGCACGCCATCTCGCGTTTCCATTGGATACGGTTCTGCGGAGTGCATGCATGCATGCAGTGATCGTGATCCCATCACGTGCAAACTCGTTCAAGTCGTAAGTTTTCAACCATGAAGGCTTTGAAGCTCAATGACGAAGAGTGATGGAAATAAACAAGAACAGAGCTGAAGTCAAGAAGCCAGTGTTTGTGAAGAAACTGAAATTTCTTTTGTTCGTGACCGTTTGGTTGTTGTGTCGTCCACACACGGCCCAGAGCCAACGATAGTTCCTTTAGTTCTGCTGCTCGCATCACTTTCTGGCACTGGCATTTTCTTCGTCAGTCACTATGCCAAGTACCGAACTAACAGCGGAGCATCTTCGCTCCCTAGTGCAGCGACCACGACAGGAGCAAGTCAGGGGCCGCACTCTGGCTAATGTCCTGCAGGATGCGACCACCGTGGACGACGTAGACTTGTTGAGAAGGTACATGATTGTACTACTGCAGTGTACGGGCTACAGTCCATTCAGAAAAAGATGATATCCTAGCGTTTGGCCATAAATGGGTCAAATTTTGACTTTTTGTCACACATGTTTTGGCAATCCCCCATGGAATGCTCTTCCAATTGTGTTTTGAAGTCTATTTTTCCAAAGAGCATGCAAGCCATAACAAGAATAGGATTTCGGCCAGGTTTTGCCCCCAAAGCACTGAATTGGGGAAAAGCCATGAAAATCCAGGCCGCTCACTCCACTTGCGTAACAGTACATTTGCGGTCCGAACCCCAGTTAAGGTACCTTTTTGGACCCTTTTTCAAGTTTCGAATCTCGCGGCGCTGCACAGTGTACCACAAAATCACGAAAAATCACCAAATACGGGAGCTCTCCAGAGCCAGCGGCTCATCTTTTTCTGAATGGACTACTGTAGAGTTCGTATGACGTCCGGGCACTGGAGTGGAGAGGCTTGGTCACTACCAATAAAAAAAATTAAACAACAAGGCGATGAAAGTGATCTTTTACATACGCGTAGAGTGGTTTTAACATGGCACATCTATCAAATGCCCATACACCAGTCATGTTGGTTTCAACTCCACTCAGCCCCTGCACCTGTGGGTCAGATGATGGCTGCCATTTAGGTTCCGCTGTCCACTGGCACTGTGTGCACAAATGTGGTCACATGACACAAATGTGGTCACATGACACAGATGTGAAAATATTCTACAGTGCTGCTCAATGAAATCCAGTAGTGTCACTCAAGTTAGTTCGTGCCTTGCATCATTTCGCACGTACAACTGCGACACTACACCACGTGATGTGAGTTTTCGCCATCGGCGAACCCCATAGAAAGGGGAGGGCGGGAGGGCCTAGTCCAATCACTACCGGTGGATGTGTCACTACTGTAAGACATGTTATTATAACGAGTCGCAAATTTAACGATTGTCCAAAATTCATAGGTTAACAAGAAGATATGTTAACGATCTTGCAGTTTTCTGCCATATCCACACACATGTACACAGCATATATGAAGCAGTACGGCCTCAACGGATCTATTATAACGAAGAAATGTCATCCGTTAAAACGTTAGATTTGCTTCCTCGTTATATATACATGTCTTACAGTATGCTGCGAAGGAAAACCAATACAAAAACTGGACCCGAGTGGATCCTAATGTCGTTATTTGTCGTTAAATTTTGACTTAGGACGTCGTCAATTTCAAGCCCGGTGATGTTCTAATCAGTACTGATGACCTTCAACAGCCTGTTCTTCGGCTCCCGCTGGTACTGTGTGTGAATATCTGTCCATTTTGGTGCGTGTCTTCCGACCGTTTACACGTGTGTGTGTGTGTGTGTGTGTGTGTGTGTGTGTGTGTGTGTGTGTATGTGTGCGTGCGTGCGTGTGTGTGGTGTGTTTGCAGAATACAGTTGATGTGTGTCAGTGTATCTGAAGACGAGAAGTTATCAGCGGAGAATGACATGCATGAAGATTCGCTTACGAGAAGGTAAATCGGATGCAACCGTGAAGCACTTATTCTGCAGTCGTACTATAACAACAAATAGGGATAATGTGCAGCCCACCCACACCCACACCCACCCACACCCACACCCACACATACACCCACACACGCACCCACACATACACCCACACATACACCCACACATGCATTCACCTGCATGATTGTACACGTGCTCGTACATGCCATACCTGCGCCATTGTCATCTTTTAGAAAATTCCATCGTTTCCTCCGGTCTCGACACTGGGCTTTGAGCCTTGAGGGTGTCTGCATTCCTGTGAGTGCGGGAACATCAGTATGACGGAATACCACGCCAACCTGCTAAGTTATGCGTTTGTTAGGTTTTCTCTCCCATACATGCACATACACACTCACACGCTAATGACCTCACGCACCGTGTTTCCCGCTGTTAAATATTTTTTTTGCAAATTAATTATTCATT
>NC_088651.1:18726964-18729464 GCF_964019385.1 Sycon ciliatum | reverse complement strand
GGCAGATGACTGGCAAGGGTTCAACCTGGCGTCCGCAATACGGTTAGTACAGCACTGTTGGTCGCTGAAGAACTGGGGGGGGAGGGGGGGTCAGCCTCCTAGCCTACACCATTCTTGTTTCCATGTACTGTCGTGGCCATGGAAATCCGGTCGCACGTCTAGCGGCCCCAGGGCGCTGGCCATGCAGCCGTGGGTAAGCAGTACACGCATGCTGCAGCCTGCTGGTCGCATCGAATCAAGCGCTGTTCTGTACGCGCTGAGGGCGCCGGCCCCGGTCTATCGACTGGATTTCAATGTCCACGACAGCACTACAGTCTATGCACGGTTGAGTCACCGTGTATACATTGGCATACTGTGCTTGGTGAAATTCTCGCCTGGTCGTTCTTCGGTGCTCTGTTCTTCAGCGCCCATCAGTGTTGTATCCAACGATCTCGAATGGCAACTTCTCACAGTCAGTCATTCCAGCTCAAAGTACAAACACGAGGGGATATACGTGGGGCATACATGGATATTGGCACTGGATTTAAAGGGACAATCCCCTCAATCGATGGAGAAGGACACCAGTTCAGAATTGATAGCCATGCAGAACCAATAGCTTAGTTTTGTGTCTTGGTCCTGTAACTTTAGCTTGTGACTGGTTATGTGACTTTAGCTTGTGACTTTATCATGTGACTTGGTTATGTGACTTGGTCATGTGACTTGGCCATGTGACTTGGTCATGTGACTTGGTCATGTGACTTGGCCACGTGACTTGGCCACGTGACTTGGTCATGTGACTTGGCCATGTGACTTGGCCACGTGGCTCTCTCACGTGACCAAGGAATAGCCAGCCATATTGCCATGACAAAGATGTGAAACAAATTCATGTAATGTACTTCATGAGGCTTCTACACGTTTGTTCACTGATCTGCTGCTGTGATCACCACACAGGGAGCATGTTCTGGGTCCCAGCAGTCAGGACACGATACACTACCTGCGTTGCCGTGGCGCCATGGAGGCGGACGCACGCCGTTACGTCAAGGCCATGAAGCTCTGGCTGCACTGTCTGCGCCTGGAAATGGACAGCGGGAAGAAGGGAACAACGCCGGAGGTAAGCAGCTAGAAGCGAGCTGGTCACTTTAACCCCCACCCGCTCCCCCTGTTCTTTCTCTTTCCCTCATACTTCCATTAAAATTTTATCTGGTGCGTCCAGAGCGTGACGATGTCGAGACCAGTTGGTCGACGGAGCGCCTGGCCCCCACCACCATGGCTGCTGCATGTTCCCATTGCGTGCACCACATGGCTTTTAGTAAAAAAATAAAATAAAAATATAAAAATATAATATATGCTACGACTAAGAATGCCGTATTTTCTAGAGTATAAACCACAGCGGAGTATAAACCACAGCGGAGTATAAGCCGTACCCACCATTTCCTGCCACAAAATACGGACACCTATCCTACTTCATTGCATTCCCAACTCATCACAACCACGCGCTCTTCAGCCGAACCATACAGACACCAGCGAGGACACTTCCGTTGAGAGATAATATTGCTCCACACCTCTAGACAGCTGTTTCGCTCCCGGAAGTGTCCTTGCTGGTGTCTGTATGGTTCGGCTGAAGAGCGCGTGGTTGTGATGAGTTGGGAATGCAATGAATTGAAAATATGGCCGAAAGCTCTGTCGCAATATTTAGTTCTGAACCTATCCTACTTATCACCGTTAATTTGATCATCGGGAGTATACGCCACTCCCCCTTTTTTGGGGTGAATATTTAGTTTTCCAAGTGCGGCTTATACTCCGGAAAGTACGGTACGTAAGCCCAAGAGTGTGCAACTCTGCATATTATGGGGTCTGGCGCGGCCACGCTCCCCGCATTGCGTAGCCACGGACTGTGGGACCATTGCGTCATTATTGACCTGCTACGGGTTCCTGCTTCAAAATCCGCTTTCCTCGGAGACTTCGGATGGTCTTGTACGTGACGCGGCAAGCACAGGAATTTCCCTTTAACTTACCATATTGCACATCAAATTGTCGAGGCTAAACCGTAGGGAAACTCTTAATGCGGGCAGCTTGATCGTCATTTCACTACGCAATGAAGGCAGCGACGCGCATGACACCCACAGCTCGGACGTCAGAGTTGCACACTCTTGGGGTTATGGAGTCTTGACGACTTGTACATCTCTCCCATGCGTGTCTGATTGGTGCGGACAGAATCTCACGACTTTTTCGGCTAGAGATTTTCATTCACCGGGCCTGTGTACTCGTGTGTTTGTGTGTCCACGTATGTCCACATGACCATGTGTGTGTTCGTGTGTCAGTGTGTGTTTGCGTGTCTGTGTGTGTCCGTGTGTTCATGTGTGTTTGTGTGTGTCCATGTGTGTCCGTATGTCCAGGTGACATCCACGTTGACGGCATGTACAGAACTTCTGGTGGAGCAGATACGCAACGAAGGTGATGCCGACGTGAAGGCACTGTTCGAGGTTGTCTGGAGCAATCTCCACCGCCACCCCCTCGGCGG
>NC_088651.1:18681964-18724464 GCF_964019385.1 Sycon ciliatum | reverse complement strand
CATCGCTTCCGCGATGGACATGTGTGAGGTGTGAGGTGAGGTGTGCGTGTGTGTGTGTGTGTGTGTGTGTGTTGAATGGTGTAATCCCGGCACAAGTTGCTATGTCTAAATAGCTGTTCGCTATCATCGCTCCCGCGATGGGCATGTCTAAGTCTAAGTGTATATGCGTCTAGTTGATGCACGAATTTGGACGATGCACTGGTCTAGAGTATACACCAGTATTAGTTTTGCTCCTAAGTTTTGTTGCTAGTGGCTGCGGTTGTATGACCAATGTCCAGTGCACACCTGGTGCTCAGCGTCTCCTACTTGTGGCAAGTCCAGGCTGCTCAAAGGGCACTCAGTACACCTGAAAAGTGAGTTGTTTCAGCAACTCTGTGTCATGCTGCTTTTTAAGATTGATCTAGTTCCAGTGCAAAGACATATCCTTCATCCACACGCTTCTGACAGTGAACATGGTTATACTTCAAGAAGTACTATCTCCATCTTACACCTATCACCATGTAACATGTCATCTCTATCTCATACGTATATACTTGGGTAGCATAGTGTAAACCATGTGCCGTGAAATATTCATTAACGACTACAACATTTTTTTGTAAGTTTCCAGCGTACGTCCTTTATGTTGTCTTGTAGTCCTTGTCGACATACTTGCAGAGTACGAACAATGCGGTCTGTTGGCGTTTGCTGTACCGTACCTGCCCGCTGCGTATTCTGGCATGATTTCGTATCTTGTTATCCCGCTGTCCTGTGATGCGAAGTATTTATTTTAATTAGAACAGGTGTTATCACGGCGATCTTGACATAAATATTTCCCTGTTCCCTGAAGGGAGAGTCTCATTAATAGTCCTGGAAATTAAAGTAATTCCGGGTTCCATGGAGGCGAACAGTTCTGCTAGTATTGCAGGCTTACAGGACCACCGGAGGCAGTTTTTGATTGGTCCCGTAACATGGCCCTACGTTATGTACTTTGTGTATGATCCGGCGGATACACATGCCCTCCATTGTAGTAAACGTGCATTGGTGGCGGGAAAGTTGTTTCGGTGATAACCTGACCAACCGATCCAGTCCGGTTCCGGCTGGCCTGGCTGGCCTGGCTCGGCTGGCCTGGCTGGCCTGGCTCGCATGACATTACGACGAAGAGAACACATACAGTTAAACCTGTCTAAGACGACCGCTCAAGGGACCTTCAAACTGTGGTCTCTGTTCCCAGGTGGTCTCCTTATCCAGGGTCATTCGACCGGAAATATCATCTCATGGTCCTGGTTGCAAATGTGGTCTCTGTTGCCAGGTGGTCTCCTTATGCAGGGTCGTTTGACTGCACATAGCATCCTTTGTTCCTGGTAGCAGTGGTCTTCTGGGGCAGGTGATCGCCTTATTCGAGTGGTCACCTTGTCAGGTTTTACTTTACATGTATGTGCAAAACAAAATTTAATGTTAAGTGTTTGTGAGGTGATCTAGCAGGCCGAGTTGCTCCAAGAAAGGCCCCGTAGCTCCAGGACAGTATGGCACGCACTTGTAAAAATGGGTCCAGGACACCCCGGCCCAAGACAACTCACACGCCTTTTAGAGGTGAGCTGGCTTTAGACGGAAGACGTGATATGCTACTGTTGTTCTCTGGTGTGCATGTTCAGACCAGGGAGTCGTAAAATACCGGTATTTTACGACTCCCTGGTTCAGACTTCAAGGAAAAACACACCATAGAGCTCTTTTTATGCATTTTGTTGTGCCTACGTAGAGGATATAACCCGAGTCAGAGGGTTATACCGGCTGAATATAAATCCCGACTGCGATAGCAGGAGGGATTTATATGAGGGTACGGTATAACCCGACTACGAGGGTCATATCCTACTTATGCCAGGTACCCCTACGCATTTCCAGAACAACGAACTTATTTGGAGATCTCCTACATCATGCAGTACATGAACATCTTCTGATGGTTATCAGTTGTCAATTGAAAGAATGGTCGAGCAAGGTCAGAAGGAGATTCCTCCGTGGATGCTTGGCATAAGATTTCCTTTCCGTTCCAGTGCATATTGTAGCATCTTCATGATCTTGTCTTGAGTCGGTGCGGAAGTCGACTGAATTGCTGCGGTGCTGGAGTTTGTCGTTCAATCAAACTACCGTTACTAGTTAGATTACAGCTTGGACTCTTTGGGAGTAAGTGTTACTATAATTATGGTACAGTGCTGATTTTCACATGCGGCATCTCATAATCAGTTTTGCTTGCAAGTAGATGCATTTGCATACACTGTTTTGTATCACATTTCAATCCAATCTATTGTAGCCTTTTCCAATCGGGTTGAAGTACATATACACTGGTATTATAAACTTATTTACGAAGGAGACAGTCCGTTGATGATCTTCAACTCTTCGAAGTACAATGTACATTGCTGACCCATTCGGGATACTTCGTGGTTATTCGACGTTCTTTATCCTCAGATTCAGTATAATAGAATACTCTGTAGACGAATTCCAGGCCATTCTTCTTTTCCATTGTGTACTGTTCCTCGTCAGTGTGCCGTTCTGTGTGGAGTGTACACGCGCATGTGGTGTCCGTTGTGTCTGTTTATGTATGGTCCGTGCGCTGGAGTACTGCCGCCGTACAAGTTCACTGCCTTTCAGGCAGTGAACATGTACGGTAGCCGTGCCCTAGCGTACGTACCGTGCACCGGGATTTATATTCTATATAAATCCCGCGCGGGATTTATACTGGCCAATATAACCATGGCTAGACGAGCGCTGATTGGCTGAAAACAGGCCCTCCGCACCGTACCATGGTATAAGAAACCTTGAAGTTCCGAATTTGCAGTAACGGAACGTTCAAGCATCCTTTTTTCATGCCAACAAGCACATGCAATTATATAATATTCACGGTTCGCTTGCGACTCGGCCAAAGGCTCAGTTTTCCGCATCCGCAGGAACGCCACCACCCTCTTGGATCAAGGCGCAGATGAATGGGATTTTCGGTCTTTGACCACTTTGTGGTGGGTCTGATCTACTCACCTCCCATCGTTTAAGCACATGCAAGTAGTGATAGTTATAAACACAGGTAACTGAACTTTCTTGCAACGCGTCGGAGAGGGGAATGGAGCAAAGGCTGTGTTATTGGCTTGTAATTTTCAAAACTTTTGTTTCCAGAAAATAGATATAAATTATGATCAGAAAAACACGATAACACGATCAAAATATCTCAACTTTCAAGCTCAAGAAAGGAAAATAATAACAATGTATGACTGTGTTGGATTTGTTAGAGCTACCTCTCAAAAAATCTTTGGTACAATGATTTTGAAAGCCTATTGGATGGAAGGACGCCTTAGGTTGAAGGAATCAATATTTTGGGAGCAAAGGCAGTTACTGCTGAGGTGCAGTGTGATCTGCACACCTCTGTCACATGACTGGTAATTCCGCTGCAAAAAATTGAGGACAAAGTTGGCATTTTCGACACAGATCTCTGCTACAAAATAACGATCACAATAATAATAGTTGTTGCTGCTGGTAAATACCATTGCCATGATTACCTGCAAAAGTGCCTTCTCCGAACTGTCTCGCACTGGTCGCAGCGTACGCGGCAGCAGAACACGAAGCGGCAGTTGCAGCTGGTGGTGGTGTGGTCGGTCACGGTGCGATACCCACGATCACAGCACAGGACGTCGCAGCTGTCGGGCGTGTGATCCTGAGAAACCCTGCACTCGCGACCACTGGTGCCGACTATGTCGAGTCCAGCGTTGTCGGAGCAGAAGCTGGGTGACTCGCCGAGGTAGACGAGATCCGTGGACGAGGGCTGTCGGGAGAGTGCATGGCGCACTACCAGCCGAGTACCGTGTCTGTCCAGTTTCATCAGCGATGCGTTCCTGTATCGAGACATCAGCAAGTTGCCAACCTGGGCAAGGGAGGGGTGGGGGGGGGGGGGGGGGCAAGGAAAGAAGAGGAGTCGGCCGAGTCATGTGACTTTTGAACACAATGGTTGATTCATGATTGGAGCTGCTGTCTGGTAACTTCTCTGTATGGATGCATAGCCATGGAAGGATCCACACCTGTATACAGGACCATCGGAAGCAGTTTTTGATGGGTCCGGCCATACCGTTCATACTTTGTGTATGCAGGAGATCCCCTCGACAGGCCCAAAACCTTTGGGAAATCCTTAAATTATAATAAAATACAAAAATACAAAATATGACATGGTAGGTACGGATGACCCCCCCCAGGAGTTAACCCTTTGAGAGCCGATTGAAAATTTCAAAATTCTGAATATTTTCATGTTCTTTGGGAGATTTATCTCAAGAACCGTTGATCGCAGCGCGTCGCGGATGGGTTCTACGGCACGCTGAGAGTTTTCTCTTCAAGGTGGATATTTGGATCGTTGAATTTGAGCTAGTTTTGACCGAGTTACGGCCAGTTGAAGTCTCACAGTCGAGTGTGTAGAATTCTACACATTCAAGTATGGGTCGGCTCTCAAAGGGTTAACACCCATTGCTGCCAAAAAGTTGGTCCGGCCATGGCCTGACCAACTGGACCGTTTCCTCCATCCCTGGTATGCCCTTCCTTGTGCTGGACAGAATTTGGCACAGGATTCGGCACCTAGTGGCTGCGTTCGATTATGCAGTTGAATCGATTCATGAATCCATTCGCATGCATTCAAGTCGTTCGATTTCCATGTCATGAGCCCTGGAATCGATTCGGAATCCATTCACCCTATTCACATGGAGTGATGTGAATAGTGCGAATCCATTCATGAATCGATTCATGAATCGGTTGGCGGGCATAATCGAACGCACTCAGTGTGTTGACAGGGCTCAATACCGCAGAGGGAGACCGCATTACACAGTACATGTACAACAGTGCAACAAGGTTAGTTTGTGGAAACTCTGAGTTTTAGGCTCATCACAAATTGCAATGGAAAATCATCAGGGCAGTATTATTATTAGTCTGGTGGCATATGGCTACTGAAGTAGTTTTTTTCTATGCGAACTTAACGCCTAAGAAAATTATTAATAATTATAGTACTGGCTGGCTACTATTCCTCAAACTAGCAAAGATTCAATTGACTTTTGACAGCAATCAAGGAGGGGGGGGGGATCCGGGGTTTCGCTGAACCGCTAAATTTCGCAAATGTACTACTGGAAACCATAATGCATGTACATGTACAAGTACATGTATTAGCTATTCAGTTTTGGCTAAACTGGAACCCCTCCCCCATGTAGAGATCTCTGGATCCACCCCTGGTAATAGATGACCAGTGGACTCAGGAGTGGTGGGATGTGTGACAGGTCACACCTTTTTACATGCAGTGCGAGCTCTTCTACCAACCTGGAGGAGGTGGAAGGGCAAGCTGGAGGAGGAGGAGGATGTAAAAAGCTTATCGCAAGCATTCTTCAGGCTTACATGACTGTTGTACTCATGAGTACAACAGTCATGTAAGCCTGAAGAATGCTTGCGATTTCCTACTTACCTTGGTAAACACTGGTAGCTGTTTCCAACACACCTGTGTGGAGCAGGAGTTAGATATGCCGAGGCAGCGACATCGCAGCTTGGTGTTCCTTTTCACAATCTGAACAGCAACAGAATTTTCCACAGGTGACAGAATATCACCATTATGACCAGCCATGGGATGCTTCGTAAGTGAAAGAGTACCATTATACTTTATAGACAGTGAAATAGCCTGCCTTGATCGTAGAGGGTGGTGGCGTTCCTGCGGATGCGGACAAATTTGGCCTCCAGCCGAGTCTCACGTGATTTTTTTAGACTCTGGTGATTGTCATGCGGTTGTGCATCATGAAAATTAATCATACTGATCGCACGTGTCGGGTACATCAGGCGCTGTGCCGACTGCAGCTGACCTGTGAGCACTGCGCTGTGCCACATTGGTGTTGGGCGCTATAAATGTCACTCATACGGTCGGATTTATGCATTGTGCCACCACAACAACACATGTATGTGTGAAGCTCAGTGATTTGTCCTCTGATTGTAATACAAATAAATAAACAAATTCACGGTTCACGCGAGACTCGACTAGAGGCCGAGATTTCCGCATCCGCAGGAACCACCCTCTAGGATCAAGGCGCAGATGCAGCTCCTAAGCGGTGGGAGGTGAGTAGACTAGACCCACCACAAAGTGGTCAAAGACCGAAAATCCCATTCACTGCATCCATGTTTCCCTCGTGCCGGCAGGCCACACTTTCCCAATTAACTGTGGGTCGCAGCACGGCTGGAAAAAATCTTTCCGCTTCCAGTTTGGACTTGAACCTGGTACTCTCTGTTTCTCAATCATGGTCTTAGAATTGTAATAGCACTAAAAAAAAGAAAAGTTTCTCAGCAATTCTGTTGTTTTCAGCTCCAAATCCCATGCAAATTGGTGCATTCACCTCCTCTCCCCTATCCCTATGCAGCTCTTTTCAGGAAAGTATCAAACTCTGCCATCTACCAACTATCAGTGCACACTAAGGTACATGGCTGTGAGAAAGTAGTATATGTACCTGTCTGCCTGCCTCCTCGTTATGCCTGTCCATCAATGTCCTGGAAAAGCGTGCAGTGCAGCGTGGTGAGCTTGAATCCGACTGCTCAACTGTACATCACACATGTCGTACGCAACAGGACATGAACGGAGAAATTGCATTATTGTTTCACTCTGTTAAAAAAATAATCGGCGCACAATAATCCTTTGAATAAGGCCGTGGTATGAACAGTAACAAATGCACACTCACGACTGTAATACACACATGTAAGTGAGGTCAGTTTACCTTCGATTGTCCTGTGAAACTCCCTTGATGCTCTCACACCGTACTCGATATTATCTCCACACCTGGGTCGCACTCGTTTATGCTTTGCCAGGCTGCGTTCGGTTACCATCGCGCTCGTTACTGCGCTGCTCGGCCTCTGTGATGATGCGGTGATGACGTCATGGATACTGGGACCGGACGATGACGACGATGTGTTGGGGTAGAGAGCGGAGAGCTCGGCTTGGTCTGGCATTGAACACCCGCAGCTACTCAGCTTGCCCTGGCTGCATGCCTGCGCTGTCTCGTGGGTACTGCTGGCTGCCATCAGAGCATGCAGGAAAGCTGCTTCACGCGTATCTACACACAGCAGAAAACATGTTGTTGGAGAAATACTGTTTGAACAGGGAACAATTACAGTAGAACCTGTCAAGGCGACCACTCTGATAAGGTGGCCACCTGTCTTGAAGGACCACCACAACTAGGACCAATGGATGCTATTTCCAGTCAAATGACTCTGGATAGGGAGACCACCTGTACACAGCGACCGCATTTTGGAGGTCCCTTGAGTGGTCACCTTAGACAGGCTACACTGTCCATTGACACTGATGATTATAATAAAATGGCAAGTAAATAATAAAAAAAGTAAATTATCGTGTCCGTTCCCGAAGGGAACTCACAACGGCCGCTAACACCCGGTAAACCCTAGCGGCAGATGCAACGCCTAATGTAAACAAATGGCAAGGGATACAATTTTATGCGAGCTCACGCCACATACAAGCGGTGACCAAGGTTTGGTTCGACAGAGAGTTTTCTTTTCACAGAAATCCATGCAACCTTGTAACTGAAAGAGAGTCAGGGAGAAACAGTAGGATATACACTTGAAATTGATGAGTCAATGGTGATATACTCAGTGACAAGAATCTTGTCACTGAGTGTGTCTCCGTTGACTCTTAGAAAGTGTTCTGGAAGCTAATCTCGGCCGCAATGTTTATGACATGAGAGCGCAAATAATTTTTTTCTTTGCTAGAAGTACTGTTCACCCAGCCGGTCTTCTCCAGTCCTTGGCTAAACCATTTCAAAAAGATTTCTTCCAAATGCTCACCCATGAGAGTGAAACTAACGAGAAAGTAATTAGTTGATAAAAGATCATTTCAACTGGTATATTTCCACTGGTCAATGCTAAGCCTGAATGCTGCTGTCTGATGATCGCTGAAATGCGCGAAACTTGAACTTACAGCTGCACAGCCCTTCACCTCAGCTGTATGTATATTTCAACCGGCATAGTCAAGTACCGGAGATGGTTGTGCAGTGAATTTTTCTGACAATGACAAGGCCACAATGGTGGAATAGAGTTCCAAAGTTGTTTTAAAAAATGACAGAAAATTTGTATGATTCACTTTGAACGCAGGATGGCTTTAAAGGGGAAGTTAAGGCAAACATTAAAATTTCACCAGTTGTAGTCTTCGGGGTGCTGAGTCGAATGGTCTTGGTCCGAGAAAGCTGAGACGCTCCCTTCCTACTTGAATCCCAATCAAACTCGCGCACTTCTACCGAAACTGGGTGACTGCGCCCTACTAGATGGGGATTTGTATGCAAAATGTCACTAAAAGCGCCATTTCGTTCTTATAAAAGCACGGATGACCGCGATTGGCCCATATGTTGTAGTCTTTTGGACGCTGAGTCGACTGGTTTTGGTCCGAAAAGGCTGCGATGCAGCGTTCCTCCTTTATTCCCAATCGAATATGGTTGAAGAAGCGGTCACGTGCTCCTGCGTATACCAGTCACCTGGTCACCGTGCCTGCAGGGTACAACTTACTAGCCTGTTTGACCTTTTTTGGGTGCAGCCCTGTCACTAGTTGAACTCGAGTTGAACCTTGGTGTGAAAGTTGTCGCCTGCTGGCGTGGTGACCAGGTGATTTGGGCACCCCTTAGGGTCTGTTGGGAATGCCCAAGTAAAATAATAAAATACAATATAAAAAAAATACAAAAAATGGAACTCCCTTCAATTTAGACCATTTCTTTGGGAAACCCTCAAATACAAAACAAAAAAGAAAAGTAAACCTTACGTAGTCTGGTGACGGCCTCTCCAAACAGCGGCTTGTTTGCATGTTCCGCTGACAAGAAGCTGGGACAGTTCCATCTGCGATCGGCGAACTGTCGCGCGCACTCTCGTGTCGTTGCCAAACTTGCCCGCGCCATAACGCGCGTCCGCTCGAAGCCGAGCCTGGCATCGTCAGAGCAGAACGAAGCTTGACCGGCCGACATCGGTAGATCCTGGCAGTGGCGGACATTTGTCAACTCTCTTGTCGTGATGTTGATCCAGCGAGCCAAGGACCTGTATCGTCACCGAGTAGAACAAGGGCATAAGACGAAAACAGAATCATGATTCATGTATGTGATGGTTGGTGAATGATCAAAAAAATTGATTCGAGTTCCGCCGGCACCCAATTTTAGGGTTCACGGATTGGCATGCTAGCGTCGCCAGCTACATCATGCACGTGACAGGCGCGTGCATATACTGTCCCACACAATCGGTCAGTGCTCAAATCGCATTTTCGCATCAATATCACTCACTTTCAACTCTACGGGATTCATTACGGTTGGCTCAAACTGCCTGAATTTTTGAATCCACACGCACGAAAGACGTTCCAAGACTTCCACCGTTCGTATTTTTTCAAACGAGTTCCGGGTTTTCCAGTAACTTTGGCCAAAGTTCGGCTAAAAAAACAGGGGGAGCCGTTGCGTTTCCGTAAAATACTGAACGGTAGAAGGATAGCCAAGGTCGAGAGCAAAACAACAAGCCATTATTTGTCAAAATCGAACAAGAAACGGCTCAGCGCATCTATTTTCCGTGCACGCGCGCGCGTACTTTGGCCGACAAGGTGTGGAGAATTTCTGAAGAAGAAGAATAACAAGAGCAGCAGCGCTCGGAACAGCCGTGCTGGATACTTCCAATCCCGACGATGGAGCGTGTTGGCTGTCGTGAGCTGCTGAAACGACCATGACATTTCTTTTTCTTTGTATACCCTACATATCTTGACGTGCCCTAGCTCAGTTTCGGCCTCTTTACAGGAAGAATATTTTCTTCCATGGCATCAGCGGCCAAACAGCAAGAAGAGCAACAGATCGAGATTTGCAGGGCAAACAAAGGATGCGTGCAGCTACATCTAGTCAGGTTCGATGCGCTTTGCCAGAACCTCAGCAGATAAGAAAAGACGACAGAGTGTCTCAGATGGAACTGGATCTTCCGCCAAGACCGCCACCGCCGCCATCATCAAGTCCAGGTCAGTCAGAAAAATGCAAAGCCCGATCGCAGTGAAGCCACTGAAGCCAAGGAAAAATTCAAAAAGTACGCTCTCCGGCTAGACTTCGAGTCGATATTTTTTTACTTCGATAGGCGCTGTCGCGGCCTGTAGCGCTAGCGCGCGTCCATAATCCAAAATGGAGGCGCACGTGACGGGTGCTTTTAGTGGCAAGCCGTGAACCCTAAATTTAGAAGCACATGACCTTTGCCCTCTGACCTTTGCATAATCTTGCAGGTTATTTATAGCAAGGTTGATGAATGCTCAAACAATATTGATTCGAGTTGCGCAGACTCCTTGTTCAGAAGTACATGACATTTACCCTCTGACCTTTGCACCTCCTTCAGAAGTGCATGCCCTTTGCCCTCTGCCAACCATGGAATGTATTTGTATTTTTTTGTATTTTGTATTTTCTTATTTCAAGGGGATTTCCCAAAGGCTTTGGGCCTGTCGAGGGGATCTCCTGGTAAAATGAGCGTTCTGCAAATTCAAAGCTCTCCAGCCTTAGTTAGTTGTTTTTGTAGCCTGTGCGGGACTGTCAGCAATCTGGACCGGCAGGTGCCACGAAATGCGGACACATAATCATTACACTGTAGGCCCTGTAAGCGCATGCACTAGTCTAGGGTTCAAACCTCCGGAGCTTTGCCCAATCTACCATGATCTACACTGTGTTGCAGTCTCTTTCCGCTCGCCGGCCGGAGACAGGCGTCCGCCTCTGACTCATTCTGGGCCACCCTTTCATCAATGTACCAAACGTTTCCCGCGTGCAAGTACCCCCACACAGTTATTTTGCTCTCTGAATCTTGAGGCAATGTTTGGTGATGGAATTGGAACATCCTGCTAATGTTTCAACGTACAGAGAGCGCTTGGATTGCTCCATGAGTGTGAAGAGCGGGTAAAAATTCTTTTTTCGGCACAGCATCTTATTGCTCAGACCTTTGTAGACTCGGTTTGTAGGATGAGTGTTCCGAATCCGTTTAGCCTACGGGACTATCGATGCGGAACAATAGGAACGCCACCGCCCTCAAGGATCAAGACCAGGGAAGAGTGAAAATCGAGTTCTGAAGGAGGTGTCGGACAGCTTATAAGTTATTGTATCCCCATGTGCCACGAGCAATCTGCTCTTCGGACTGCTGAAGTAGAGAAAGTGGCTCAGCCGCTTGTGTTGGGGCGCCTGCCTTAGGGGACGAACATTTGTCATTGCAATGTACACGCCAAGAACCCATCCGCATATTGCACAGTCCCTGTCACTGTCTGTGCCGCTCTCTCAGAACGCGGACAATAACCTGCTCAGGTCCCCAGACACTGCTCACTGGAGGCTAGCGTGAGGACAAGCCGTTTTGCAGCGGCTCCTGCTAAAACCATTCATCTACAAGGACTTGTTGTTCTCGCATGCCTTATTTACATGTGTAATGGGAGTCACAACAGGCATAGTCCTAATAACATACTTCGAAACACAGACAAGAACAGGGGACTCTGTAGACCGACCAGACGTCTCGATAGGTCGTAAGGACAACACCATTTGACACTTCATATTCAGAGAATAATCAGACCTTGCAGTAGAACGAAAGTGCCTGTCAGACCTAGCGAAGAACATGGAGTTCACGCTGTCCCTCCAGGGCTTGATCTCTGGACTTCTTCCGGTACGCGGTCTGGCTCATTATGGGGTGCTGTCTGATCACGAGACTGCATCGCGGGGGTGAATTTTTACACCTGCCTACTGTCTGTAGCGCCGAATAGCAGATGGATTTACCGGTTCCAGCACGAGCAGGGTGGCACTGGCCTTGAAGTTTTGAACTACACAATGTTGTCGTGTACCAGATCATACGATCGAAAGCACAGAGATGACACAATCATTTTCTCTGAAGGGGGACAGCTAAAAGGATGTTTTGTGAAAGCGCAGTTGGCGAGAACAAGGCCAACTGTGGATGCATGTTACGGCACGGTTTGGAGCGATTGAAAATGGCACTCTCGGAAGTGGGAGCAGCGTCTAATATTAGGTACAACAGGCCTGGACGTGGTCTCAGCTAGAGGTAGCTTTGGCTTCATTGTTGTGCGTTGCGGTACTGCTCCTCAAGCACCAGCCACCACCACATGCAACATTACTGATTAGACTCAATTATTATTTTGCTTCACTAGACTGACACATGTACAAACATGGTATACGAGTCCGCAATAACTGAATAAGTTATAAAACATGACTTTACAGTGCACATGCATGTGGTATACAGAGGTATGTCGACAGGATTTTTGTGCGCAATTGAGCTACTTTGTATATGATAATTACTTGTATATCATAATAATTATCATTGTTCTAGCTCAGTTTTTTTCCCCTGTCATAGTCCTGTTTATCATGTTCAGCATAAGCGAAGTTGTGGATCATGCTTGCATGGTTGACTTCAACGCGTACATGCAAGTAATAATAAATTATAAATAAATTAGGCCACCATCACACGACGTTCTAAGACTCTCGTTTCCCAGTCCACGAAGTCTACAGTGAACGAAGGTATACAGCAGGACAATCACAGTAGTAATATTGATTGAAGCTGTGACAGTAGACATCATGATCTGAGAAGGTTTATCTGATTATAGCAAGCTACTGCAGTAGTAGCATACCCTGTACATGACTGTCCATGTACTTGTCCTGCATATGTATGTACCTGTACGTGTACGTGTACATAATTGTACATCATCGTCACAGAATCGTCTGTCAATGTGAACTGTGAACCCAACTACGCACATGTATATTCGATTAGTGGCGGAGAGGAGAATGTCTAGTTGTCCCATTTCGCATGGCTACGATTACTGTACTTCGAAGTACTTGATTAGTAACTTGCCATGTAGCTGGTGAATGGAAACCCCACATTCGTGATTATACAGTCTCTGCTGAGATGACAGCTACATGTACATGCACACCATAGCTCAGTGGTTAGAGCATCGCTGGCCTCAAGCGAAGGTCCTTGGTTCGGTTCCTGGTGGTGACAGTCAATTTTTCTTCAGACTTTTCCATTCCCTCCACTTATGAATTATTATCATGATGATTCATTGGTTTGAGGGAAGGTTGCATTACATTGTAATGCAACTTTCTCTCAAACCTATGAATGCATATCTACGCTAAGGTTAGCCGAACATGGATTACAGACGCGCCTACTTTCATGTGGGGCACTTGCCATCCTTGAGATAAACCTTTTAAAGCTGAGATGCGCAAAGCATTGAAACCCTGCGGAAGTGTACTTGCTTTGATCAGGCTTCACTGGCTGTAGGTTCTGTGTATACAGCAAGCTTCTCCATCAAGTACACAGTCATGTACACGAATACTTAAAGCTGCTTTTTTGAATTTTTATTGCTGCTATTCCATCAACAAAACATGCCTCGCAATCAATAGCATTCAACAGTTTTTCCCAGTACATGTACAGACGTCAGTAGTATCATTCGTCACCAGCTACATGATGTACATGTACATGTACATGTACGTACTTCGAAGTAGCAAGGTACTAATACATTACTTCAGTAAGTACGTTTGCCGCGGGATAGAACCCTGTCTATTATGGATAACGGAAGTGGTGCTAAATCGTTGAGCGTAGCGACACTTGCTTGTCTGCCAGTGATCATGGCGATTACAGATGAGGCCGCAGATAATGCTGGACAGTATAGCATTCAACCCTAAGACTCATTGTGTCTCTTCATCATGCGCCACAGTACAATCATGTACCCTGTCTGACGATTGCATGATAAAAAATCAATATCATCATGGCTCGGATTCAGCAGAATCACTGCTTCCACACAGTCTGAACTCATTCATGGTCGAGTTCATCTTCGTAAACCCAGTGACGCCCCGATAGCAAAACAATAATGTATATCTGATACTAAGGGTACCCGATCAAGTACATGTACACATGGAGCCTGCACATTGCCAGCTTTTGAACGCTGATGAGCTCTACAGCCATCGTAATGTTTTCAAGTTCCACACTTTCAGTGCCAAAAAAAATTGACATCGGTAGACAACATTCTACATGTAGATCGGGTTCGCCACCTTATCCCTGGAACCCTCCTGCCCACGAAGTTCTTTCTTTCGCCATCATTGTGCTGAAACTCCAATATGATCTTTGCTTGAAGGTGCACGGTGATAGACGATTATCATGCTGGTGCTTTACAGGGGATATTAATGCTGACATACATATCAGGGCATTACTAATCCACTGATGTACAGACTGATGATTTTTTAACAGGAATACCGGGTAGGGTACATGCATGGCTGTCAGAGACCATTGCGCCCCGCTCTGAGATCCCCTTTCACCGGCAATTTCCAGAATATGTAGTACTGAGTAGGCGTTATCACGCAAACCCGGTGCCCATCCAGGATCGCAATTTGGCCTGGTAGGTCTTCATTTGCATGTGTCAAGTTCTTCGCAGCGAAAGAGAGAAAGCGAAGGAGAAATACACTCACTGGACTGATTAATTGCGCCCAGGGCAATTACTCGCCGCAAGTGACGACTGTGTTTGTGTGTGTGTGTGTGTGTGTGTGTGTATGCGTGTGCGCGCGTGTGTGGGCCGGTTTGTGTCGAAATCCGTAGAAGGGAACAATGGTTACCTGTCTGCTAATTAACATTCGTAACACAGAAGTGGATATACACTTGCACTCTTAGACTAAATCAGACATGCTGTTGAGCAAACCTCCTCGTGTGGTGTGGGTAAACAACGATGCATGTGCGCGTTGTGTGGCCCTTTCACAGTAGACGTACTCTCTATGCACATGTACGGTACATGCAGAATAAACCGTACATGTACAGTAAGTATCGTTTATAAAGTGACCGGATATAATGATATACCGGTTATAGTGATAGAACACGTCAAAATCAAAATCAAATCAGAAAAAATACAGCTAAAATATCACTATAATACACTATTATCGGCTATACCAATATATCGCTTATTGTGATGGACTTCAGGAAGCAAACCATATCAAATGTACAGGAAAATATCGCATATAATGATCAAGAGTGATGATCACACATGTCCGTTTCTGGCTGTGCTACCCCTCGCAATGTGCTCCCTTTGTATGCTCTTGTCCGTTTCTGTATGCACATGTCCTTTTCTGGCTGCGCTACCCCTCGCTCCCTTTGTATGGTCTTGTCCTTTTCTGTATCTTTCTGCATGCTCTTGTCCGTTTCTGGCTGTGTTGCCTCTCACGATGATGTTGCCAACTCGTACTCACGTACAGCCACTCATGTCTATTTCTGGCTCTACGCAACTCTTTGGACACCGAGTAGATCTACGTGAGTACGGATCCAGCTCAGGCTTTTTTTTGGAGAACACGCTGAAGAAGCAGCCATGCCACATGATGTATCGAAGTTCTAGTGCATGACAGTCTGTACTCGTACTGCACTGCCATGCACTGCTCTGTGTCATGCACCGGTACACAGTCCGCGGAGCATGCATGCACTTTCAGCATGCTTTTTCCAGCGTGTACGCATCATTTCATGTGCAGTCATGTGCCATGTGTCGGTCAAACATGCAAATCGGCTATAGTGATGCACCGGATATAGTGATAAATTTTCGAAAATCAAAGGGGCACGTTATATCCGATATTTACTGTACAGTAAAACCTGCCAAGGCGACCATTCGGATAAGGCGACCACCTGTCTTAGAAGACCACTGAAACCAGGATCAAGGGATGCTACATGTATTTCCAGTCAAATGACGCTGCATAAGGGGACCACCTGGTAACAGAGACCACGTTTTGAAGGTCCCTTGAGCGGTCGTATTAGACAGGTTTCACAGTAAAACCTGATAAGGCGACCACTCGAATAAGGCGACCAACTGTCCAAGGGGACCGCTACAACCATGGCCAAGGGTTCTCAATTTCAGTCAAATGACCCTGGATAAGGAGACGGCCTGTACAGAGCGAGCGCATTTTGAAGGTCCCTTGAGCGGTCGTCTTAGACAGGTTTTACTGTAGTTTTCACATTAGGCATTGTATGTCCTAGAGCCTTAGAGGTTGAACATAATTACACGAAGAGCATTGCATAATGCACCGAAGTGTTTTGGCCAAAACATCTGTCACTTCCCATAAGAGTCTATAATGGAATAGCTCGATGTTCACTGTAAACGCAAGACCTCTGAATGGAGATTTCCATCAGATGTCACAACATAATCATTCGCAAGAAGGGCTGATGCTTCCTGCTGCTTCATCTCTGAAAGGAATTCGGGTGGACACCCCCATTCCCATAGCAATGGGATTGGGGGTGTCAACCCGAATTCGTTTCAGATAATCATTCTCCTCGCTGATCTTTCTCTGTACATAATGCAGTTAACAACATTGGTACATGTACATGTACATACTTCGAGGTAGCTGCAGCTTAGTGTCACACGTAGCGTACTCTCGGCCATACAACACACTGTAGCATCAAGCAGTGGATACATAATAGTTGGTATAAACAAGTTCGTGTGCTCGCATCTAGGTTTACCAAAATCCTGGGGAAATTTCGGGTCCATTTGAATTCATGAAAGGTAACCCGGCGGATTTCACCAGGTTAAAGTGCGTGGTTCTGAAGGGATCATAATAACAATATTATTCCCCCTTAGTACACAACGGGTTAACTGAGTGACTTACCACCATCTGGTTGAGTCGTACGGACCACATGCAGTCACGGCCGCTCCCTCCATGCTTCCGCCGGCCGGCATCGACGTCATCAGCAGTAGGAATGTACTACACCACCATAACCACGGACCACAGCGAACACACATGGTCAGTTCACTGTTCGCCTAGCACAATTCCCCACTATTACACTATTAGTTGGCAGAGAATAGGAAAAGAGCTAGCAACCGGCTACAGGCTATCAACTACAAAACTGGGAAATGATGTACTTGTGCTGAAAATTTCTACAGAAAAACAAGAGCCGCTTCATTTTTACCCATGCCTCTCCTACGAGTCCTCGCACTGGGGTATTGAAAAACTCAGAACATATCCCCGCGGCAATTGGACCACTGTGCCAGGTCTTGAGCAGCGGGTTAGGTGCAAAATCAACAGGTCACCTGAGATTACGTCTACAGTGAACTTTGAGCACAGTGCACACGCAGTGTAAGGGTTTTATAGTCGCAGCATGGATTCGGAAAGTGGGGCCAGTGTTTTTGGAGTAGATACGGTAGATTTGTGTGCTGGGTTAAATACCGGCGTGGCCATGTATCGGGGTCTAGAATGTGTGTGTGTGTGTGTGTGTGTGTGTGTGTGTGTGTGTGTGTGTATGAGTGGATCCTGATTCGGGTTAGTGGGTATGCAGCAGCATTGAATAGGTGTGATGGCGCTAATGATAATCTGTCAGCAGACACGATACTGTTGATGAGGCTTGGCAGGTTTTATTCGATTAGACGACACCCCGAGAATAGGCACTCCCCTGATTTGTATGTGACTGTCCTTGGTTTACATGGAGTTAGTGCAACGTGTTCATTAAAACTAACTGGTCTTTTCTGCGAGCAGCTAGACCCGAGTAGCAGCTCTTTGAACCGCACTCCAGAAATGGTCAACGCGACACTGCACTGCGTTTGTGCATGTGGACCTGTGACCAAGTGTTGTTGCTCCGGAATGCAGTTCTGTGGTTGCACGCACTGCAACTGCTTCACGCGACCAAGAAAAGCAGGGACAAAGAATGACCAATGGCCTAGCAGAAAATGTTAGCTTGCCGCGCCACTCGCCGAGGATTTGTACATGAAAGTAGCAGTGCACTGAGCGGGATATACAATGACCTGCTTCAGTTTGGACGAAGCTTGGGACGCACATAACTCCAGCTGCTAATACAGTACGTCATCAATACATTATAGGTTAGACCAGCCAGAGTGAACAGGTTTCGCTCTGCCTGTTCGACGGAGTGCTGGTTGGAGCGCCAAAGCTTTGAGCAAGCGGCCGAACAAATTCTTGTCGTGTTTCGAGCTGGCACGGGCGTTGCAATGCGCACATCACGCCTTGACCGGATTGAATTGCTCAGCATTCTTGCACGATTTGTACCAAGGTTAGGTTTCTTGTTGGCAAGACTTTAAATCGTTTTCAGTGCCTCAGGGTCCATAGAATCTTTGACAACGGGGGGAGAATGTTGACGTCCCCTCGCCAAATGACGAATGTACAGTCATGGTAATGTAAGCGATCCGTTTACCCCCTTTAAGTTGCCGACGGCATTTTCGCTGAAATTCTAAGTATGAAATGATGCAAAGGACAAGATGGCTGTCGGTCTGGTGTGATTTGTGACTCCTGGAACTTGACCCATGGCCAAGAATGATGGAAGGACTTGAGACTGGGCTGGAATCCAACTGATAATCGTATCAGTTTTCACCTTGGCTTCTACGTCTGCGCTTGATCACAGCACGACGCTAAGACCCCTGCCGTGCATCGGCATTCCATACAGCGCCAGGTCACCAGTGGTAACGTGTATGGTACCACGAATCCTGATCGTGACAAGAGGAGGGAGTTCAGCATGTCATTCTTCACTGCCAATGTAAATGATGGCTAAATCTGAATTTGACGTTTGAGGACCAGCACATAATTATACATTGTGCATGTACATGTAAATTCCTTTAAGCGCTTCAGTTGGAACGGGCAGCACATCGTCCGAACAGGTGGTTGGATAATGTTTGTAGACACCCTTAGAAACTCCCTTTACGCCTCTGAGCTGGTATGCACAGGTGATGCATGTGCTAGGCAGACGACTGACGCATTTTTGGCTGCTCTCCCAAGTTTGCTCTGCCCCTGGAGAGGTGGTACAAGGCAGGCTATTGCTTAACTCGACACGGTCATGTAGCTAGCCTGGAGAGGCTACTCACTGGTTCCTTGTGTGCGCACCGCTCCACCTGGATGAACGCCAAGCTATGTTCACTGACGCAGCATACACAGGTCGTAGAGCTTGCCAGAACAATACTGCCAAGTGCACGTATTGTTGATATTAATTTTCTCTCCTTCCCAGATGGCCTGAACATCACGCGACAGTTTACTACGTGCATGCAAATGGGCTGGGCTCGGAACGGAGATCAGGCAGGAGCTGGTTCCACAGGAGTGCGCCTATGAGTATGAACTGCATGGTCGCTCGACCTGCAGGACCGGGCCAAAGCGTGTATATCTTTTGTAACGAATGACATCTTTTCCGCTTGGAAAACCTACCGCGCACAGCTTCATAACACCTTATCCCCCGTGAATGAATTTCATCCTCGGTGATCGGAGGTCTTTGATTTGTCTTGTAAGTACATGTACATGCAAATGAAACACAGTAAGCAAAACTCACACAATTGGCATACACGTGTGAGCAAGGAAAGAGAATCTGATCGTCTTGGTAAAGTTTCCTAGCGAAGAATGTGCAAGGAAATTGTACTAAGTATACGAATGGATGCAGAACTAACGTTAGTGCGTTTGCATGCACTCTACGGTTTCTGCGACATTCCAAAGGGTGTCACTAGGGAGAACAGATATTGTCACATAGCGATGCTCAAATTTGTCACATAACTGAGGACTCGATTTGACGATGGTGCGTAGGGTTTTTAATGTAATCGAGGAGCGTTAAATCTGTGTGCAGTACGTACAGGTGTCGTGAAACTTCACATTCACAAGCGAGGCGGAGAGCAGCTGCATGGCTGATCCTGAACTGTCCAGTGTACTAACGACAAATTAGCCTTGACAATCCAAAAAAAACTATCAAGCACTGACAAGCGGTTGACACGTGACAGGGCCCAGCCCTTACCTGAACTGCCAATTTCAATCGCTCGTTTCACGGGAATAATATGATTTTCTAGAGTGGAAACAGCCAGTTTGTCAATTGCCAGATTTGCTCACAAGTGCGAGGAACGAAAGCGATTGTACCAGCAGAAGTGGGCGCCTGATAATCACGGTGTTTCCCTACCTAATGCCATTGTAACAAGTGTTCAACGTGTCACTGGGAACGACAATTTGAAGTAGATGCAGTGATACACGCAGGTGTGTTTCGCAGTTCATCGTCTTGGAAACTTGCTTTTCCCTGCGTATACTCAGTGCATGTTCTGCAGGGAATCCAAGAACAGTGTACGTGTACAACTAAAAGGAACTCTCAGTACCGCGTACGCTGGATATCACCTAAATGTGATATTATTAACATCCGAAAAATTGTATTGACGTGTTTTGAGTAAACTGCTCTGTGCTTTCCCGAATGCTAAAGAGTCATTCATTCCGATTTCGTGGCCAAATTCAGCAGTGGAAATCTCCAGCAAAGCGATCTCGCATTCTAAGAGTCTCCAGCGTTAGGAATGCAAGTCACGAGGGACAAAGCCAATCACTAGTTCTCTTGCTCGATGAACGTTTGTTGTCCTGCCCTTCACCGCCTGGCACTGAGAATGGCGGTGTAAGATTGATCTTGCATTTCGTAGTGGCGACAACTGGACAGCGAATTCCACAGCGATCACAAATCGAACGCAATCTCCACGACTTCGCACCGTGTCGCTGCCAATCGATGACACGAACACAGCGCGCTTGACAGGCGAGACATTGTAACCTGTAGTGTCAGTCGAAAGAAGACTGTGCAGAAATATGCTTTGATCAGCCCGATCTGAAGGCACCGCTTTTAGCCAGATGCTCGGGTCTGTTCGTGATCTTCATTTTTAGTGCCACATGCATATTTGTCTGGCGCCTTCAACAACGCGATCTGGAGCGAAAGCAGTCAGGGTTTCTCATCAGTACCAACCATCCAACCATTTTATCAGCGCCGGAGGTCATATGTTGCCTTTCTCACGGGCGGCATAAATGTCGGCGACAATCAGGAGAATGCTCAGTCAGAGTTCAGGACTAGCGTTGTCCATTCAATGGTAGCATGATTGTATTAATATTATGCTGATCGTCGTTGAGTTAGCGTCTTGGCTGATCAGTGATTACTGATCATGCAGATTGATATGTGCTGAACTCCTTCAAAGTATGATGCACCTACATGTATCTCTTTTCAACATTTCATTTAGGGATTTCCCCATACAAATTAAACGTAGTATTAGAGCGATTTCATGCTTGTTTTTGAAAGCCAACATTCCTGCAAGCAAATGGCTAATAAACCCTACACAACAGAAGAGCAAGAAGAAAAACTCAGCTTAAAAGTTTCCTTCTTGTTCTTCTGTATAGTGTTCATAATCTTCCGACCCTTTCCCTTTTCAGTCGCTCACTTTGGTGAATACAAGAGAAGAATATCCTGATCGACAACCAGGCCAAGACAAAATTAATAATACGCACACACACACACATACAGTACGAGCTGGTACTCATCGCAGGACCGTCAACAATAGAAAAAAAAGAATGTTCCCACACCGGGAATCGAACCCGGGCCGCGGCGGTGAGAGCGCCGAATCCTAACCACTAGACCATATGGGACTCACGAAAGAAAACAAACAAGAGACAGGATTTCACATACATGACGTACATGCTAAGCGCTCTGCCTGTACATTTGATGTAACTACGTTCATCAGTACAAGTCATGTACTTGCCCAATGCTGTAGACAGCAAGCTATTTCGGCATTGTTTTTAAGGACTATCAAACCAGGAAAAGCAGAGGGCGATGCGTAATGCAACAGCACTAGAGCAGCCTACCGAGAGTGCTCAACAAGACGAATGCCGAGAAGCATGATACCAAGAGGTAATGTAATACCTATCACGTGCAAAATGTACTTGTTTAGTCAAGAGGCTGCTTCCCGACAACAGCTTGAACATGGGAGTCGTACAATACCCGTAGTTTACGACGACCTTGCTATATTAACTGTCAAGGCAAATGGGAAACAGTCAATCAGATAATGGATGAGACTGATGGTGGTGGTGGTGGTGGTGGTGGTGGTGGGGGGGGGGGGGGGCACTCCTTGCCTCAGCGGATATGAAATCGAATAATATCCATGAGTAGCATATCAATGAAATCCCAAACATCAAACGAAGACATCTTGCCGAGAGATCCACTGTTTACCAGTCAGATTGTACACTCTGCGTAATTGTGACATGAACTGAAGGGGCAAAATAATTCACGGTTCGCTTGAGGCTCCGCATCGGTTGGAACTCCACCACCCACAAGGATCAACAATATTGTGCATGCAGATAATTTTATTAGCCACAGAAACGGACATAATGTGAAGCGTGAGCAATCTCCATCACTCCACCAGATTGTGGAGGAGCTTGGCCGAGTGCACATCACGATTTCGTTGATTGCGATGCCTTCAAGGTGGCAATGCTGTAAGAATATTTTTTTAACCTATGCGGAGTGGGTAAGCCTTTAGTGGTCTCGATGCTCGTAATGTTCTAGTTTGACCAGGACTGCAGGAACACGGGTGTCGTTGCTGGAGGGTCATTATGTTTTCGCCCATTGAGAATCGAATATGTTCAGGTCTTAGATTCCGCGTTTGTAGCATGGGGCAACCCCAACCCCCGGTCAACGGCTACGCATCCGAAGTCCGCGCATGAATTTGCGCTTGCGCCCATGGAAATCCGCAGAATATTGCCACAGCTAGCAGACCATACTTACGCAATGCCGCACTCCGCTCTAACAGCCCTTTGGAACATGCGTAGGTCTCTTTGCCTTTTTGCACAGTGACCACACAGCCGGCAGACGGCGGAGCTGATATTTCCGCTACACGCGTACTGGTATGCACGCGAACAGACAACGCAGTTGACTGAAAACCTAGCGGTTATGAAAATGAGTAGAAAATGGACAGTCTAGTCTCTCATCACGATCCTGCTGGGACGCCAGGTATTTTGATAAACAGTAGATGTAGTTCGAGTGAAGCTTACAATGTGACTGCTTTTGAACGGAACTTCGAGGCTGAAAGTGACGTGAGCTGAAGTCTGAAGCTGTTCCTTTCGACAATCAGTGGCAATGCGTGAAAAATTCTCTCCCTTACAGCCTCCGCCATCCTCACTGTTGATCTAGTTCACTGCTTGGTAGCTGTTTCTGAAAGATGTCGAACACGCAGATCTAGCGTTGATAGCAGAGAAAAGATCCCGGGGGTTCTGTTTTCTTCCAAGCATTGAGAATCAGTTCGTGAACGCAGTGGTGGCTGGCGGAGCTCCGATTCGTATTTTGTGACAGCGGTGTACGTGTGACTTTCAACTCCCGACAAGTTTGGTATCGTTGCAGTCTCCTATAACCACAGGCCTACTCCCACACACACACACGTATTACTAAGCCGGGACTGGGCCGCTGACTTCGTCCGCTACGCCTCCGTCATGGGCTCTGTGTACAGTGTCGTGCTCATGCAGCGCAAGTGCGCGTACCACATGGAGTTGCTGGACCGGGAGATGGCGCTGAACGATCGAATACGTGTACGCACAATCATGGACATTGCGTCGGAGCAGGACGTCATCGAAGCGCTCAGCAGTCTCAAGGTATTGCTCGTTCGTTGCATGATGTTGCGATACGTATACCCCAGGTGATCCATTTGGTGGGTAAAGCAAATCCAGAGAAAACATGAAAATGGTAATCATGAATAAAATAAAGGTTACAATGTAAAGAGAAAAGGACCTATAAGTTACTAGTTGTGACCAACAGTTCACCAATGTAGCGAGATAACATAAAGTCATATAGTGCGCCAACAAGGCGCAAAACGTCAGGTCCTTTACTCTTCACATTATTACTATTGGCTCAATGTCGGAGTGAAACAAATTATAAACGCATTTGTGCAGACAAAGGTCTGCTCCAAACGTCGGAGCTCGCGCTTCCTGCCGACTGACTTGTCACTTTACTGACTTATGACTGCGTCTGGAGCACACGAAAAGCCCGTCGAAGCTTCCACTGGGCAAACCTGCAAGAAAGCACAGCTCCCTGCTCAATACACACCTTTCGAGCAGACCCTTTCTTCATAACATACCGCCGACGTCGCAACATCTTAGCTCGTAGCCCTGGCAGCCATCAATATTGGGACAGAGGAGATGTGCAAGTGCTGCATTTCAAAGTACCTCTTGCTCCATGCCACAAGCTGTTCCCACTGGCAGTACTAACACCATTGGAAGGAGTAGTGTGACACAGGACAACAGCGGGGCTAGTTTCGTTACACGTACACCGGCAGAAAGTGAAATCCAACCGAATGAGAAAATCAGCCAATGTGCTTGAGGATCACAGTACTACAGACATTAAGATGTAGCAAACGGATCTGTCGTACACCCCTGTTTAAGCACGGGTCTCATAGGAATGAAGTAGAGTCTTTGACATTTCGACATCATTTCTTTTTAACCTTAATCAGGCCAATGCCCAGACAAAAGAAAAAATTGCAAGAACCCAGTGAATTCTTGTAACGGCCAAATTATGGTTAAATTACTTAAATATATGTCGAAATGTGTAGGCTGCATGCAAAACCAATCAGTTATCTGATGTTATATACTGCTTCCTGCCATGAGGTAACTACAGGCCGTGTATTTCTTTCTGCAGGCTTTCCGAGGTTGGTTGGGAACGGGCAGACCGAACTCTGAGCTGAAAGACATTGAGAAGCTGTGCGACACTGCGGTCTCCAGTGCCTGCTGCAAGACGGTTCGCAAACCGATCATGGTGCAGGCGGAGGAGGTACGTTGTACATGCACTGCCATATCCCCTGCGGTGAAACCTGTGGTAGGGAACGCCTTGCTATACATGCAGTTACCAGAAGAACTGCGCGGCGTGGTAACTACTTGGTCAGCGAAATCCGAACCAAATGGTAAAAATGGCTTTCTGTACAAGTCATGATTATAATCATTGTACTCACACATGTGATGTGCAGTCGCATCGATGCCACTTTATAGGGCACCAGGGGTCGTGAACATTCGAGGCACCAAATGTCCACTCTTAGTCTAGGTCGGATTTCACCAGGCTCAACCGTGCATCACCCATCACTACTACCTCCACCACCACATACCCCGCCTAACATACGGCAAGTTCCTTGGAGACAAGAATGCAATTATGCTTAGAAGTAGGACGCACCCGGGCTCTTGAACATTTTGAAAGTCGTCAACAACTCGTTAGTTTTTGTCGATTTGTTTTGTGTGTTTGTTGCACCGTACTTCACGCTTTTATGGGTTTACTCACACTTGCACCTTTCCCTCATTACTTTCTACGTGACACATTTGACGCTGTTGTTCCTTGCGCTGTTTCTACCCCCTTTCTGTATTTAATCCATTGTCCATGTTCATTTGATTTTGCCTGTATTTCACCTGATGATAAGGCGTGAAAGTATTATACTAGTGAAAACTTTCAAAATGTTCAAGAGCCTGAAGTGCGTCCCACTTCTAAGTATAATTACACACCGTACCTCAAAAAATAATACGGGTTTCATCCACTGGGTGGTATCCTGTAAGGAGCTGTCTAGCTAAATATAATACCTACTGCTGCTAGTACGGAGACAAACTTTGGTAATCATGCAGTTTAGGGTCCCAAATTATTTCGCACTTTCCCAGTGTTCAGTGTACTGTCACACGCGTTTTCAGTGTACTTTCACATCATGAACTTTATTTTCATGAAAACCGAGGACAGATCAGACTGGGTACTGCTGGTGAACACTGCGGAGCAGGGAGCCGAACGTGTTGTCTTCCGCGCGAACTCTCTGTCTCCACACGAACTCGCAGAGGTACGTCGGGAACAACTCTCGCGAGGTGCCGAAGTTGCGCTTCAGCTGGCGCTTGGCCCGCATCCACATGTTTTCCACGTTGTTGGTGTGAATCGTTCGGTCGTCCGGATCAACAAAGTTGTCGTCGTGGACGACGACATCGTGCTGGTATACGCCACCGTCGACGTTCCTGATCTGCGCGTATGCGGCCCAGCCATCAGAGATGATGCGTGAGCCAGGCAGAATCCACAGGAAACAAAACTTTCACACGAGAAAAGAAGAAGCATAGTGAAAGTACACTGAAAACGCGTGTGACAGTACACTGAACACTGGGAAAGTGCGAAATAATTTGGGACCCTAAATTTGGGACCCTAAACTGCATGATTACCCAAACTTTAACATGGCACGACAAATAGTATCAGTGAAGTGGACGTTACGCAAAGGACAAAGAGAATAATAATAATTATGTTGAAATTAATGTTCCTAATCGATTTTCTTGAGACTATCATCAGGGAAAAGTCGTGTCATAACAGAAGCTTTGCGGGGAAACAAACCAACTTGGCGTATTGCTCGCTTCACGGATACTATTTGTCGCTATATCAAAGTTATCGTCTTCTCGCCGCCTAACGGTTATACAGAGACAAACACTGACAGAGAAGAACACCTGCTATAAAAAGAACACCTGCTTTGAAAGACGACCTGCGTTAAGAGGCCTTTCACGCAGCCATCAAATCACACTTGAACCTACATGTACATTGTATGTGGCAAGACCACCTTTCACAAACAGGGTATTGGCTGTGGTGAGACCTGGTTGTTACGAGTACAGTCAGATCTCGCTTAACCGCACACATCTGTTTTCCACAAAATATCCGGATATGCGAGGGAACTGGATAATCGAACACGCATATTGGGTATATGGATGACATATGCTGTAAATCGGTGGCCAGCAATTTTTCTTCCGGATGGCGAGGGATCCGGATAAAAGAGTACCGGATACACGAGGTATAAGTGTAATGACTTACTGTATTTCTCTTAACCTAGTTGCATGTTCGTTGCACACGATCACACTTTCTACAGATCACCAACAAGGCGAATCTGAGAATCCTGAACGCCCGCAACACGCTCAGCAAGCACATTGCCTATCTCTCTGAGTACCAGAAGTTGCTGAGCGGGAATCAAAGGCTGCAGAGCGAGCTGTCGCGCAAGTCCATCCAGCTGGATGTCAGCGAATCTCTCAGTCAGGAGAACATCGACAAGGTACAGAATACCTTAGAGTGCGTTCAGTGCCTAGCAACCAATGTACCAATGTATGGTATTATGTATTCTTTTAGGAAACTTCACTTCTCAACTCCAAACTCCAAAAAAGGTCTCTGCACTGCGATTCAAATTCAAATTCACAGCTTGAAGTTGAGAAGTGAAGTTTCCTAAAAGTGTAAATGGCTGTGTTGGAGTTTGCGGACAATTAGAAAAGTTTATTCTTTATTTTACTTCACCAGGCGAACAGGAAATGATGCCTTCTCACCAGCCAACAGCTGGCTCTTGTCACAGAATGATGAAAAACGTATTGTGATTATGATGAAAAAACTCTGAAAAAAACTAAGTACTAGTATGGGGAACAGTAAAACCTGTAACTAAAGACCACCGTGACTAGCCACCAGCCTGGTACAACAGATCACTTCGCCATGCACGGACGGTCTCACATTATTATGGTTGTGCAGTGCAAACCTCTAACTAAGGACCAACTGCAACTAAAGACCGCTTTCTCTGGCCCCAATGTGTGGTCCGTTAGTCACAGGTTTTAATGTACATGTAGAGAAGAACAATTTAAAAAAATAGTTTTCATACACACATGTACAGGTGCAGGACTAAAACGGGTGGGGTTTGTAACTTATGAAGTGGTTGTATGCATCGTTCAGCGACCATAGGCCCATTGCACATTGCCATGTGTTGTGTACGAGCAATGCATGCGAGTACGCTGGGAACAGCAATGCACTGTTCAAGACCCACACACACGACCAGGCCCAGGTGGTTGCATGAGGGTGTTTACGGTGCAAATTACGTCATTGTGCAATGGGCTTCTCATTTGACGACCAATCATATAAACATGTTAAATTTCAAAAGGCTTGAACATTCATCTCAAAATGATCCCATCTGGATAGGCATCTGCATCTGCTGTTTTCATCCTTCATCTCCTCATCCAATCCCACCATAGCCATTTTAACCCGATATTGGACTATTTTGAGAAGATCTCAAATTGTGTAGAAAAGAAAAAATAATAATGACCAAGGAACTACAAGTTACGCTATAATGTCCACTAACACCACCAGTTACTAAACAATCAGCTCATGCGGTAACAGATAACTTTGTCGTTCCTTAGTCCTTTTCTTTTCTCCTTGGCTCTCCATTCGAGTTCAAATTGTGTATCTCATCATTGTCTGTGTACGCTTTACTCCTCACCTGGTTTGCTTTACTAGCTCAAGGACAGTGCGGAGTGGAAGAGCAAGCGAAGAACAGTCTCGCGACTGGCAGGAAAGGTAGCTTACGCCGATCCGATGGACACGTCCGCCATCTCGACGCAGCTGGCTCTCGCCGGTTTCCCGGAGAACGAACACCTGAACAGGCTGATCAGCAATGGCGTGTTGAGAGCTGCTGTTCTCATTACGGCACTGGGTATCTAATACAGATCCGGATGAGCGCTCTTGTTCTTGAATGAGATAAAGGGATTGTAATCTTATCCCCCCCGCGACCACCCCTTTGCAACTAATAATTACACTTGTGACATTATTCCGAGCCATTTTTGGGCAGGGCTCTTGATATGAGTCGAGTTCAATACACAGTTTCAGTCATATTCATTGCCAATACGCTGCATTTACTGTGCATGTATGTCATACAAGTGCTGGCTGGACAGCTTGCGGGATCAGTTCATTATTGGCATATCGGGTACCTATAGCAGCTTATGAGAACCGCCACTGCCTGCTATTGATCTTTTCTTCATCCTCTTCTTTTATTCTCATATGTAGGATTTGCCTTGAGCCCGCCATGCAGTCTATTTCTCCATCCATGGCCATATTTCAGACTATGCTAGCAATAACAGTTTGCCAAGAGCACGTGCTACTGGAAACTCTGAGCATAGGGACAGCATGACATCCGTGTCTTGAACAAGCACTGCGAAATTGATTGTCTGTAGAAGTCTCGAGGCTCTTTATCTGTAGAAATACGCACAAATGAAGTTTACAGAGTGTGGTCGCAACTGCGAACTTCTTACACAATGCACACGCAATGCAATCATCAGGCGAGTGCCCTCTTTATATCTGTAGGCTATCTGTAGGCAAAATATAATCAAGTACCAGTAGCGTGCTTCGCTGTCCGAAGAGTGCTCAATACCCATGTACCCATGTAGGGCAGAGCCTTGTACACAAGAGAGAGAGAGAGAGAGAGAGAGAGAGAGAGAGAGAGAGAGATAGATAGATAGAGAGAGAGAGAGAGAGAGAGAGAGAGAGAGAGAGAGAGAGAGAGAGAGAGAGATTGGAAGCTGTTGTGTCGCAACTCTGAGTTTCACGTACATGCATTACTACGATCACCATGGCAACTGATGACTCCAAAACGGGCAGCCTGAACATAAGGGGGAGCAAGGTGAGAAATACTGAGGAGAATCATAGCGCACGAGTCGAGTATCTGTAGGCATATACACTGTACTTGGGGGAACGCATCCAATATCACAGCACTGCAATTCTGAACCGGTTCAGCCACCTTACGCTATCTCGGCACTCGGCCATCGTAAGGGAAAGGAAACAATGATTGTTGGGCATATTAACTAGCACAAATTGCACTCCAAAGGGTGCATAGTCACCAGCGGAACCTTAGGCAGCAAGTCGGGATCGGAGAGCCAAAATCCGACAGGTATGGTCTCAACTCGGGAAACAAGAAGCTGGCCAATGCTATTCCTTCTTTACACATTGTACCTTGACACGCGATTCCTAAGTGAATTGTGATGTAATGTTAAGTTGAAATGCAATAGCAACAACAGTGACTACTCGCACTTTCCAACCTCTTATGATCCTGTCGAGCACGGATGACCTCATCATGATCACCACCACCACGACAATTCGTGCTTGCATTTGCCGTTGCTCGGTGTATCTGTCTAATGACGAGTTTTTTCGCTCTGTAGAGTGTGCCTGAGCGGCTGATGACGAGATATCTCGCTCTACTGCCCAAGCAATACATGTAGTACGAAGTGCATACTTATAATTATCACTGTACAAACTGTCGTAACTCATGTCAACGGCTGGCGATTTTCACAAACGCCACTGGCACACTCCAAGACTGGAATGCGATGACGATGGCGTTAAAATAGATCTCAATGCAGTGCTACGCCTACAGTACAGGTGTTAACATTTTCTCGGCAATAGGCGTCTGGCAGAGTGTTGTTTTGGACGGATTTAAACTTCCTTCCGGGTACTATCCAAGGCTTTTCTCACGCTACAATTACCTTGCTATTCACAGCACGCACACCACCGTAGTGTACTCATCCGTGGTAGCCGCACATCTGGCAAAACGGAGGTACATGTACATGTAGGTCAGAACAGACACATTTTCGGGGCCTGACGAAGAAAGAAAAAATCGTTCAGGACTAAAATGGCGAGCGCACTACTCGTACGGGGAGAGTGAAAATTCAAAATCTATTTCGGGCTTCAAGCGGCACGGACCCCTACAAATTCTTTCATCTCGTCATGTGACTAAGACGGAAAGATGAGATTCTGTCACCAAACTGCCCTGACGCGACGCCATTGTCACTGACAACAGGACCGGACAGTCGCAACAGTAAAAGTGGCTAGTATCACTTCTATCGCACTTATAGTATTTTTTTTAATTATTTTGTTGGGAAAGCCCTACAGACGTTGCCGTCTTTTTACAGGGAACCCGAAGTGGTCTTTGCAGAGCGAAATGAAAGCGGATGGTTGATCAGCTTGGCGACACAACATAGGCAGAGAATTCCACCGATCAGCGCCAAGGAAAGAAACAGAGAACATGCCATATCTAGTTTTATCAATCATCCTTATTGGCGTCACGCCATCGTGGAATAAAAGAATAATATTAATAAAAGTGATCATCATCCAAATGTCACATTGTAAATTGTCAAGCAGTACCCAACCACCACAATTTTTCACGTTCGTATGGCGTCTGGATATGTGGATGGCCTCCCTTTTCCGGCGGTTCACGTATGACGCTTCCGTTGCGAGTATGGATGGTGATGTGAAGGGAATGAATGGCGCCGTAGATGGATGTTGTAGTAGTTGGTGCAATGCGTAGTGCTCCCACCAGGTCTTTTGGGGTGCACAGACTCAATACACAGTGTTTCGGGGAATTCACCCCATATCACTTGAGCTTGAGTAGGCTCAGGAAGATTGTGTTCGAAGAACAGGGAGCGGTGCTTTCTTTGCAGGTTTGCCTAGTCGAAGGTTCGATGGACTTTTCGTGCGCTCTGGATGGCAGTCGTGAGTCAGCCAAGTGTCAAGCCAAGTGGGTGGAATAGCTCGAGCTCCGGTGTGGAGAGCAAACCCTTTTCAAACATATTATCATCGCCGAAGTCACAACCACTATTTCGTAACATTTTGTCCTTTCTTTTATGGTATACATGGATTTGTTGAATATTTTAATATCGTTTTAACCTTTATTGTTGAATGATTCAATGTATGTACAATATCTCGCAATGAAGTTCGCGATATTCTTGCCGACTTACTTACTGAAGTTTGCTCGGATGTCGCTGTCGAGCCTCAGCTTGCTCCGGTTTCGGGAGAGGTGTTTCTGGCAGCCTCAACTATCACCGCCAACGATGCTCGCGCTGATATCCGAGCTCGAGGGCTGTGGACCAGGGCACAGAATGCTTTCCTGGATGTCCGGGTTTTTCATCCCGATGCTCCGTCCTATGCCACCAAACCTCTCGACAAACTGTTGGCGGAGCATGAGAGGAAGAAGAAGCTGCAGTATGCTGAGCGCATCATCAATGTAGACCGTGGGACATTTACTCCACTAGTTTTCACCACGGCCGGTTGTTGTGCGCCAGAGTGCTCCAGATTTGTTAAGCGCCTGTGTGGCCTCATTTCGAGTGGGGACACGAAGTTGTATGCCCAGACAATGACATATGTCCGGTGTCGACTGGCGTTTGCATTGTTGCGGTCGGCGATCATGTGCATCCGCGGTGCTCGATCGTCATATCACCGTCCTGTGAATGCATTGCGAGAGTTGGCAATCTCGGAGGGCCGGCTGTGAGGTTTTGGAGACGATGGTGGGCAGGACAGTGCCCTTGTATTTTCCTGGTTTTGTTTTTTGTTTGTTTTTTGTTTGTTTTTGGTGTTTTTTTGTTTTTTTGTTTTTTTGTTTCTCGTTTTTGCGTTTTTTCACACATACAATTGTTTTCATTTTTTGGTGTTGTGTTCTAATCATTCGCCATGCCACTGTCAATTGTATTCTGTTTGCCCGTAAAAGAGGCCTTAGTCACAATATCTCGCATCCACCTGATTTCTGATTAGACTTTGACTCTTGTCAGGATGCTGAAAAGTGTTGAATTCGTCCAATACACACCAACCGTTCAGCCAATACCACGGGGCAGACTAAACCTTGGAGGATACTGCTCGTAAATTTTGCAGATTCTGCTCGAACAGCAGTAAATTAGCAAATTCTGCTCGAAAAGCAGTAAAATTAGCAGATTCTGCTCGAAAAGCAGTAAAATTAGCAGATTCTGCTCGAAAAGCAGTAAAATTAACAGATTCTGCTCGAAAAGCAGTAAAATTAGCAGATCCTGCTCGAAAAGCAGTAGCAGATTCTGAAAAGCAGTAAAATTAGCAGATCCTGCTCGAAAAGCAGTAGCAGATTCTTTTCGAAAAACAGTGAAATGGGCAGAACCATAATTATAAAACCTTATGTCAGGCACTTCCTCGAAATCGGCTCCATTTCTTTATCATCATTCCAAAGATGCAGGAAACGTACCGGAAAGATTTTCAAAGTCTGCCAATTTGTCTGCCGGTATTTACATATCCTCAAAGGGCCTAAGCAGACGTGGGGTGCATTAGGTCCTGGCGGAAAAATGCTCGGAAAAGTAGCGTTTTCTGCTCGACATTCTGCTCGTGTTCTGCCGGTCTTCTGCCCCATTCTGCTCGTAATCTGCCGGATTCTCACGTGCTTGTGAACACAATAGAGAGGTTTCGCTTCACGTTGTTCTGCACCACAATGTGAAATTTCACGTCGGTGTGGCAAATTTTGGCGTCGAAATTCCCGTTCATGACGTGAGCTGAGGTCAACTCACGCTCGACGTGAACGCGAGTTTTTTGCAAATTTAGCCTTGCTATCAGGTTGGGATTATTGGATCGATTTTGTCGATTTTGCCTAAACTAGCTATAAAAAATATTTGTGTGACTTTGGCCTTTTGGCGGAAATCCCGACTGCATGCGTCGCGATGGAACATGCCGGAGATCGAAAGGAAAGGAAAGTCACTTGGCTTGGCCTTTCTGCTTTCTGATACAGGAGGAAGTAATTAGTTACTACAAGTTGGCGAATTGCACGTCTTAGTTTCAGCGTAGCTCATTCCATCGCCATGTCTGCCAGTGTGAATCCAGTATATTCTGCCTCAAATCAGGAGTCCCCTGGCGCTGCTTCAAGTTCAAGTGGTTCAAGTAGCTCTGGCCCAATCCGCTTCAAGACATGCCATGATGTCTTGAAGCGGATTGGGCCAGAGCTCGGCCACCTAGTCCCACGGCAGCAACAAAAACAGCTTGTTGGTGTTGATCCACCATCGGCGCGGCCTCACAACACTTCTCAACCCCTACTGAAACAAAACTTCAACCTACTTTCAAATTCTAAGCTCACCAAAATCACTTTTTTCACGTTTTGAAGTTTTCGCTCCTGTCCTCAGCGAAACGACGTGCTTCACAAGCAACGTGAAACGAAAACTCTTTCTGAGCTTGCGCCAACGCAAAACTTGACGTTCATGTAAGAGCACAAATCACGCGGGTCGAAACCTGTCGAATGGAGCCGTAAATAGGCGCCAGCAGCCCTCTCAGTACTTCGCAGCTAGCTGGTTCTGCAGAGTATCTGCTCCTTCATGTGCACTTTTCTACCGAATTCTGCTCATTCCGCTCCTTTTTAAAATAACCCATATTCTGCTCGAAATTCTGCTGGAATTATCCGCCAGGGCTTAAGGTGCATATACCACTTCAATTGGACACCCGTATTGCCAAGAAACCCCTGGGGACTATAGTGAAGCCGGTATCAATGTCAATATTTGTCCGATGACCTGTGGGAACGTGCTAGCAGCAGCAGACGGCCACATTTACACCAACGACTTGAGAAGCAGCTCTTTGCCAACGTTCCTAGTCCCTGATGCAAATATATTCGCAGCTGGTTTGCACAAAAGCTTTCACCGATATGCAAATTCATCGCGGAAGGCCTTGACACTGCAGCCCTATTCTATTGTAATCGCACCGCCCTGGACTGCTAGTATTCTGTACCGCTATCACACATGTACACGTTAGCCCTGCTAACAGATACACCACATAATAACGACCTCGGGTCCAACAACAACTCGCGAATAACGACACGGTCTTCAGATCTAGTGAACATTTGACTGCTTACCTTCAACCTCACGAATAGTAACAACTCGCCAATAGCGACTCTTTTCGCGTGCACGATCGAGGCCTGTTCTTCGTAAGGCTGGTAGTCCAATAGCACTTACATAATAACATCACTTGTCTAAATTCTCCTTTGCAGAAGGCTTTGTTGCCAGACCTGATTGAGCGACAACGTACCTCGTGTGGCTAGAAATGGTTGGATCGATTTTCAATCCCACCTCTTTCAAAGCAAGACTTCAAGAAGGATGCATTTGATTCCAGCTGCGGAACAGCATTATATTTGTTGTTAGTAGTTGCATGGGAAGCCGTGTTTCCACCGGGTAATGGCGATTGGTTACTGCATGTATTTGGTTTGCCTGTTGCTGTGCGCTTCACGATCACTACGAGCGTCGGATTCATGCTCAGGTAAGGTGTGAAAGCACTTGCATATCGAAATCATGGATTGATGATGTGTTTGGATGTATAGGAATGTTATTATGTGCAATATTGCCTGTGGTCAGATATTATATTTTATTTGAAAAAACCATATGCACGATATATGCAAAAACGGCAATAGGGATAGATACTAGAGAGAGCGAGAGTTAAAGAGAGAGGGAGAAAGAAAGAGAGAGAGACAGAGAGGGAGGGAGACGGAGATAGAGACAGAGCAAAGAGAGGGAGAAAGAGAAAGAGGAAGAGAGAGAGAGACAGACAGACAGACAGGCAGAGAATAAAAGCGCGAGAGACTCTGAGAGAATATTTTGTATTTGTATCTATTTACATTCCCCAAAGGCTGTTCGCCTGTCGAGGGGGTTTCCTTTTTTCGCTTGAGTGATGAGATATGAGGGAGAGAGCACGAGAGAGAGAAGGAGAGAGTGAGATAGAGAGATAGATAGATAGATAGAGAGAGAGAGAAGAGGGTTGATAGGAGGAGATTCTTTATTTATCTTTGATATTTCTGAGCCACCCAAGTTGGGTGGTGAGCTGCTTTGCTGCTTCGAATTGTAGTTAGATCGCTTTGTAAAGTATCTTATTGGTCTCATCATCGTCCAGTAACAGTCGACATTCTTTGTTCCCGTGAGACTTTAGCTTCTAAGTACTCACTTTCGTTGCGCATACTTTGCCCTCTTCGGTCTACCTTAGCACAGAACCTTCCGAGTTGGAATGCTGTTGGTTAGCGCTTCGGAGATGTGTCGGAGCTAGGTGTCAGGTCGTCTAATGTCTCAGTACTCTGTCTGTTTTGTGCCTAGTTGTTGCACTTTGTTTCAAGTAACATGGGCAAAAAATTAATATGACAGTCAGTCGACCGGCTTTCTTTTTCTTTTACTGAATTTGTTTATGCATGCCAGACCATGACCGACCCGCATGGCGAGATCTATGTATGAAGATCTGTGCATCGTGATATTCCGACAGATCCTGAAACAGTCAAACTCAGGAAATAGCACCATTATTATCACTCAAGCTGCAATATTCAATGACATATAGACATATTCATAAATGACATATCTTCAATATCCATGAGCTACATTGTATATGATAATTTATATCATTATATTTTCATCGTTCTAGCTCAATTTCTTTCCCCCGTCATAGTCCTGTTTATCATGTTCAGCATAAGTGAAGTTGTGGATCATGCTTGCATGGTTGACTCCAACGCGTACATGCAAGTAATAATAAATAATAATGCCAGACCTGTATGCACATTTCAGTACCCGGCCGGGCAGGATAGAACATGTCTGGTCGATACATCAGGCATACTGTAGCCTACATAGCAATCAACAGCTCCATCAGACCGCCAGGAACAGTCTAACTGGTCATACACAGACACCAAGCAGAGCAGAGCTCCGAGACATCGCGCATCAACACATCATTCCGCTATCGTCGCGGCCCAGGAACTACCGACAACCAGTTCGCCTTCCGTCCTCACCACTCGACGGAGGACGCCTTCACCGTTGCCGTCGATAGCTTTCTCACTGCCACAGACCACAGCCAGCACTGTGGCCTTGTCTTAGTGGACATGAGCAAGGCCTTTGACAAGGTTAACCACCAAGCGATGGTGAAGGAGCTCCATGATATTGGTATCGGCTCAGTTGCCCTCGATTTGTTCGTGGACTACCTCAGTGGCAGACACCAGAGAGTAGCCTTAGCCGAAGGGGAAGTCTCTGATACGACTAGCGGCACGTGCGGCGTTCCACAGGACAGTGTCTTGGGACCTGTACTATTCTCTCTTTAGACAAGGAGCGTAGTGCACTGTGCGTCACCAGCGCTGGTTCTGATGTTTGCTGACTATATCATGATCTACACCAGCAGTTCTGATGTAGCTACCATCAACCGTGTCCTCTCCATTGCAGTGTCCGGAGTTGCAACATTTCTGGCGGACAAGGGGTTAATCCTCAACGCGCAGGAAACCCAGGTTCTGGGCATCTCCGCCGGAAGGCGGAACAGACTAGAGCTTGAAGTTACATGTCGTGGCACTCCTCTGGCTTAAACCAGCACAGCCAAATACCTTGGTACTTGTCTGGACGAGCGCTTGAGCTGGGCAGGTCAAGTGGCTGCTGTAGTGAAGAAGGTGTCCTACAAACTCCGAGTCTTGCGCCACATCAGAGCAGACATCACCCGTGCGCAGTCCCTCCTTTACTACACAGCTCTTATCCTACCTGACCTACTCTACGCCTCGAGCGCCTACTTCGCCAGCCTCTCAGCAAGCCTCAAACAGACCCTCATCAGACTGGATAAGCGCTGCATCCGCTGTATCACAACCCAGCCCTCGCGTGCCCACACTATACAGCTGTATGCCCAACTCGGCATTTGTCCGGCTGTCGAGCGGGCGGATTGCAAGTTGCGGCTTCTCGTACACCGCGTTCTTCACGGCAATGTCAGTTTGCTGCTCAAATCACGCCTGGAATACAGTTCACTGCCCCGTGCCACCAGAGGTCAGGATGCCTGTAATCTGCCCCTTCCCAACATCCTCAGTACTTCGGGATCTCACAGACCATTTTTTGCTGCTGCTAAGTTGTGGAATCTTTTGCCCTCGTCCTTAAAGTCATGCCCTACCACATGCCGATTCAAGAGTTTATTGAAAGTTTACTTTCATGGCTAATGCTAGGATGTTTCCTATCCCGAGAGTTCTCCATACTCACTGTTTTCTTTACTCCACCTATCCAGGTTATCTTAGATTTTATCCGTTTGGGGATGATTGTCCTTGGATTTTCAATGCATTCATAAAACAAACACAGAATAGATGTACTTAGGAATCTCACAGCCTAGCATTCCCCTCTAGTTGGCCTGACTTAGCACATCTCAACTCTCACGTCCATTGAAAGTCGACTTTCATGACCAATGTTGATGATCTAAGGAGAGATTCCTAGACTCACCGTTTTCTTCACTCCCCATAATCCAGGATAAAATAATCTTGTTCCTAATCTTTTCTCCCTTTCCATCGTCATCATAACATTGGGCATGATTGCCCGTTTGACTTGCCATGTAAAATAAAACCAATACAATACAAAATACAATACAGCTTCCTTCTTATTCCTTTTATTATTCTTTTATTCCACGATGGCGTGACGCCAATAAGGAAGATTGATAAGTGTGATAGAACGGATACTAGCCATAAACAGCTAGATGAAAATTACCCCGGGAGGCTAGAAGCAATGGATTATGAAAAACAAGCGGGGTCAATAGCAGGGGTAATCGAGATAATTTAAAGTACACATTCGAGATATCAGGAACCAGGGGATGCGCGGAGCAGGAGCAAGTACTGCTCAAAAGAAGAATGGATGCATTGTTTCGGAAAGAATTTCTACGATAGTAATAGGTTTTTCATTTGACCCGACGAGACCACACGATGCTTGCAGACCACAGCACGAACAGTTCACCAGCCACACTCCACGAAAGCAAGTAGTATTACTCCTGACAAGTCTTGTTTCATTCCATAAAGTCACAAGTTGACGGGGATTGATTTAGCACTTGTGATTGTTGTGTTTGGTAGGGTTCATAACACCTCCATTCTGCACTATTCCTTTTGTGTTGATTTGTCACATATGTGAGTTAGTTGAGTGTTTACACCTTGCGCCGGTATCTTCTCTATAAAATAGCATTATTCAGCTTAACCCCTTCATTCAACAACTGATTCTCCTCTGATGAGTTCCCCGTCAACTTCATGGAACGAAACAAGACTTGTCAGGAGCAATACTACTTGCTTTCGTGGAGTGTGGCTGGTGAACTGTTCGTGCTGTGGTCTGCAAGCGTCGTGTGGTCTCGTCGGGTCAAATGAAAAACCTATTACTACTATTTGACGGACCTATTGAAGATGGCAACAAAGAAATAATGTCTACGATGTTGGGTTGTAATGTCGATAGGGAGTGAGTGTGGGAAGCTTCGCATGGTGGAGGAGGGAACTGTGGTGAACTGGTGCAAAGAAGGGAATCCGAAGGCAGATGCGTATAGCACGGCGCTGAATTCTCTCCAGTGTGTCTCGCTGTTGCTGTGTGGTGTTGGAGAGGGCAAGGCTGCCATAATAGAGAACGGGTCGGATGTATGCCGTGTATATTAATAAGAGGCTGAAAGTGTTCATTGTGCCACGTGTCTTGTGGAGTTGGTGTAGTAGTGTTTTGGCTTTGTTGGTAGTTTCTATGATGTGTTGGGTCCATCGAATATCGTCTTGGAGTGCAACGGCAAGGTACTTATGTTGGTGAACCTGCTGCAGCAGAGTCAAGTGGAGTGTGATGTGGATGACGTGTTGGCGTTGGAAAGAAAGGACGACAGTTTTCGTCGTGTTGACGAGGAGCTGTCAATCCTTCACCCATCGTCCAGGGCACGTTGGAGGAATGCAGCTGATAAATCCCTTGTGTAGTCGCGATGAGTGCCGTGTCATCGGCAAACTGGCTGAATTTTTTGGTGTATGAGTTTGTACATGCTGGGGGGAGGTCGATCGTGTACACCAGGAAAAGAAGAGGCCCCAGGAGAGAAGAGCCCTGGGGTACTCCTGCTGGAATGGATTTCCGTGATGACATAGCGGAGCCAACCTTGACGTGTTGTCGGTGGGGAGTCAGGTAGCTTGTGAGCCAGGTAAGGGCAATGCTATGGACACCAAGGTGCTCGAGTTTGGCCAGGAGGCCAGCGTGCCAAACTCGGCCAAAAGCCTTTGATAAATCAAAAAAAGCAAGCTGGCGCTGCCTGACTGGCTGGCGGAGATCTCCTGAACTATCCGGGAGAGCCGAAGTTCAGTGCTGTCCTTAGATCCAAATTCAGATTGGCCGGCGGGGAGGTGGGGCTCAATGTGAATGTAGAGGCGGTGGTGGAAAACCCTCTCCTGAACCTTGCTGACAACACTCAGGAGCGAGATTGACCTGTAATTGGTGATCTCTGCACAAGAGACTTTATTGTGCCTAGGACTCATAGTGGCATTGCGCCAGTCCTGCGGCTGCTCACCTCGCGAGAAGGACTCATTGAAAAGCGTTGCGAGGGACCATGATTTTTTGTCTGCAGTGATCCTGAGCAATTCCGTCGGCATGCGTTTGTACCCCGGCAATTTCCGGAAATCAAGAGCAGAAGAAGTTCTCTGACCTTCTCCTGTGTGATGATGATTTCCTTCAGTTTGCTTCCGATGATGCGCGGCACGCCTATCTCTGGCACGGCTTCAGTTGACCTGGAGACGGACGTCTGACTCTCCGAAATGAAACAATTATTAATAGATTCTGCTTTTTCGCCATCTGGTCTAGCCACTGTTCCTGTTGATCCAACGTAAAGAAAAGGAATCGGCGTCTGAACCCCAAATGAAGTCCAACAATTTCACTCTTGTCAGCACCGTTGCGACTTAACCTGGTTTCCGAAGCAAACATTGCTTTGAAGCGAGTGACACCTTCTGGATAAAGAGTTTCCAACAAATTGCTCAGGGGGCGTGACTCGAAAATGCAGCTGTTGACGACGGCCCACCCGCCGTCAACTACAGCGACGGAAACGTTTTTCCAGTAGAGTTTCTAAATTAAAACATTTCAGTGTCGAGAATGTTACGCTTGGCAAACAGACCCACCCTGGAACAAATCCGACTGGATCGAGTCAACTCGAAACAAAGGACTGGAATGTCTAGCCAGCCAGAGTGAGGAGCAGGAAGGAAGAGCCTTGGCATCGGACCCGGCACAGCGCGAAGTGCGAAGATGTACACGTACATGCGTATGAAGCGCATATGCATGAATGCACAAAAAAAGGAATCCTTCGGCGCTCAAAACATCCGTCGGTCAGGTTACCCGAAACAGAGGATTTTTTCGGTGCGGCCTGATAATTATGATAATTATGGTATTGATGTTGCAGGTCACAATGGCATACGCCTGGTGGAATCCACAGACCTCTATAGCGGGCAAGTTCAGCTCTTTATCAACGGGACTTGGATGTACATTGAACATCGCTATTGGACACCCAAATTAGCCGATATTGCATGTCGTCAGCTAGGGTGAGTACTTTTCAAAAGCTAGAAGCATTATAATTATGTGGTGATCTGAACCGGTATTTTACTGAGTTTGATATGTAATATTGGCTCTTTGAAACATAGTAGAATGTTGTGGGTATGCGATTACGCCATCACGGAAGAACAGTTCAGAGAGAGAGAGATAGAGAATAAGAGAGAGAGAGAGAGAGAGAGAGAAAGAGAAAGAAAGAGAGAGAGAAGAGAGGGGCAGATAGAGAGAGAGAAACAAGTTGAAACCCGAACGACAAAGCACAACCCTTCTAGTAAACGCATACCAGGAGAATCAACACTGAAAACCCTCTAGTTGTCCTGCCCTACCACATCTCAATTCACACGCCCATTGAAAGGATACTTTCATGGCCAATGTTAAGATGATCCTTACCCTGAGAGATTCCTAGGCTCACTGTTTTCTTCACTCCTATTATCCAGCTTATCTTTTTTTGTTCTTTAATCTTTTCTCCCTTTACTTCGTCATCATAACATTGGGCTTGATTGCCCGTTTAACGGTAATGTAAATTAAGAACAAATACAAAAATACAAGACAACTCAGCTTCATGCCGATTATGGCTAGTGCGGCTAGTGCTCTGGTCAAACACAGGCCTTAGCCTGACCAAAACTAAGGAGAACATTATAAGAACGTGCATACCACAAGCAGAGCGAAACAAGACAAGCGCGTCCATGCATGGTGTACATCAGACAACACTAATATATGAAATGGCCAACTATCCCCCCCCCCCCCCCAGCCTATCCAGCCGTGGCCGCTCTCATAACCAAAAACTTGGATACCTGTAAAGGCTGTTGCTCCCAAGGTCAAAGGCCTCTTTAGTCTAGAACTATTCAAGAAAGCATCAACAGAGTCTTTGACTTTAGGAGCAACAGCAGCAACAGATATCCAAGTTTTTTGGCTTATGGAAGCGACTGGCCCCGGAGGCGAATTCCAGAGGCCATCAAAAAAGAGACTTAGATACATCAGTTTGACCGAGTTTTCGGCAACCGTAGGAACTACACCAACCTCAAAGATCAAGGCGCGAAAGTATTATATTAACAAAAACAAACAAACAAGGCGCAGATGCAGCACCTTTAAGCGTTGGGTGGTGAATCGATTTAAACCCACCACGAATTGAGTCACAGGCCGAAAATCCCATTCGCTGCATCCTTGTTTTCCCTCTTGCCAGGGCACGATATCAGGGGTCTGCCTACAGAAATCAACAACAACAACAAAAGCTGGAAGCTGTTGCAACACTCAGGTTGTGGCCATTGCAGAATTATTAGAGATTGCACAACTGCATTGTCTGGATAGACTCGGATGGAGAGCCAAGGATTAAATTATAGTGCTTTGAGTTCTTTACAAGTACATTTAAAAATTGTTTTGGATTTTACTGAGGTAGTTGCATTTCATCATTGAAAAAGATGGTTTGTGCCAGTACAAGAGGCTTGAAACTCTTCTCAAATTATAGTAAAGAAAGGGACCAAGGAAATAAAAGTTACGCTATCATGTCCACTAACATCACCACTAACAATCAGCTCATGTTTTGTAGGGCTGTGTCCCCAATAAAAAAAATGCTATAACATTGCACGACACTGACCGACGGTACTGACGTTCTACAACTGATTGTTCAATAACTGGTGGTGTTAGTGGACATTATAGCGTAACTTGCAATTCCTGGGTCCTTTTCTTTTCTTAATCTTGATGTGTAATATATGACCACCTCATGTGTTACTTGGTCTTCTCTATCGTATCGAGTACGACAACCACAGTCCATCCTGATCTACATACTTACCTGGACAGGTAGAAACCATGTGCACGGATTGTTGCGATATTGACCATCGATATACCACCACCACCACCACCACCACCACCACCACCACCATC
>NC_088651.1:18364464-18676964 GCF_964019385.1 Sycon ciliatum | reverse complement strand
CTTTGCAGGGTAGACACCGTCCATCGCTTCACCAGTTTGTGAGACAAGCAAGAATTCGAAACGTATCACGGGAAATTCTGTCACTCACCACAGGGACTCAGCAGGCGGCTGACCCTTTGGCCAAAGCAACCGCATGTAACGCCCAGTTTGCCTCTGTGACTCGGCCAGATGACCTGTTGCTCTCTATTCCCCCTATTCTCACCCCCTCGGAGCCCTCAGCTTGTTTCACGTCCGTCATCACCACAACTGCCACTGTCCGGCGTCATCTGAAGAAGCTTCCGACGTGCAAGGCATCTGGTCCCGACGGCATCCCCAACTGGGTCCTCAAGGCCTGGCACCATCCATGGCGTTACTTTTGTGCCATCTTTTCAACATGTCATTATTTTACCACGGGCATATTCCCTTCCGCATGGAAAAAGCGAAAGTCATACCTGTACACAAGAAAGGTTCCCATCACGAACCTGCAAACTACCGCCCTATCTCTCTTCTTCCCTGCGTGTCCAAAGTATGTGAACGCATCTTTTATGATCACTTATACAGACATGTTTCGCCGTTTCTGAGTCCCGCACAATCTGGGTTTCGTAAAGGCGACTCCACCTCCCTTCAACTGACCCGCACCGTGCAGCAGGTGTGCCAGCATAGGGATAACAGAGCGCTTGCTGGTATTTGCTTCTTTGACTTGGCCAAGGCGTTTGATACCGTCTGGCATCGAAGACTTTTGGCCAAGCTCGAGCATGCATTCAGGGTACGTAAACAACCACTCTCCTGGCTGAAATATTATCTCTCTGGGCGTTATCAGTACGTAACTGTGCTTGGCACATCCTCGGCTGCAGAGCCAGTATTGTCAGGCGTTCCTCAAGGATCAATTCTTGGTCCCCTACTATTTATAATTTACGTAAACGATTTACCTGCAGTCTTCCCTGGAACGTCTCTGTTTGCTGACGACACGACCCTTCTCACCTCATCAGCTTCTCTCACTGGCCTGAAAAACAACTTGCGTGCTGTCATTCAGGAAGTTCTTTCCTGGATGTCGTCCTGGAGATTGTACCTAAATCTATCAAAAACAAAGATCATGCTGTTCCCGTCCCAGCCAGAGTTCACAACCCTCATCTATGCCAACTTTCCAAATCCAATTGACATAGTGTCTTCTCACAAACACCTTGGCATTGTGATTGACTCTGCACTCTCTTGGGTACCCCACATCGAATATATCTGTAAAAAATCAAGTAAATCCTTAAGAATTCTCTCCCCCCACTGCTCCTATCTCCCACTTTCTTGCAAGCTTCATTTTTATTTAGCCTACCTTCGCCCAATATTTGATTATGCCGATACGTCTTGAGTTGGATTATCCTCTTCCGCTGCTGCAAAGCTTGAAATACACCACAAGAAAATCCTTAAAATTCTCCTCCGTCAACCCCGCATGCTCTCATCATCCGCCCTTTATAAAATCGCTCACACAACCCCGTTATCACATGGACGCAGTGCACACCTGGCTTCTATTGTCCATTCTATTATGCTTGAGTTGTGCCCACCTCATCTCATGTGTTTTAATTGGTTCTCTTCTCTAAGAACTAGAAACTCGCTCTTACTCCCTAAGTGTAACTCATCCACTCTTTTGCGCTCCCCTCTCTTTATTGCTTATTCTGTTTGGCTCACTCTACCCAGAGAAGTTAAGGATCTGACCTCACTCCGCCTGTTTAAGATCCGTGCAGCCCCATATTTACTACGACATAAATAGCTCATTATCCACATCTCCTTTGCGTCTCTGTGTTTTTCAATGTTTTTACTTGCATTATCTTTCTTTACGGAGTTGTTGTTGCTGTTCATTTTGCTAGTCCTTCTTTTTCCCTCCCCTTACTTTTATTTATCGCCGTGGTTGGCAATCACCCACTCTCTTCACATTGGCCGGTGTTTCCACCGAGTCTTGAGATGTAATAAATATATAAATATTTTTTAATTTTTCGTCCATCAGGCGCAATGGGAAGAAAAACACTGCGCTCACTGCTCGCCGTAGCTATATTTTAGTTCAGCAATTGACAGAGTCGGACAAAGGCAACGAGGAGCAAGAAGTGTGGAAAATGAAAAGCAATAGGATCTAGCCTTTTGAAATGTTCGCCATCCCCGCAACGCCTTTCTGCATGCGAACAGGTCTGCAATTACTGCTACGATAGCCCGGTATACGTGCCAGAGTATTGCTTGTACTCCGTTTTGATTTTGTTGTTCTTTTAATTCCTAGTAAGCGCAAGTCATCAGCTTGCGTTGATTACGTCCCTGCCCTTTTGTACACACTGTGAGCGGTGTGCTATACACACCTCCTACGTGACACTTGACACAATCATATCCATACTTTACACTATTGTGCATTAGCACCTGTATTGCTGTACTGGTATTTAGAGGGCTTCTGATTGTTGATGAAGGCAGAGTTATCCTGGACAATACAACCGTCTCACTGGTGGCAGCGGCTAGATTCAACGCAAGGAAGAGGATGGCAGCGCAGTTCAAGCACGAGTTTGGAGCATCCACAACACTGAGCGAGTGGAGAATGTTCGTCGCTGCATACGGGAATACAAAGGCTCTCAACGACAAGCTGAAGAACGTGTCAGGAGAGGCCAAACTATGGGCGGAGGATAAGGAGTTCCGGGGTCGAATGATTATGCAACAGCTCCGGGGGGAACCGCTATTGTGGCTGAGCCAGGACGAGAACAAAGATGTCCTTTTAGGATGATGAGGAAGTCATGAAGCTGCTGGAGTCACGGTATGGCCACACTAAGGCCAGGGTGGCCTACATTAACGATTTCGAAGAATCGTTCCAGGAAGGGAGAGAAACGACTGCAGCTTTCCTCAGTCGTCTACAACAGCTGGCTGGAACTGCATTCCCGAACCTCTCTGACGAGGCTCGGCGGGAGAGAGTACTATCAAAGTTTGTGCGCAGTGTGCGGGACCAACGTCTAAAGGAGGAACTACAGGTGTTTGGATTCATCAAGGAGGAGACGAGCACGGCCAAGGCGTACGAGGAAGTGCTGTCCAAAGCGACTAGGCTCGAGTCGTGTTGGCGGGCAGCCGAGGACAGTAGGACCTCACAGCCGAGCGCAAACATCCTGCAGACAGACCCTGTGGTGAATGAGCTAAGGACCCAGGTCACAGAGTTGAGAGAACAAGTCGCTGCACTGCGCACAGATGCCACTCGGACTCCACAGACGGGGAGACGACCAGGACCGGGCAATTGGAAATGCTGGTACTGTGGGTCACAGAATCACCGAGGAGGCTGGTGGGACTGCCCGTCGAGGAAGAGGGAGTCACCAACCTGGAGGCCACGGGCACAAGCCGAGCAGCGTACGAGCCGGAAGGATTTTTCGGTAAAGCCCCACCGGCCCAGCCTGCAGGGCGGCGGTAACAGAGGGCAATATTTGCAGACTGAGCCGAAGACACAGTGCGTGCAGGGATTGCGACGGAGTCCGTTTGTGCGTGCGCAGATGGGGGGTCAAGAGGTGAGCATGCTCCCGGACACGGGTGCAGACATCAGCTTAATCAGCAGGGCACACCTCAGCGAACACCAGAAGCAGCATATACAGCCAACATCACAGTCGAACCCAAGAGCAGCGTCCGGCAATGTGGTCAAGATGGAGGGTGTGCTACGGATGACGGTTCGGATGGGTAGGGTCATTGTCACCAGCCACCCGTTTCACGTAGTAACAGACCTGGTGGTACCCATGATAGGAGGCGCGGACTTCTTGAGTCGGCTGGGAAAGCAAACCTGGGACTGGCCAAACAGCACGCTGATCACGCAGGGACACCATCTGAAACTGGAAACAGTATATCGCAACTCCCGTCCTCTGGACCGAGCACACCGGCCAACAGGAGTGTGTAGGGTCACGGTGCAGGACACGATCAAGGTTAAACCGGGCGAGGAGGCATTGGTCCCATGCACATTCAGCGGTCGGACGCCCAGTGCGGAATACCTCCTCGAGCCAACCATGGCAAGCAACAACGACACAGTCAGAGCAATGTGCTGTCTGCTGCGTCCCACGGCATTCGGGGCCACGGTACGCATGGTGAATGCAGGGAACAGTGAAGCAGTACTGCACAAAGGAAAGGTGGTGGGAATAGCACGTGCTGAATTCGAAATGTCGCTGCAGAACCCGGCGAAGAGTGATGAGCCGAGGCGGCAGGTAACGGGGTACAAGCTGGATGAAAGCCTACAGGACAGCAAGAAGCAGGAGATTCAGGAGCTGGTCAACGGGTATGGCGATGTGTTCTTGGCGGAAGGCGATCAGCTACCGACGGCAAGAACTGGCATCCAGCATGAAATACACCTCAAGAGTGATACAGCACCACAGTGGTCAAGGCCTCGTAGGATGGCACCGGATGCACGGAAGGAGGTGCGGGACGAAGTGTTCAAGTCGAGTACCTCATTCAACAGGGACTGATCCGGGAGTCTACTTCGCCATGGGCTGCTCCAATAGTGGCTGCTCGGCGCAAGAATGGCCGACTGAGACTGGCAATGGACTACCGAAGGCTAAACGCAGACAGTCATCCCCAGCATCACCCACTGCCTCTGATAGACGACTTGGTGGATCAGTTGACTGAAGCGCAGTTCTTCTCCACGGTTGACTTGAAATCCGGCTACTATCAAATGCCCATGCGTCGTGAGGATGCGGCCAAGACTGCCTTCGTCACGCCGGATGGCCAGTATGAATGGACTGGTCAGGGCACCCCGTTTGGCCTGTCGGGAGCCCCGGCGACCTTTCAGCGTCTGATGTCAGCGATTCTGGGCGAACTCAATTGGACGGCTGCGCTATGCTACCTAGACGACGTGCTGGTATGGGGACGCAGCTGGACGGAGCACAACAGCCGGTTGCGGGAGGTGCTCAGTAAACTCAGGTCGGCTGGTGTACTGCTGAACCCCGACAAATGTTGTTTCAGTGTGCGGGAGGTGGAGTTCCTTGGGCACGTAATAGCAGCAGGCACAATGCGCATCTCCGAGGCCAGGACTCAGTCGTTGCTCCGCACACCTAAGCCTACAACTGTTACTATGCTCCGGAAGGCTATGGGCGCCTTTTCATACGTTCAGCGCTGGATCCCAGGCATGGCGACCATTGCAAAACCGCTGTACGAAATGATGAAGGGTCCTCGCAGCACGCTGCTTCAATGGAGTGAGAAGGCAAGTTTAGCATTTGAGACGCTAAAGCGACAGGTCGCCTCAGCACCGGTTTTGCAGTTACCGGACATGAAGAGGCCGTTCATACTAGTAACGGATGCATCGGACGTCGGTACCGGTGCAATGCTGGCACAGCGACGAGACGGCAAGCATCTAGCGCCTGTAGCGTTCTTCCACCACACATTGACGCAGGCAGAGAGGAACTACCCTGTCACGGACCGTGAGCTGCTGGCAGTGATCCTGGCCATCAAGAAGTTTAGGGTCTATCTCTCCGGCCAGCCATTTGACCTTATCACCGACCACGCAGCACTCAAATGGATCAACAGCCTGGCGATGGATGAGATCCATGGGCGACGTGCACGGTGGCTGGATTATCTACAACAGTTTTTTTTCTTTCTACAAAATCCACATATCTCCAGACACTGGGGTGAATGATGGAGTGTGGTGGTGGGGCCCATTAAGCTCCGCCGACCAGAGGTCTCGGCTTCATAGCTCCATGGACGCACCAAAGTTCCCGATGAGACCCATCCACAGGCCAGGAACTTCACCCGAACTGAGTATGGCGGATTATTTGTCCCAGATTGGGCACGCCGAGCTACCAAAAGTCATGCAGTGCCTAAGCGTGCAGCAGGAGGATAGTAAGAATGACGGCATCCACCAGCTCACCACGCTCTTCTCCATCCAGGAACTGACCGAAGCTCAGCACAAGTGTCCAGCGCTAGGCCCGGTAATGAAGAAGCTGAGGGAGCCGGGCTCAGTGGGCTCGCTGGAGGAGGAATCTAAGTGCATCCTGAGGAAGAGGGCACGACTGAGGATCGGCACGGATGGAGTCCTGCGCTACTCGGAGTCGAAGGGCACATCTACGAAACAGAAGTCACTGGGTCGGAGGAAAATCCAGGTGGTGGTTCTACCCTGTTCGTTGCGCCGGAAATTCCTAGAGCTGGTGCATGATGCACCACTCAGTGGCCACATGGGCCGAAACAGGACGAACGACCGCATTCGGGACATAGTATGGTGGCCCTTCATGTCAGAGGATGTGGCAACGTACGTGAGAGGATGCTCAGCTTGTCAGCGGCACAAGCGCCCCAAACATCCGGACAAGGCGGAGCTGCAGAAGACAGATATACCCGCAGCACCTTTGGTACGGATACAGGTTGATTTCGTTGGCCCATTTCAGCCGTCTCTGCCGGATCAGTTTCGCTATATCTTGGCCGTACAAGATGTATTGACGCGATACGCGATACTTATCCCTACAGCAGACGCCACGGCAGAGACTGCAGCGAAGGCCCTACTAGAGCATTGGGTTATGGTATTCGACATTCCGGTGACCATCCAGAGCGACCGGGGCTCACACTTCACAGGAACGGTGTTTCGGGAAATGTGCTCAGCCATAGGCATTCGGCAGGCATTGAGCAGCCCGAACCATGCCCAGTCTAATGGTCAGGTCGAACGACAGAATCAACTGATCGATAATGTGCGCTGTGTGTGTGATGACAACCCAGCGGCATGGCCAGAGGCAGTGCGTTCCGTACAGTATGCGCACAACACGTCAAAGAATGCTACTACCGGCTGCTGTCCATACGAACTCCTGTTCCATCAGCACCCCAACAGACCAGAACAGTTTGCAGTACCACAACCAACAGGACAGCGACTATCACGTGCGGTGGAACGAATGGACAGAGTTTTCCGACGGGTGAAGCGCCGGATAAGCGATGCTCAGGAGGCCAGGAGGGTGAGAGTTGGCGGGAAGGCGAGGTGTGGATATGCTGTTGGTGACACCGTGAGAATCAAGCTCCAACCTGGACAGCGCACGAAAGGAAAGCTTCACGCTCACAAGTCCGAATTGTATACAGTTGTGCACAGGACTCGCAATACCTACCTGGTGAAGCCTTCCCCACCCAATGCCCTTACTCGCACGCTACAGCGACACTACAATGAGCTAGAGGCCGCACCCCCTCAGCGGTTGAGCTGGGAGCACAGTAGCAGCACCCACGAAACGGGGACGGAGGGGGAGCTTGACGTTTCTCCAAGTGGAGCTGCCCAGGACACAACCCCGATTCGCAGGAGTGGAAGAGTTAGACGGCCAACCAAGTTTCTGGCAGTAAACCCCCGGCGGGTCCGTTATGGATCAAGCTCGGCCTGTAGTGGTGCCGAAGCATTTTGAGTTGGTGTTCATATTGTTGAGTTTGAGTGGGGGAGTGTGAGCGGTGTGCTATACACACCTCCTACGTGACACTTGACACGATCATATCCATACTTTACACTATTGTGCATTAGCACCTGTATTGCTGTACTGGTATTTAGAGGGCTTCTGCTCTCCAAAGCTCTCCAAGCTCTCCAAGCTTCAGAGGAGGTTGAAACTTGGAGATTCCCGCGGGTTGGGATCAGCGCATGCGAACTACGACTAAAAGCCACGTGTTTATCATGAGTGTACGCATTTCCCTTTTCGCATACGCACACATGCATTACTGCATTCATCACTCAAGATCGCGGCCCCTTTGGCGCTTCATTATGCTTGACATGTGCAAAATATCTCCGAATTCTTCGAGACCCGTTCTTGAGTAATCCCAGTTTCTTCGACTTCTCTTTTCTTCTTCTCCTAGAAGCTAGAGAATATAAAAACGCACCCTAAGGTGACGGGCTCGGTCGGAGGGGTGGTGCTGCATGCTGATCTCCATTCTCTGCGATCCTGGGCGAGGTCGTACCAGTCCGCTATCTGGCGGTCCTTCATGTCGGACACAACATTGTCCCGCCACCGCTTCCAGGGCCCCCCACACACATGCACACACGTGCGCGCAGACACACACATGCACACACGTGCGCGCAGACACACACACACACACACACACAAGGCCCACAAATGTTCGCACGCCCGCAGGCAATGGCTCCAATAAAGATTAGGTTACTACTTCTTTGCAAAATGCTGCATGACAAAATCAATAATCCGGCGGTTGCTGGTAACCCATGAGCTGCCCGTCGCATCATAGAAGGGAGGATCAAGTTTGGCAAAACTGTTCATTACCTGCACACGGGTAGTTATTGTAGATGTAAGCGAAAGCGTCACTCACTGCTGTGCAGGAAGTTGTTGGTTCAGAACTGGGGTTTGTTTCCACACTTGCGTGATCATACCCATCATCCGAAGACAACAATTCAAAATCAGAATTCAGAGTATCACCTGCACGGTGCCGGTGGTTGTCCAAGGTAGCATTTACATTATTCTCTATAACAAAGGTGGGGATATTATTTTGGTATCTATCTATGAACAAGCACAACTAAAATATGGTTGAGCATTGCGTAAATTATGTGTGTTACATGCACGTAGTTGTGCAGAGAGGCAGTGTACAATGTCATGTACATTCACCGATGACACACCGGTTAGACAGCAGGTTAGGGCTAGTCAAAGATATGAAGGCACAATATACGATCTGAAGGCACAATTTGTGATGTATTTGAGTTTGTGAATATGTAGGGGGCTTTGTGTTCACACATACTCTACCAATTGCCATGCACGCCCAGCACCCACTCTTGTCACACCCACTTGAGCCTGGGGAGCATGACCGCTGGTAACCAGAATACGAGTTGCTTTCAAATTCTTATTCTCGTCGGGAGTGATTTGAAACACATACAGGTAAATATAGATCTCTAACAAATGCACCCTAAATAACACGCTCAAGCACTGAGTGGTAAGACAATAAATTGAAGGAATTTTTCAACAAAAACCCAGTGAACCATGGTGACAAGAACTATCGGAGAGCTCTTGGTGGACAGGGATTACCACAAAGAAATGGTGAGCTACTAGCCTCTACTGACACAATGCAACCACGTTGTTCAGTACATGATCGAATCAAAAATACTTTCGTACATTCGTGACCATTTCAATGCAAGGGCGACCTCCACAATTCAATGGCTTCAGAGTCGATTGATCATTATAGAACGGCCATTCTTGACAAAATAGTCAGACAAATTTCGTGAAGGATGGCGTTCTCCTGTGGAAGGGATTCGCCAAGTCACTTGAAGCAATTCAACGAAAATACAAAATACTCAGGTTTTGCACATTCACGTACCCGTCTGTGCCGTCCCCCATTCCTTCCAAGAGATCCACATACACTCCAACGCTTTTTTTCTGCTCTTTTTCCGAAGCCGACCATGGGCATGGGCAGTGCCTGCTGGAAGGGACATCCCAACACTTCTCTGACCGGTGACAATTTCCACAAGTAAAAAAATGCACCTAAAAACAAGTAGCCAAGCGAAGGAGTGAAAAAAAAGAAGAAAAACAGTCTCTAGACTCGATGACGAGAGTCTCGTACTCATTATGCGTGAGCTGGACCCTATCGAAACTGGAGTGCGCTACAAGCTCACTACGCCAACTCCGCATGCACTTTTCTCGAACGTAGGATGCGCGAGAACCTGCGCAGAAGACGAGTTTAGAAATAGGCGCGAGCCACCTTAACTAGGAGATAGGGAGTTCTGGTTGACACACCCATTCTCATACAGCGGCACATCCGAACCAGGTTCGAGAGTCAGGTACTTGTTCGGATGTGCGGGGGTATGGGAATGGGTGCGTCCACCAGAACACCTTATTTCAGAGACGAAGTGGTGGGAAGCCTCAGCCCTTCTTCTAAAAAATATTTAACTCGAAATATGAAATAGAAGAAAACACATGGGAACGAGTTATTAATCATTTAGCCCCATCCCTCACACAAACAAGTCAACAAAGAGGCATCTTTGGATTGAGGAGTGCTGGTTTCGAAACAACTGGTTTGAAGCTCAAAGTAGAGCTGGTGTTAGCTCAGAGCAGAGCTGGTGTTAGCTCAAAGTAGAGCTGCTGTTAGCTCAAAGTAGAGCTGCGGTTAGCTCAAAGTAGAGCTGCGGTTAGCTCAAAGTAGAGCTGCTGTTAGCTCAAAGTAGAGCTGCGATTAGCTCAAAGTAGAGCTGCTGTTAGCTCAAAGTAGAGCTGCTGTTAGCTCAAAGTAGAGCTGCTGTTAGCTCAAGGTAGAGCTGCTGTTAGCTCAAAGTAGAGCTGCTGTTAGCTCAAAGTAGAGCTGCTGTTAGCTCAAAGTAGAGCTGCGGTTAGCTCAAAGTAGAGCTGCTGTTAGCTCAAAGTAGAGCTGCTGTTAGCTCAAAGTAGAGCTGCGGTTAGCTCAAAGTAGAGCTGCTGTTAGCTCAAAGTAGAGCTGCTGTTAGCTCAAAGTAGAGCTGCTGTTAGCTCAACGTAGAGCTGCAATGCTAAATGAATGTAATATAGCGCAAGGCAGAGCCGCAGCAAATAGCTAGATAACACCAGTTGTGAGAGTGGACCCGGTTAGTGGGTACGATAATATTATGATGGTGTGAATAAGTTGGATAGGGAGGGATGGTGGGAAAAGAAACACTGCTGAAGCACGATCCGTTGTCTGGAAGAGCACAACAGGGCAAGCAAGATTTGTTTTCTTTTCCGCAAAAATGGGCTGGTGCCATTTGTGATTACGCAGCAAAACAAAGCGCATGACGTCAGTCTTGAATGCAGTACAAAGCAATGCAGTGCAGTGTGTGCGCTAGTTCGGATTGTTGCTAACAAGTACTAGCACAGCTAGTACACCACTATTTACGACTGTATTATTAAACAAGATAATAAATATGCAGTCAGAAAGTGTAATAACAGGGCACACATCTTACAGGCTACTGAGACATGCAACAACCTGGGACTTAGCTCTAACACATCTCCAGTGCGCAAACTAACAGCACTGGAGTTAGACCGCATTGTCATGTTATTGAGTGGTCTCGTCATCGTCCTGTAACATTCGGAATTCCTTGTTGCCGTGGACTGTAGCTTGTGCACATGTTCCCTGCGCTCACCTTAACCTCTTTGGTCCTACCTGACCGTGAACCGTCCACGTCGGAAGGCTGTTGGTTGGCGCACTGGAGATGTGTTAGAGCTAAGTCTCAGGTCGTCTCAGGTCGTTGAATGTCTCAGCAGCCTGTCAGTTTTGTGCCCATTTGTGCCCTGTTGTGCCCTTTCTGACTGTTTGTTATCTTGTTACAGTCGTGGATAGTTGCTTCACAACTCGTTTCCATGTGTGTTCTTCTATTGTATCTTCTCTCTTTCAATTATACTTTCTCTTCAGAGGTTGACTGTGGAGAACCTCCCCATGGCGTCAAGTCTACTGTGTCCAAAGTGAATACAACTCTTGGATCCACTGCAAACTACACGTGCTTACCTAACACTCGGTATCTGTCTGGCAATGCTACCTTGTCTTGCAATTCGTCTGGGCGATGGCAAGGAGTCGTGTATGCGTGTCAAGGTACGATTTCATATCCTCTTTCACAACACAATGGAGCCATGGCGCAATGCTCGCGAGACCAATCAAAACAATGAATACAAAGCCTTTTTTTAACTGGAAACACTGAAAACGGCGGGGCACAAGTTTAGAGTGGGGCACACATAGCCTTTGTTGTTTTCAATTTTTCAAATAATTATTAATGTTTCCTTGGCCCACCATCCGAGTACGTATTGCAAACCATTTTGTAACTCCAAATAATCCAGCCCTGGTCATTATGTAGTATATTACTATACAGATTATTCTGGTCTCCTCACTGTTTATTTCTGTTTCACGAGGAAAGGTCATCGCCTCCTGGAAATCCTTTACATGTATATGCAGATTTTTAGTTTAAACCTGAACTGATCATGCTGAAGTACTATGATATTGTACACAAGAGTTTCCGCTCTAAAGCAGCCTTAACAACAAACAGAAGTAAACATTATCTAAACAATACCGGTAATGGATGTGGGAGTTGGAACCCAATCTTCATCCTCTGCTTGTGGAATGGAATTAATTATAACGGCGACGAACTATTCACCATTCAATTGGTGCGATACCTTCGCAAACATGCATATATTGGGGTATATGGAATATGGGTATTTGCCCGAGAATTCGGATGCCCCTATTTTTCAATGATTTGTGTAGCCCAAGAGCCGTGTGGATAACAATACAAAACAATTGTCTATTTGTCTTTCTGCTCTTGGTCTGTATGTGTAGACATGCAATGCTCTGTGAGGAAGAACATAACCAACGGAGTCGTTTTTGGAGTACCTTCTCAACTCACAGTTCAATCTCTAGCACCGATTGAATGTTCCCCTGGTTACCGATTCACGGGCCGGTTCCCCATGGCAAAATGTACCAACCTGAACCAGAGTTATGCGGATTGGGAATTACGAGATGGTAGCTGCGAACGTAAGTTCGATAGCTGCAAGGTCTGATTCCAACGGTTTGATAAATCGCACCAAAGATTGGAATTTTGGTGGTATTGATTTATTTGAATTCTGTAGCTCAACAGTACAATGTACAACTTGGGAAGATCCGAATGACATAGATACATAAACATAAAAGTGGAGTAGGTGCTACAGCTGATCATTTTATCGCAGGTTGTGGGACTAAACTAATAGTAATACCAGTATGCAAGTACTCAAGAAATAATTTTAATGAAAAGAGCGAGGTGCGCACTCAGTACAAACACCATAAACGAAAAAATGTTTCATCATGTATAATTATTCGTTTTCGAAGCCACTTCATCAGGAGGATTTAATTATAAAATGGATTTTGAGACAATGTTCGGAAATATGCCCACACAGCGAGTCATACCTTTGGTTTGCGTTGGGTGGTCTGCGATTTCTGTGCTTCCATTAATCCCGTCTAGTTGTGCCTCCTACTCTGGTATTGAACTCCACTAGTACAGAGATCACTGTCCGAGTTGATCACATGCTGTCGTCCGATCCGACCATCACATACTGCACTGTGATGACGTCAATGACAACTGGATCAAATATCTCCAACGCATGCAACACAAGTGCATCCAGAACATTACGTCATCGGTCGGCGGATGATGTCATTGAGATTCAGGCGTATGTCATCCTGGGCTCGCCAGCGGAGACAAGTACTAGATCGTATCCAGTCGTTCTTCTCCCCTTTGCCAAATCACCATCAGGTAAGTGTGACATTTTGCCAACTAAAAAGTACGTGCCCGAGCAACAAAAAAGGCACTTACCATTGGTTTGTGCAAGTGTGCATTCGGAGTGTGCGTCTAGGTGAATTCCAGACATTACAGTGTCAAAATTACCTCTTATCTCCCCCCCTTATCCCCCTTACCCCATTCTGCCCGGTCCCGTTTTAGTGTTCGGGTACTCCCAAACTTATGCATGACTGTGGTGCCATTTGCTTACAGCCTGTGGGCAGGTTCAATACTCCATTCACCGCAACCTGACCGATCCCTTGCCGTTCCTTATTGCAATCATTCTGCCTTGAGATTCGCCCACCTTGCTGTGTTGCGTTATATTCGATACTCACACGTTCACTTGAGTTGGCCGTGCAATATCAGAAGATTCTACTATAAGCCTCTTGTACGGGCAAAATCCATGTACCATTATTGATCAGTGAATAGAAAAATGCTACTAAATCCAAAGTCCGGAAATACTGCACTTCGTAATCAAGTTGATTGGTTGTCTACAAGGTAACAGCCACATGGCAGGCACAATGTGTATTCTTGACCTGCTGTGATCATGCTCTTACCTGTATGACGTGTATGTAAATGTACATTAAATTATACTTATAAAAACCTCCATTGATTGTCGTGTAGGGTTAGAAGTTTCTATACTTCATACACACCTGTATAAAAAAACCTGGTGGCTATAAAAAAACCTGTATAAAAAACCTGCCGGCTATAAAAAACCTGTATAAAAAACCTCTTTTTAGGGGTAGATGAGAACAAGAGATAAGAGTATTCACGAAAACAGTACAAACAGATGCAGAGCAAGATCAGAAGAGCACAAATTGAACTGGAAAGGTTAAATAGTCCACTCAAGAATGGTAAGATGAGAGACACATACATATGATCAAAAGGAGAGAATTGAGCTACTCACTCTTCGTCTTCCTTTTTGAGCTTGTTGGCCTTGACAAACACGCCACGCTTCAAATCGAAGCCCCGGTCACGGTCATTGACTTCTCTCTGCAAGGCTCCTCTTGCAGCTATTAGACTGGCCCGTTTATATTCCTTCTTGTCATGAGTTCTCACGGAGCAGTAAGGATATCCGCCAGTACCTTGTCTTCGACAGTAGCAAAATCACAAGACAAGCTCTCCTGCATCAAAAAATCGCTGAACACCTTCAACCAAAACTTCGTTGCAACTTTGGTTGACTTAGGAACTGCTGATTCCAAAAGTTTCTTCCTTTCTTCTTCAGAAACGGACGCAAAACGTCCAGTAGACGTTGAAGAAGCCATTACACTCGTAAACCAAAATAAACAACACGAGGAGAAAGTTGAAACACGAGGAGTAAGTTCGAGCATGCGCCGAAATAGGTACGAAAATCCAAAACGAAAATCGGTTTTTATAAGTATAATTTAAATAAAATGCATACTTCGTCCTCGTGTTTACTCGAATTATAAAAAACCTCCACAAAACCCTCGGCTTCGCCTCGGGTTTTGTGCCGGTTTTTATTTCTCGTAAACACCTCGGACTCAGTATGTATTTTATAAATAAAACCTGTAACTATAGACCACCGTGACTAGCAACCAGCCAGCCTGGTACTACAGACCACTTCGCCAGGCACGGACGGTCTCACATTCATAAATATATGGCTGTGCGGTGCAAACCTCTAACTAAGGACCGCTTTCTCTGGCCGCCGCAAGGGGTGGTCGTTAGTCACAGGTTTTACTGTACATGACTTGTGCCTTCTCTCAATTTTGTATTTTTGTATTGTGTTTTATTATTTTACTTGGGCATTTCCAACAGACCCTAAGGTCTTCTTACAGGGTGCCCAAGGTCACAATGTAACTGCAGAGACATCGTCGTGTACAACCGGCATCGCCATAGGCCTGGGTGTGGGCATACCTGCCCTAGTGCTACTTGCTGCATTGCTGATCGCGCAGTGCCGGCGGATGCGCGCTGGACAGCCTACAGCAGCCAGCCGCACAGCAAGAGATACCACCTGTAAGACAGATGTGGTTGTTATTCGAAACTCATCCGCTGTGCCCAGAGGCAGCAGAGATGACGGATATGAGGTAAGGGACTTGTCAGACAAAGTCCACGATTCACGGGAAGCACACACGACTACGCCGCGACATCATGGCGAACTCGGAAAGAGTTTGCGCAACGCCAGAAAATCGCTATTTCAACGCGAGAAGACGACAAAATCGGTGGAGACGAGTGGCTCTACCGGCGAAGGCCGGATGGCAGCTGTTCGTGAAGGATCAGGGGATGTTGCATCGCTCGGCAATCAAACCAGATATCCGGCAAATGAGGCAACGGATCGGTGCACCAGCTCACGAACTGTGACGCCTAACGCCAAGCACAGCTCGTCACGCAAAACAACGTTCCGTTCAGTACATAAGAAACGTGCATCTCCAGTGGTGAACGATACAACGGCGGAGAGCTCTTCTCGCGCGAGGAGAAGCTACGAAGGAACTATACCTGATGAAGCGGAAGAGACTTATGAGCCTATGGAGAGCGATATGATCACTGGGTTTGGCAAAGTCAACGCCACGAGCAGAACGGCTATTGCATCGCGCACATCGGGACCAATAGCACGACAAAAACAGTTAAACCCTGCAGATTACTCGCAGACAGTGGAAGACGAAGATGCGATTAATTATGAACAAACCATCCCAGTTGTGCCATCAACCTACGAGCCCCCAACTGCCATGACCTTCGGGACCAATGGTGGAGCCTGCAAACCCGCATTGAACAACCTGCCACCACCACCACCACCAAGCAATATCGCCGATGACTTTTACGAAGAGGCCAACTCTGCTCCAAGCCGATCTTATGAGGCAAGGGCGAGTAACAATCGTAATGGCGCAGGATCGCACGACTCTTCCACACCCTACCTTAACACGGCGGGCAAACCGACTGGACACCAACCATGGCTTCCCTTCCAACCCCGCGCGGTCCTGTCCCGCATCTCTACCCAGAAGGCACAAGATGACCCTATATACATGAATTACAAATGAGCGTCATGTTGGTTGCTTGTTTCGATTACAATGACGACCATAGCCTCTTCCACACCTTCCATTAATCTGCCTTGATTTGTGAACACATCAGTGAGTCAAAGCACAGCTTTCATCACAGTGAACAGCCATAATAATACTTCGAAGTAATTACGTGTAGTTGCGAGCATATTTTGTCCTATATAATTATTATTATCTTCTTCTGCAAGTGCTTCTGAGCAAAACAGCTTTGCCTGCAATGAATGCATGGTACATAGCAACCATGAAACATGCCAAGTTTATATTTTATTTCATTTTGTTACTATTAACACAGCCCTACTGGAAAACAGGTACTTGATGTACTGCTTTACGTCACAAGATTTGTGTCCTGGGCAATACACACATTGTTATTGTCCAATTTCGCCACTTGCCGTCCCCTGATTCTGTTCTGTTTGTATAGAATAGATTGTTTTGGCTATGCTGTGATTGGTGTGCACTTGTCTGCGTTGCAGTACCCAAGTATCACTTCCAATGGTTTGGGCGTCTTCTGGCGACGCATTTGGTGCGTAATGCCACCATGTGCTTTGCATTGATTCCAATGCGATTGTTGGGATTCATTACTCCTTCCTAATGTGTCCGACTGATCACACGACATGAGTACCACGTATGAACAATGATCGCACCTGCACGCGGTGATTTCTTGATTTTATAGCGCTGTGAACTTACACCACGATTCTTGACTCCTATTTTCGCCACTGAACAGGTGTGCAAGTATTGTTATAGTTACCTGGATGCTGAAAAGTGCAGCATGCTCCTGTGACACGCCTGTGTACTCGTCTATACTCTCTACATATCTCATTATTCTTCATTTATACAAGTGAATCTCTGCTCAATTGTAGGTTTCATGTATTTGCATGACATCCTGCTGGTTTGTCTCCTCCTTTGCCTTTGCCTTTTACTTGTATTCTTTTATCTGTTTTACTGCTGTGCTTGGCTTTCACCCTTGTCTCAGTTTTCCTGGCCGTCATCATGATGTGCCATGAGATAATGAAATAGATACAAATACAAAAATACAAAATGCGCTGCTACATTAAGATGGACGCCTTATGAATGTTCTTGATACATGTACATCATGTGTTCGATGACGGGAACGAGCCAATCCTATTTGGGTCCAGTGACGGCCAGTCGCTTGCGAACAGCATGAGAAATACATCGTAGTGGCACTATAGGATTGGTCCCGGGTAGAACTGGTCATTATGCATATCCTATAGCTGGATGTTGAGGCTTCAACACATTTTTCGATGGCTTGCATTTCGGTCATAATTATGTCGATCCGCCGGATGAGTACGCGTGGACCATGCACCATGGGGACCCACGAATACAAATCAGCATATGTTCCCTCAGCAATACAAGCAAGCAAGAAAGCAAGCAAGGAAAGATAAATGAGAGCCCTGGCAACGAAAACAAAGCGAAGACAAATGCGGACATAGGCAGCGAAAACAGTTCCAAAGTGTAGCCAGGGATTGGACGTGTGCATATATAAGTACGACAGTTAATACGGCTAGTGCACTAGGTCTGGCTATAATATAGAATATAGAAAACTGAGGTGGATATGAGCTAAGGGTCATCGTTTGCCCTATGTACTGTGCATGTTCAGCTCTACATATCGGAATATGGATATCATTCGGTGTGCAGGGTGATGGCAGAGATTAGTGAGGGTGACAAAGGGGGAGAAACAGCAGCATTGCCGCTGTATGTGCTCCCTGGTACAGGCCTTTGTGAGTGAATATCTGAAGGGGAACCTGATTGAGCCGGGAAGGTACATTCACTGCACAAATTTGAAAACAAAAATATATTGGAATCACCCAGTAGTAATCGTGAAACGCATTCTATCAATTTAAGACAAACTGATACTCTTGAAAAGCTTTGGCACTGAACAAAATAGGAATTCAGAAGGTATTGGAGCATTGTACAAAAGAAAGGCAAGATTCAGATATTGCAAAAGAAACCAAATGAGCAATTTAGCATGTTTCACATTTCGACAGTAACATGAGCGTGAAAAAACTGCTTTTGGAATGAAAATATACCTCACAAAGATAAATGGCTGAACAAATGTCGTTCTTGTACTTCTATCCGTCGCAAGGTGGTTACGGGAAGGTATCCGATATCGATGCCCAGGGCTAGCAATTGTGGTAAGCTCAGTAAAGTTACAAAGTGGACTTATTTATCACTACACCCTTACAAAAAATAATGGCTGCAACTGTTCGGGATGCACCAAACTAGTTTTGAGAAGTCAAACATAAAATGTAAAATCATGTTCAATAGGAAAAGCTGGAGGAAAGTGCACCACTGGATGGTGGAAAAAATGAAGTACAAAGGATATGACTCAATTCGAACAATTGACGAAGACTGCATCGGGGCCTTGTATATCGTCGTCCTGGCTAAGGTGCCCAACATCAAGGGGTTCCTCAGATAAGGATTCGCCCTTGGAGGTCATGTTGTGATGCTGGGCGGGAGCCTGGGAGCGAGGTGCTTGGTAACCACTCTCCATGGGTCTTCCAACCCTGGCCGGGAGTCTCCTGGGTCAACCTGTGTCTGTGTTCTGGGTTCGGATTACAGGTCTTGGTCGTGTCTGAATGAAACCGCGTGTTGTGAAGCAGTAGCCCCGCAGCAATCGCCGTCAACAGCTGCATTGTTCGAGTACAGATTTGTCTCCTGCTCCTGTCGGTGTTCTTGACCGTCGCTACTACTGTAGGTATCGATAGCAGCGCCTGCATCATCAGAGTTGACAAATGGCAGCCATTTGTTTCCATTCGCCGTGGTTAGACCCTTTCCGACGTTCACGTACCGCTCATTGCGAAACTTTCGGAATAGGACAGCAGCAAGCACTGATAACAGTATCACCAGAAGGATCAGTGCAATCACCACAGGCACAAGAGTAGATGCCTTGTCCGTATGCGTGGCTCCAGACTTCGCAGGCTCAGCTGCTGGATGCAGTGAGGGCGTTGCCGTTGGTAACGCAGACGTGGCCATTGTTGGAGACGTTGACGCGTACGAACTCGAAGCAGTGTCGAGACCTAGCAAAGAAGAAGAAACGCATACATGTGGAACATCGCTGCTGAGAATTCTCGCGTTCTCATTACAGCTGTATCTGCAAAAGCACGGGTACCGTCTCCTAGCCTAGACCTACCAAGCAGTGTAGAATGCTTGCTAGTATATTAAAAAGATAATAATGACACAAACAGAACTTCTACTTCGTAGTACATGTACTCGTACATGCAAGTTTGGAATTAGAATCAAGAATTAGAGCATGAGTAAACTAATGTCAAAGTGGAAACTGCTCGTGGTTCGGGCCGCTTCAAATCGATGGGTGGGAAATAAGGGTGTGTATATCCGCACCCTGGAATAAGGCGAGTAATTTTATTGCTTACTTCGAAGTACTCAAAACACAACATTTAAAAACACAACTTTCTTGGAAAGTTCATTACATGGGCGTACCAGAGCCTTCAGGCAGCACAATAGCACTGCGTGACTCGTCACTCATCTCATTGTCGTTGGTGATGACGTATGCGTTCAGTTGGATGACGTCATTGCGGGACCCTCGCTGCATCACAACGTGGGGTTCTTTGTAGCATGTTACGTTGGTTCTGCTATCTACTGTCAGCGTTGTTATTGCAATGCAATACTGCCGTATCGCCGATGATTCCATAGTATGCGATATAGTAATGGAGACGTTCCTGTCCGTGACGTTGACCGAAATGGTTGGTGGAATTACTGTAAAAATAGAGGTTTCAATTGGAAAAAGAAGCGAAACACAAAAAAAGCCATTAACAAGGCCAATTGTACACACAACATTTCCATATTCTGTGAATGCTCCAATACCCCTTCGGATAACTAGAGGATGGATGCTTTGATTTTACTTACCTTCGAAGTATGCTGCAGTGTAATGATTCTTTTACGATGAAATAGTTATAAGCAATAAAACCACTGAAACGTATCAAAAGCTTTGGAGTACCTTGACAGAAGACGGAGCTCCATTGTCATCACAAATATTTGGCATGCTTGTCCCTTTGACTTGCGATGTACATGTGTAGCGTATAGCATATCGTACATGTATTATGCATTACTAGTACCCAGTGCCCAGTGGTGTAGACAGCAGGCTCTTTCGGCCATAAAAGCCTCATCAGTACAGCTCCGAGCGTTAACTTTTAAAACTAGGCCAAGCTATCAGCCATGGTGCAATGGACGCACCACAGACAATAGGATGGCTAGTCCCCGCTCTAGCGCCAGAGTGCTTACACTACGAAAAGCAGCGGGCAATGCGTAATGCAGCAGCACTAGAGCAACCTACCGAGAGTGCTCAACAAGACGAATGTCGAGAAACGTGATACTAGTACATGTACACGACATCTTTTTTCATTTCTTAGTACTGACCGCTTTAATGCGCTTCCCAAATCCCTTCGCACTAATCATATCCCCAGTTCATTTCGCCAGGAACTTTACACATTCACTCATTTTGGGAAACCTGTAAGAAGACCTTAGGGTCTGTTGGAAATGTCCAAGTAAAACAACCGCAGCCTTAGTACTCCTTGTCAGTTTTGTGCTAGATTGTGCACGTCTGACTGTTCAATATCTGGTTTAGTTGGTGGACTCGATCGTATAACAAACATGTGCCCACAACTTCCATTTTACATAAAATAATAAAATACAATACAAAAAAATGAGGAAAAGCCATGACTTACGCAGACAGCTTCCTTGTACTCGCGTCCATTCAGCCGACACCATTGATACATTCCCACACCTTACTGTGGGATCGCTACCAGCAAATCTAAATCCTTTGTCACAAGACAGGGCCGCGACAGAACCAATAGTCCGGCTGTCGGTCACTACTTTGCCATTGGGCATGGTCGGTGGTTGGTCGCAAAGAACATCTGCGATTTCACAAAATGAGTAAACACAACATGCGGAATGATTTATTAATAGAAAAGAAAAGGACCAAGAAACTACAAATGATTTATTTCGTATTATTCAAAGTTTGTGTTACAACACAGCATGACCATACAACCAGCACTGTCCAAGCGCGGTCTCTAAGCAACGCCAATCACTACACCGATCACTGCATCCATGGCGATGGGCTTCACTCGAAATTTGCATGATTTTCGTTTTGAGCGATTTGGTTGTATACACAGAAAGCCTTTGGAGAGTGTTGCGGGGATGTGTGGTTATAGTGAATAGATGCAGTGGAGTCTGGGCATATTGAGAAATGCAACACCGTATCTACATGTATACAAATATTCACTGGTTTGAGGGAAAGATGCATCCATCTATCAATCTACCCACTCTCTTTTTGGCCAAGGGCCATCGTGAGAAATAATAATTATACCTGGTCAGTTTTGGTTATAACGTAAGAGCTGAGCATGCATATAAGTATGTGCCATGTACTCATACCTTCACAAATCAGCCGGTCTCCAGTCCACTGACCCTGGGAATTGCAAACCAGTTTCTTCACACCACTCAGAGGACGTGTAGCAGGCAGACAAGTGTACGTTGCCTCCGCATTGAGCATGGTCGCGTCGTAGCTCACAGCAGATTTTGATTCATCCGGAGGCCGCCCGCAGTCAATATCTGAGAACATGACAAAACGGACGAGGAAAGTACTGGCTCGCAATGGCGATGTAGACAGTTGTTTAATTTGTAGCCTACCGCAATGCGCCAAACATAGTCATCAAGAAGTACGACTCAGTGTTCAGTACATCAATTTTAACGATGCTGTCAACGTGGCTTGGAGGAAAAGTGAATACCAGTAGCTAAAATAAGGCAAGTGTGAAAGAAAAGGCTCCCAAGCCAATACAATCTGAAGCGGTAAGGTTGTAACACCCCACCCCTCCATCTAAGAGCGTGGAAGTCGCAACATACCTTCACAAGTATGAAGACTGCCAGACCATAGACCGCGGGGAGTGCAAACGGACTGTCTGTCACCTCTAACAAAGGTTGAGTTTGCCCAGCAGGTGTAACGGGCTTCACTATCCAGGGTCGTGGACGAGTACTCAATGAGGGATTTGAATCCTGCCGGTGGTGGGCCACAGTCTATTGCTGCATTCAATGCATAACAATAACAGAAGAACAAGTAAACATCGTAAGAAGACAGGCATTTTGCCTCGTTGTTGGACTGGCATCCACCAGTCGTGTTCCCGTTCCGTAACCTGCTCGTCCTACATGTATACTGTATTCCCAAGGTATACTTTACACATGATGTCGGCTTAATGCGTGTTTACTCTCCGAACTACAATCTGTGTTTCCGAACGAAACAGTACCCAACTAGAAAGGTCAGCATTCAAACTCGGCAATGTCAATTCATTCATACGATCGGGCAATAAGCGTGCAAGCAGATATGACTGTAATGAATCATAACCTCACTCTGTCAAGATCATGTAAATCTAAACGAATATATAACCTTAGAATACATCTCCCCCCCCACGGTATAGGAACTTGCACAGATGATTTGACGTTAATCTCAACAGTAAATAAGACCATTGGAGCAATCTAGTATAACATACGTTGACACGAGCCAGTAAATGCGGTCCATTCGGCTGAAACTGAGGATATCCTCTCGCAGGTTATCACAGGATTACGTCCATCAATTGCGAAACCCTCATTGCAGTAAATGGCGGCAAGAGAGCCGATTGTGCGTTTGCTGATGAGTGCGCTTCCGTTGGAGATGACAGGTAGTGCCCTACACAATATATCTGGACATTAGAAGAAATAAAATGCATAGAGTATGATTACAATTCCAGGCATTGTGTGTATTAGATCACCTGCAGTCCATTTCAAAACTATAGACGCGTAGGGTTTTTGAAATATTTCAAATTTGGCTGGAGCTTTTTAAGAATAGTTTTCGGAATATTGCTCAGGTCTGCTCCACAACTACTCTCATATAGTTTCTAAACGATTGGATAACAGACGCCCAATTTGGAAAAATTTATGCACAAAGTGGTCACAGATTTTATGTGGTATAGATGCTGGCATAACGGTTTTTGCCTAGGTACGCGTCTATAGTTTTGAAATGGACTGTACTTGATTATAACGCTCACATCATTTGGGAAACATGAAAGGCGGCACAAGAAGCCCAGCAAATAAGCCTTTAACGTGCAGCAAATACGACCTGGTGTGCAAAAATCGGGTACCTGACCACCGCAACAAGCCACTGCTCGATCCCGTATTACATACCTTCACAGTTTAGAGGTGTACCTATCCATTCGCCCTGAGCACTGCACACAAGTTGCCGATTACCATCCAGCGGTCTAGTGTCGTTCAGACACGTGTACGTCGCCGTGCTGTTGTGTGTTGTTGTGAAATAGCTCACGGAAGCCCTCTCCCCATTAGGGGGACGTCCACAGTCGATATCTGAACAAACATAGGTTCAAAAACGATGTTTTGAAAGTCAGCAACATATACATGGAAGCAGGCCAACACCTGCGTTCGTGTCGGCAATTGAAAATGAAGAAGCAGACTACAAAAGAACAGAGGAAAGACTGTCACGCCAACTTGCCACCTGGCACATCACCAATCCAGAGGCACACAGAATACAGACACAGAGAGTCACACACGCACACACACACACACACACACACACACACACACACACACACACACACACACACACACACACACACACACACACACACACACACAAACACACACACACACACACACACACACACACACACACACATACACACACACTACTACTATTGACAGCTGCCAGAATTGGCCACGCCGCTCCCAGATGGGAGGTACTGTCAGAGAGGTAAGGGGGGAGGACGGCAATGCTACAAGTGGCGATCCAGATCTTGCCGACTCCGGAAACGTCGGTTGTGGCAAACTTTGCAGTGAAACTTGAATTGCTGGCGTTCAGCCATAGTGAGGCGCTTTGGACAAGTTCCACAACGGCGACGCTTGAGACCCGCAGCCGATTTAAACGAACGCTGACAGGTTGTGCAAGGTACACCTGGAACAAAAAGAGGAGCAGGGGCAGGGGCCGGCGGCTGGTCGTCATCGCCTAGCCTACACTTATGCACCGCAAAGGCTCCTCTGCTACGTAGCCATCGGTTGCATGTTGGACACGGTACTGACCCAGGATGCTCCGATACCGGGAGCTGACGGATTGTTGAACACTTCTGCCAGGCCATGTCGGAACACACACACACACACACTTTGTACATTCATTTTCTCGAGGACAGGAAGTGTTTGCGACAGATAAAATGGACACATCAAGCAATGGATTCGATCGAAAGCTAGGAATAAAATAAAAAAATATTTCACGGTTCGCGTGAGACTCGCCCTGAAGCCAAGTTTTCCGCATCCGTCATGGGAACGCCACCACCCTCTAGGATCAAAGGCGCAGATGCAGCGCCTAAACGGTGGAGGCATGCAGGACAATAAACAATTTGAAGCACCGAGATGGTAACACGCCACAACTTACCTTGACATGTGTGAAGACCGCCAGACCAACGCCCGCTGGAAGTGCAAAAGGACTGTCTGTCGCCTTTAGTGTACGTTGCATTTTCCCAACATGTGTATTGGGCTCCACTATCCAGTGTCGTGGATGAGTACTCAACGACGGACTTGAATCCTGCTAGTGGCGGGCCGCAGTCTATCGCTGCATAAAGCGCATAAATAAAAAAAATAAATTTCACGGTTCGCGTGAGACTCGGCTGGAAGCCGAGTTTTCCGCATCCGCCGTGGGAACGCCACCACCCTCTAGGATCAAAGGCGCAGATGCAGCGCCTAAACGGTGGGAGGTGAGTAGATCAGACCCACCACCAAGTGGTCAAAGACCGAAATCCCATTAGCTGCATCCATGTTACCCTCGTGCCAGGCCACGAGTTCCCAATTAACTGTGGGTCGCAGCACGGCTGGAAAAATTCCTTCCGCTTCCAAGCAGGACTTGAACCTGGTACCCTCTGTTTCTCAATCATGGTCTTAGACCATCCCACTATGCCTGCCTGTATAAAGCGCATAACAAGAGATCAAACAAAATGTTTAAAAGGACAGGCATTTTGCCTTGTTGGTGTACTTGAGCCCTCGTATCCGCCAGTTGCATTCCCGTTGCATTAAACCTGGGCGTGCTTTATTCACAGGATATACTTTTTAATATGATTCTTTTTAAATAATTCTATATTTTAGGATTTCCCAAAGACACAGTCTAAATTGAAGGGAGTTCCATTATAATGTGAAGCTGTAGGGTGGAGATAGCAAACATTGGATACTAGTTAATGAACAGCCTAGCACAAAAATACATAATAGTGGGCTGAATGACGTCGACATAATGCGTGTTTTCATCACTTTCGAAGCTGTGCCACACTAGAAAGGTCAGCATTCGAATTCACAATGTGAGTTCATTCATATGAACGGGCAATAGGCGTGCAGGTAGACGTGCTGTAAATCCTCACTCTGTCAAAATCATGAAAATCCGTACGAATTAATAACCTTAAAATATATCTCCCCGGGATGGGAACTTGCACAGAGGAGTTGACATTAATCCCAACAGTAAATAAGCTCATTGGAACAATCTAGTATAACATACGTTGACATGAATCAGTAAATGCGGTCCATTCGGCTGCAACTGAGGATATCCTCTCGCAGGTTATCACGGGATTACGTCCATCAGCTGCGAAACCCTCATTGCAGTGAATGGCGGCAAGAGAGCCGATTGTGCGTTTTCCGATGAGTGCGCTTCCATTAGAGATGACAGGTAGTGCCCTACACAATATATCTGGATATAAGAAGAAAGCAAATACATACAGTATGAGTACAAATCCATGCATTGTGTGTATTAGATCACCTGCTTGATTTTAACGGTTGATTCGTTGGTTTATTTTGTGTTTGTCGCGCTGGAAACGGAGCGTCTCTCAAAGTTTGTGTCCCTAGTGATGTTTGTGCCTGAAGAGCACTATATAAATGGTGCTCTTCAGGCACAATCCTCCTCAGCCTACTCAAGCTCAACTGAGGAGGGGTGAATTCCCCGATACGCTGTGTATTGAGCAGGGAGTGGGGCTTTCTTGCAGGTTTGCCGAGTGGACGGTTCGATGGACTTCTCGTGAGCTTTGGATGGCAGTCGTGAGTCAGTCAAATGAGAATTGAAGTCGGCAGGTAATCCGCGAGCATTATAATCAGGGAGCAACACACACTTCCCCAACTATCGTCGAAGTCGCACCAACCTCTTCTTCACATGGTTTATTTTAGTTCGCACAATGAACAGGAACTAGCGCCAATGATATGAAGGCGAATGGTTAAACCGCATTTAGAAAAGGAAGGACAGGAATTAGAAAATACGAAAGAAAACGTATCTGACGAAGGAGTCAAGGAGAGCTAGGGGGCGGGATAGTCAGAGCACCTTTATGATAAGCAAGTTATGCTAAACTTTTTCTGTCTGGCTATGGTCCGAACAGCAGGTCCCAGAGTGCAGATTATAATGTTCACATCATCATTTCGGAAACATGAAAGGTGGCGCAAGAAGACAAGCAAATATTCCGTTCATGTGCAGCAATTACGATCTGGTGTGCAAAAATCGAGTACCTGACCACCGCAAAAGGCCCCTGCTCGATCCCGTAATACATACCTTCACAGTTTAGAGGTGTACCTATCCATTCGCCCTGAGCACTGCACACAAGTTGCCCATTACCACCCAGCGGTCGAGTGTCGTTCAGACATGTGTACTTCGCCGTGCTGTTGTGTGTTGTAGTAAGATAACTGACGGAAGCCTTTTCCCCATTCGGAGGAAGCCCACAGTCGATATCTGAACAAACATTTGTAAAAAAACTCTGTTTTTAAGTCAGCAACATGATTATACAAGGAAGTATTCAAACACCTGCGTTCGTGTCTTCAATTGAAAATGAAGAAACAGACATCAAAACAACAGAAGAGAGAATGTCACGCCACCTTACCACCTTGCACTTCACCCATACATAGACACACAGAAACACAGACACAGAGACACAGACACACAGAAACACAGACACAGAGAATCACACACGGACACGCACTTCACCCATACACAGACACACAGAAACACAGACACAGAGACACAGACACACAGAAACACAGACACAGAGACACAGACACACAGACACACAGACACAGGCACACAGAAACACAGACACAGAGAGTCACACACGGACACGCACTTCACCCATACACAGACACACAGAAACACAGACACAGAGAGCCACACACGGGCACGCACTTTGCACAAACACTTGCTCGAGGACTGGAAGTGTTAGCAACAGATAAAATTGGCAAGTTAATTATGCCATGAATTCGTTAATTATGCCATGAATTCGTTAATTATGCCATGAATTCGATCGACAGCTAGGCACCCAAGACAATAAACAATTTGAAGCACCAAGATGGTAACAAGAGAGAATAAATTGAAGACACCACAGCAGCTGTACTTATGGTTGATAAATATGGTGGTAAAGACACACCTGGCAATATGGCGGTAAACACACGCCTGCCCACACACGCTCTCTAGGCTGCAAAGTTCTGGCACGGAGCTCTCCTTCTCACCACCACCTCCATCAGTTCGCGCCTGGCGCCTGGTCGATGCATGGTTGGCGGTATCCGGCGTAGCAGGCTGGTACATCAAGTAGCGCATGGCACATAGAAGATGACACAGCAACGACATAGCTCGATTGCGACGTACGTTTCGTCCCCGCTGGACTCATCAGGCAATCTTCCTCTTGGATGTCTTCATACGGAGCTTGCGCTACTTGATGTACCAGCCTGCTACGCCGGATACCGCCAACCATGCATCGACCAGGCGCCAGGCGCGAACTGATGGTGGTGGTGGTGAGAAGGAGAGCTCTGTGTGTGGAGAGCTCTGTGCCAGAACTTTGCAGCCTAGAGAGCGTGTGTGGGCAGGCGTGTGTTTACCGCCATATTGCCAGGTGTGTCTTTACCACCATATTTATCAACCATAAGTACAGCTGCAGTGGTTTTTTTTTTTACTAAGTACACAACCTACTCGTCAGAAGGGGAGAAGACAACAGAGTATACAATGACAAAACAGCAGGGAGAGTAGGGGCTGCAAAGCAAGCCTGTGCTGGTGAGGCAAGCCCACAACACCGACCTATGGTCTCGGCGTTAACGTGAGCTTGCGCACCATAGCCTAAAAGAGGGGGGTGATTTAGTGCGATAAAGACAAGAGAAGGTGAGGTAGAATGGATGAGGAGAAAGAAAGAGAGAGAGAGAGAGGGGGGGGTGGAGAAAGAGAGAGAGAGGGGGGGGGTGGAGAAAGAGAGAGAGAGAGAGAGAGAGAGAGAGAGAGTGAGAGTGAGTGAGTGAGAGAGAGGGGGTGGGGGTGGGGGTGGGGGTGGAGAGAGAACAAGAAGAGAGAAAAATAGATTCAAAGGCAGTTCAGATGCAGTGAACATCATGCAATGCTTGGGGGGGGGGAGCTTCAGGATGGAAATAGTTCTGAACTGTTAGAGGGAGTCTGTGGCCCAAAGCCACTGGCTTCGGCGAAGATGGTAGTGGACGTTCGCTTTGAAGGATTGTAGGCCCTTAGGAGATGGTGGTTTGGTGAAGAGGGAGGATGGCAGCGCATTCCAGGTGTTGATGATGTTGTATGGAAAGGCGCGTCTTAGGTAGTTAGGAGCGCCTGGAGGGAGAACATTTTCCAGTTGGAAGGGGTGTGAAGCAGACTGTTGGCATTGTCTCCGGGTTACAGGTGCGGCATGGTGGACGACGAGAGGGGGGACCATGGATCTCAGCAGAGGAGGACCTGGTTGGCCCAGCAGCTTGTAGACGAAAGTCAGTGCCGCCACTGTCCGTCGGGCCTCTAGGCTCTGTAGCAAGATGTTGGGTCCCAGGATGTGGAGGGCACGCCTCTGCACTCTGTTAAGGTGTTCAAGGTTAGTGGGAGCAGCTCCCATCCAGACAAGGGGAGCGTACTCGAGCAGGGGCCGGACGAAGCCGTGATACACGGCCAGCATGCCACGGCAGTCCAGAACACGAGCAGCTCTACGTAGGAGGCCAAGACGTGAGTTTGCCCTGGCAGCAACTGACCGGAGATGGGCGGAAAAGGATAGCTTGGAGTCAACCATAACTCCGAGGAGCTTGAGGTGTGGCTGTTGTGGGATGACCTCCCCTCCAAAGTTTATTGCGGGGACAGGCCAAGGCTGCTGTTGATGGCAGGAGATTCGTAGGAGCTGCGACTTGGATGGTTCAAACTTAACATGCCACTTTGTTCCCCATGCATGTAACGCATTAACGGAAGCTTGAAGACTGTCAGCTTGGTGTATGGCATCATCGCGTGTATTGACGCAGGCATACAGCGTGGTGTCGTCTGCAAATGTTCCCATTTCAGACCCTGGAGCCAGACAGCTATCAGCATCATTTACATATACTAGGAACAAGGACGGTCCAAGGATGCTGCCTTGTGGTACTCCTGCAGAGATCGGATAGCGATCGGAGCTCTTGCCGCCGATGACCACTTCCAGCGAACGACCTGTTAAGTAATCTCTAAGCCAGTCCAGGAGGGGGCCCTTCACACCGATGTTCCGCAACTTGTGCAGTACACCTGTGTGGGAGACTTTGTCAAAAGCCCCGGCGATGTCGACAGCAAGCACCTCCACAGATCCACCAAGGCCAGATGTGGCCGACCACTTGTGGTGTAGTCCCGTAAGTAGATCGGATGGACCTAGGCCTCGGCGAAAGCCAAATTGCCTTGGTGATAGGAGGTTTTGTCCCTCCAGAAAGTTCATTAACTGGCGGTTGATGATGGACTCCATTACTTTGGAACATATAGAAAGCAGCGAGACTGGTCGGTAATTCTTTTCAGCGGATTTGGAGGACTTTTTTTATACTGGAACTACTCGGGCAACCTTCCATGCCTGTGGTTGGTGGCCAGTACTGAAAGACAGGGAGAAGAGGCGTGCTAGGGGCCCCGCAAGCTCAGTTGCGCATTCCTTGAGTACCCTAGCTGGGATATTGTCCGGTCCAGTGGCTTTGGAGGAGTCGAGTCTTGCCAGATGTCGTCGTACTGTGTCAGCCCGGAAATGGATCCTTGTGACTGATGGAGTTTTACTGTCGCCAGAGGCAGCAGGCAGGCTGTCCACTGATATGTCGGAGGCAAGACTGCATTTCTTGGAAAAGAATGATCCAAAGCAGTTTGCCTTTGCCAGGTTGGTTGCGCATTCCTGCCCATGTGCATCAATCAGGGTTGGGATATCAGAGGAGCGCTTAACACCAGCGACTGATTTCATCACCGACCACCACTGTTTGTCACGCAGATTACCCGCACAGAGCTAAGCCCGGACACGCCGTTCCCAAGCTAGGCGGGCCGTGTCCATCACAGTTGAGGCATGGTTGACTGATTGTAAAAATGTCTGCTTCAGAGGCTCAGAAGATGGAAATCTCCTCCAGCGCCGCCAGGCCTGTTCCTTGAGGACTACTGCGTCCAGACACTCTGGGTTCCACCATGGAGGGTCAGAGGGTGTTGTAGTGTATTGCTTGCACGGGATAAATCGGTGCATCCCCACTAGAATTGTCTCTGAGATGACATCCCAGACCTTGTTGCAGTCGGTATGGGGAGCAGTGACTTGCAGCCAATCTAGCGATCTGAAGTGTGCCCTCAGTCTCGACCAATCGGCTTTGTTGTAGCGCCATACTGTTCTAGTAGAGCTCTCCTCCTCTGAGGGAGAAACTGTCAAGAAGTCTGCGATGATGACCGCATGGTCAGAGCGTCCAAGGGGCTTACAGATAGAAGTGCTCACATGCCCAGGCAAGTCTGAAAGGACAAGGTCTAGAATGGCATCACCTCTAGTGGGATCCGTGATATGCTGCGTGAGGCAATAAGCAGATGCTAGATCCTCCAGTGCAAGACCAGCCAATGTTGTTTTACTACTTTTGAGCCAGGCGGAATTGTGGACATTAAAGTCCCCTGCAATGACTACATGGTCACCGAGTTGCTGTGCTGCAGGTAATGAGCTGTCTAGGTAGTCGATGACGGAGCAATCTGATGGGCTACTTGAACCGGAACGATACACAGCACAGACTACAACCTTGCCATGAGAGCATGAATCTACTAAGAGCCATACTACCTCAAAACCTTTACAGTCAATGGTGTCAAGGTGCCGAGCATGCAGGTTGGACTTCACCCAGACAGCTACGCCCCCGCCTGAAGCAGTTCGGTCGTGGCGAATAGGTGCTGCATAGCCAGGAATAGTTGACATGGCGAGTGGAACCTTGTCCGGCGTGAATTTCGTTTCTGTGACGATCGCTATATCAGGCTTAGTTGAACTCAGATTGTTTTGGAACTCGCCGAGTTTGGACAGCAGCCCAAAGGCGTTTGTGACTAGCAGCCGGAGACTTGCAGTAGTCATTCTGCCAAGCCGGACTGCTCCGTGTTGACTCCCGGGCTGCGAGGCAAGTCGTCACGATCAGGCTCAACTGAACGTTGCTTAAACTTCCACGGTCTGGCATAGAGTGACCTTGGCCAGAAGTTTGGTGAGGTGATGAGTGCGATGGCAGTGGCATCCACAGTGATCCTTGCAGATATCTTGCCATTTTCAGCCTTGTGGATGCTACAGTTATGGACAGTAGCTGGAGTCCCGGCTGTGCCTGACCTTTTCAGGGTGAAAGCTTTGATGTCGTCGTCAGTGCATGACTCACTCAGGTTACCGACATACAGGACAGATTTCTTGGGTCTGGGTGGCTCTGATGACACTAGCTGCCAACTATCGTCAGAAATGACGTCCAGAGGCTGGAACGCCTCGCCGTACTCCTCAAGTTCCACGCTCGTCACGTCGTGCTGCATGTCTTCGTCACTCTGCGCCTCTGGGTCACCGCCCGTGTCACCCACGCTACGGGGCTCACCCGTACTACTACTACTAGTGCACCCGGCAGCCTGGCCTGGGTGGGTACGGGTACGATTTCTGGACGATTTCGCACGCGTACGCTGGCTCTGCTGAGCAGCTTGAAATCTCGGCGGAACACTTGCCTTGGCAATGGCGGCTTCCTTGAGGGATACAACCTCCTCAGTCAGGCCGGACACCTGCCGCGACAGCTCATCAATCCTTTTGTTGAAGCGAGCCTCACGATCGGCCGACTCGGACGCTAGGTTAGCCAGGGTCTTGATTACTTCCAGCACAGACGACTCAATACCCGGAAGGGAGCACAAAAGTTTCATCTCTGCCTCTGAGAGCCCCTTGAGGGCGGTCTTTGTAGTTGGGGGCATGGCGGCCAGAGGTGGGTCAGCCCTACTACTAATCTATACTTACTACTAGTACTGGTCCTCTTGGCCACGCCGAAGGGCTGCCAGGAAGCCGTGGAAACTAAAAACTGCGGAGCTCAAAAATTTGCTTCCACTTCACACATATACAGTGTACTAACTGTCTTCAATTTATTCTCCCGAGTCAAGCTCCGTATGAAGACTTCCAAGAAGAAGATTGCCTGATGAGTCCAGCGGGGACGAAACGTACGTCGCAATCGAGCTATGTCGTTGCAGTGTCATCTTCTAGTGCCATGCGCTACTTGATGTACCAGCCTGCTACGCCGGATACCGCCAACCATGCATCGACCAGGCGCCAGGCGCAAACTGATGGTGGTGGTGGTGAGAAGGAGAGCTCTGTGCCAGAACTTTGCAGCCTAGAGAGCGTGTGTGGGCAGGCGTGTGTTTACCGCCATATTGCCAGGTGTGTCTTTACCACCATATTTATCAACCATAAGATGGTAGCAAGTCACAACTTACCTTGACATGTGTGCAGACTGCCAGACCAACGACCAGTGGAAATGCAAACGGACTGTCTGGTGCCTCTAATGTACGTTGCGTTTTCCCAACATGTGTATTGGGCTCTACTATCTAGCGTCGTGGATGAGTATTCAACGACGGACTTGAATCCTGCTAGTGGCAGGCCGCAGTCTATTGCTGCAATCAGTGCATAAGAAGAGATCAAACAAAACATGGAAGAAGACAGGCATTTTGCTTTGTTGTTGTACTCGTACTAGTGTCTGCCAGTCGGGTTCCCGTTGCATAACCCTGGCGTGCAATTTTCAAAGGGGATACCTGACACATGATGTCAACTTAATGCGTGTTCTTCATCACTTTGGAAGCTGTACCCAACTTGAAAGCTCAGCATTCAAATTCGGCAATATCAATTCAATACGAACGGGCAATAAGCGTGCATGCAGATCTGTCATAAATCCAAACTTCACTCTGTCCAGATCATGTAAATCCAAACGAGTTGTTAACCTTAAAAATGCATATCCCGAGATGGGAACCTGCACAAATCAGTTGACATTAATCCCAAAAGTGAAGAAGCCCATTGGAACAATCTAGTATAACATACGCTGACATGAACCAGTAAATGCGGTCCATTCGGCTGCAACTGAGGATATCCTCTCGCAGGTTATCACGGGATTACTTCCATCAGCTGCGAAACCCTCATTGCAGTAAATGGCGGCAAGAGAGCCGATTGTGCGTTTGCCGATGAGGACGCTTCCGTTGGTGATGACAGGTAATTCCCTACACAATATATCTGGATATTAGAAGAAGGCAAACACATACAGTATGATTTCACTTCCATGCATTGTGTGCTGATTAGATCACCTACTTGATTTTAACGCTCACATCATTTGGGAAACATGAAAGGTGACGCAAGAAGCCCAGCAAATAAGCCTTTGACGTGTACCCAGATACGATCTGGGGTGCAAAAATCGGGTACCTGACCACCGCAACAAGCCACTGCTAGATTCTGTATTACATACCTTCACAGTTTAGAGGTCTCCCCATCCATTTGCCCTGAGCACTGCACGCAAGTTGCCGATTACCACGCAGCGGTCGAGTGTCGCTCAGACATGTGTACGTCGCCGTACTGTTGTGTGTTGTTGTGAGATAGCTCACGGAAGCCTTGTCCCCGTTCGGGGGACGTCCACAGTCGATATCTATAGAAACATTGAATTTAAAAAACAATTTCAGGTCAGTTTGATCAGTTTGTCAAACTAAAATCGAAGGCGGCAGATATGGCTGTCCAAAAAGGGAGAAAATGTACACAGAAACTGGCTTTCAGCCACATAAAACGCATGACAAAAGTAAGAAGATGCGGGGGGGGGGGGGGTTGGCGAAAAACACCAAACAGGTAATTATATGGGGAATATGAGCGAATGGAAACACTACGGGGGACGTGAATTGCAGCACTATGTGGACATAGGGATAGTTCATGTTAGGAAAAGGAGGGGATGCTAATTATCTTGAAAGACAAACACTGTTACTGAGCGGACAAGTTAGGTCAAATGTCACATGACTCCTGGTTAATTATACAGATGAAGAAGACCCAAACACATTCCTTAGCCTCAACGCCTGGCCCAGGAAGCTAATCGTGGTGTTAGGATGACACGCACTGCTAAGCCTCTTAATGAACCCCTTGTTGTCCGCACGTGCACGCATCGAACCAATGGGATCTATGGGACTAGCATTTTCAAATTGTCGCAACTTGGTCAAATATCAGTCTTTTGGAGCGATCGCAATCTGTAGGTCGAATAGAAAACTCTTGATAGTTAGTTCCACACACCTTGGCAGACATACGGCTCGCCTGACCACCGTCCCGAGTCCGTACACATAGCATGCTCGCTGCCACTAACGTATGTGGTATTGGGCCAACATGTGTACGTGGCGGAGCTTCCAGCCGCTGTGGATTGATAGGCTGCTGTTGCCTTGTATCCTGCTAAGGGCGAGCCACAGCTTACTTCTGCATAGACCACAAGGAAAGTAAGAGGTTATGTTAGCAGCTATGTTTTGTATCATGGAAAAAAGTAGGCACAAGTTATGCGACAGAGTCCACCAACTAAACCAGATTTTGAACACTCAGATCATGCACAATCTAGCACAAAACTGAAAAGGAGTACTGAGAAATTCCACGGCATGACAGTCGGTTTGAACAGTGCTCGCTAGCGCTAAGGAAATGGCCTGCCAAATTGGAAGGTTCATGGATATTACTGTAAATTTCAGAGAGGGAAGGCCGTTGGTTCGTGCTATCAAGCAATGGTCAAGCTGAATTTCAAGCCGTGGAATGTTTGGGTAACCCTAGTCTGTTTTGTGCTAGATTGCGCAAGTCTGACTTTACACGATCTGGTTTAGCTGGTGGACTCGGTCGCATAACTTTTGCCCACATTTTTCGATGTTACATTTTTTTACCTTGGCTAACGATCTATGCAATGTGTTGAGTAAATCTTCCTTCCACAAAATCAATATCATTTCAAGGATGGAATATGACAGAATGGCCATCAGAAAATGTGAGTTGTATCTACTATGAAGAACATTTAAAAAAAAGTAAAGTTTGCACGTCCGCGTTACCACCGGCTATACAATTGCGTTGAGAAACACAACCAGCTTAGAAAGTTTAGAACAGCATAATTAACTGGGTGTGCAGCGTTTCTGAGACGATCCCTAGCCGTAAAAATGGTGTTCAGTTAACATAGAATGTGCAAGTACAGGTAGATGTTAGACAATGACATCATACAATGACATCATACAATGATATCATACAATGACATCATACAATGGAACAACTGTCATAATTAGAGAGCAAGAGGTGTATAGGGCTAGCGCATGGACACTTGCCCTTTCCCAAAGATGCTGGCGACTTTTCCCGCAACTTTTCGTTGTTTTGGAAGAAATCGCAACTTTCGTCAATTTCGCGAACTGCTTCGAAATGTTTCCGCAACCTTGGCCCAATGGCATGGACGTCAAAAGGTCAAGTCACAGACTACATGTCCGGCAATTGAATACCTGTTCATTTCTCCTCCGCCTTCAGACTCTTATCAGAGAAACAGTAGATCTACGGCAGTTAATTATGTGCATTCCCTTTTGCGTGGACTGAAATGATGAAGGATGCGTGCAAAAGGCTACTTGCACCGTGTAAAGTTGTACTTCACAGCAGAAAGGGGTAAAGAGTTTTCTGTCTCTGCACTTCGGCTATTACCGCTCCTTTTTTGCTTGTTCTTGTATGCACAAGAACTCTCTCATTATTTTCAAGTTGCGATGTTGGCAACATTTTTGGGCTTTTTCTGAAAATATGGATGTGATTTCAGCAACTTGAACTTGTTTTGGCACGGTTGTGAAAAGCATAAGACAGAGAAGAGAAGAGAGAAGTTAGTTGCGAAATTTTGTGGCATCTTTGGGAAAGGGCTAATGGACACTCTTTGATCCTGCTACGAAATTTGGAGCGCCGTCCTTTTTTCAGATGTTTTAAGAAGGGCAAAGTGTGGTGTTTCCAGGTCTGAGGTTTAACAGCAACCCCCAGCATTAGATTCGAAAAGCTAGGACGTTATGGCATGGCTTTGTACATACTCATGCAGCGTCCGGTTGGATTCGACCAGGAGCCGTCATTCCTGCACACTACGTACGGCGCCGCATGGTCAAACGTATATCCACTATCGCATGTGATGTAGGAACGTGATCCAGGCATGCGGCTGGTATTATTCAGTGACGAATGGGGCAGTGGTCTTGGTGTCCTGCAAGGTTTCGCTTCCACAACTGTGGGCGACGCTGGAAGCAAAGCAGAGAACACGAATACATATACATATACAGTCCATTCATTGGAAACTGGCACCCTAACTTTTTGGTGTCTCTGTCACATAGTTGTAGACATCGTGAAAACAACAGTACATCCTGCATTGTGTGGCCCGTGCAATTACTCCTTGCCACATTTGAGGCCAGAAAAGTCCAAGAACAGGGAAATAGAAATTCAGCCAGGTTTTACAAAATCAGGACAGGTATGCCATGGCACAATGTATGGAGAAGCAGATCCCAAACCCAGATTTTTGAGATTTAAAGTGGGTTTTTGATCCTCAATTCGGCCCAAATCCGACTTTCAAAAGCCAGCGGGCCAGTTTCCAATGAATGGACTGTAGTAATGCCCACCCATATGCTGCCATAGCTTCTACGATGTTCTTCCACAGGCACTTCTAGGCCAAGCTTTCGCCATCATTTTATTGGGTCTTCATCCCGTGTGAATGTACGAAGTAAAATACAGCGAACAACAAACCAGCAACAATACCGGAGGATGCATCTAGTGTGCTGACAGCGCTCAACACCGCCGAGAGTACAGAAATACGTACGGATTACATTTGGAACAACATTGGTCTGCACGTACGATTGAAGGCGGAGGGGAGGGGGGGGGGGCGGCGGTACACTGTGAATAGGCATGGAACGATGGAGAACTAATTGAACAGAAAAAGAATAGATTTTGATACTGAAAAAGGACAGAGTTAAGGTGACGTCCGAAACAATGCTGGCATGTACAATTTCAACAGTCAGTTGCCATGACGATAGCACGTGGTATGGGAATTGATCTTACCTTCACATATTCGAGGTCCACCAGACCAAAGGCCATTAGCCTGGCAGAGAGATTTGCTACTTCCGCTAACATAGGATGCATTGTCCCAGCACGTGTACAGAGCTGAGCTCTTCACAGTTGTCGAGGAGTACGTTACGTTCGATTTGAATCCATTCGGCGGCGGTCCGCAGTTTATTACTGTATGGAAGATACAATGCAATCAAGATAGAAATTATCGGAAAAGGCGGGTACTAATGTGAATATGGACCCATTGATTGTCTGCGAACAAGAGTCAGTAACGTAAGTATTGATCAGCGCAGTTGCAGCGTCACCATCACCTGTCATAGACTTGGACAACCACGGGCTGAACCAAGCTTCGCGATTCACAGGGATTTAGTGCAGACAATAAGAAGACATTCATGTGTGTTTCCTCTATGCGCTGCGCGATCTGCTCCTATTGATGGCGCATGAGAATAATTTTGCCGGTTCATGCACGCAACAGTTGATTCTGCCGCGCAAAAGAAATAATTATAAAAAAATTGTTAATTTGAAACTCGGATGTTGAGCCAAAAAAAATTTAGAAAGGAAAAGGACATATGGATACGAGTTAAGAGTAACTCTCCATCACTGTAACTGGATACTATTATACAGTTTCTGACTGTATAATAGTATCCAGTTACAGTGATGGAGAGTTACTCTTAACTCGTATCCATATGTCCTTTTCCTTTCTAAAATTATTAATAAAGATGATAAGAAGAAGACAATGCGTGTGCCATAAACAGGAGTAATGCCTCAGACTCAGTGTGTGTATAATGAATGCAAAATCAATATCGGGTACGATTTTTTTTGGCTTCGAACCCTATTTCTACACGGTCCGAGTGAGACTCAGCTGAAGGCCGAGTTTTCAGCATCCGCAGGAACGCCATCACTCTCTAGGATCAAGGGACAGATGCAGCTTCTAAGGCTGCGTTTACACGACAACGATTGAAAACGATTTGTGTTTACACGACAACGAAATACGACCTAAACGGAACGAAATCGTTGCGTTTACTACTATCGTTTACACGACAACGCCCGAAAACGATACCTAAACGGAACGAAATGGAAACGCACTTCAAAGTGTTTTGAAACGTTTTCAAAACGTTTTCGTTCTCGTGTAAACGGTGAAAAAAGTGAAAACGATTGGAAACGGAGCGCGGTCATGGAAACCATTCCGCGCTGGAGTATATTTCGCGGGAAATACCCAACCCTTGCGACCACCAGCACGTACCAACTCCAACTAACGTGTTACTTCCCGCCCTTTCGCCAAGCTAGCACGTGCAAACTGCAGCCTGATCGCCCGTTTTCCGTTTTCGTGTAAACGGTTCAAAACGATTTGCCGTTCTCGTGTAAACGGTTTGAAAACGGTTCGAGGCCAGCCCGTTTTCGTTCTGTTTCGTTTCGTTTCGTTTCATTTCGTCTCCGTGTAAACGCAGCCTAAGCGGTGGGAGGTGTGTAGATCTGACCCACCACAAAGTGATCAAAACCGAAAATCCCATTCACTGCAGCTGCGTTTCCCTCGTGCCAGGCCACGAGTTCCCAATTAACTGTGGGTCGCAGCATGGCTGGCAAAAATCCTTCCGCTTCCAAGCCGGACTTGAACCAGGTACCCAGTCATGGTCTTAGACCATCCCACTATGCCTGCGTCTGGACGCCGCGCGAACGGGTGGAGGCATTGCTCCATATCCTTACCAAAGGACTAGAAACTTGAAATCGCCCAAAAAGAGCAAGGAGACTGCACAAGCGAAGTTCAAACGCAGGTCAGTTTTGATGCCTCCCGTAAAAATCGAAAAATCGAGTAAAAACCGATGTGCCATTACATCATCGATTTTCAATGGGCCCCCTGCTCGTACCCTAGACAGTTGTACCCTATATAGATTTTGTATTCATGATGTTATTTAGTATCCATACCTGTAAGCAGAAATACTCAATAGATGTAACGGATTATAATACCCTACCTATGCAGTCATCTATAGGTTGCATCCATCTTCCGTCTGCTCCGCACACCACGTACGACCGAGTTCCATTGAACATATATCCACTGTTGCATGTGACGTAGGCATACGACCCAGGCGTTGTGGTTGCTGCTTTAATTTTACCATTCGGGACTCTAGGGGGCGTGCTGCACGATTTCAGTGTTACTGCAAGCAAATACACGAAAAAGAAAAAAAGCACGTTGCGGCACGGAGCTTGAAAGGTGAACTAAGTGTCTATAGATCGTGCTCAATAGCGAAGCTGTCAAAATACAGGAACGTATCTTGTCGAGAATGATAATACGAGATAATGCACAATGCTCCCATTCAACGCCAATAAAAGAATATGGCTCACGGGGAAAAAGAGTGGCAAAGAAGCAAGATCCTTGCATGTTTGAATATTCCAATCACGATAATTCTCAACAGACTTTACTTCATGTCCACATACAGATCAAGTCAAACTAGAAAGGCTCAAGACTGTCTAAGTCCATCAAAGTGCCAGTGTCTATGGAAGGACCACTTAAAAATAACATTTTATATTCACTGTGGCAGCCTCCTCGATAGGCTCTCTGGGATATACGTTGACTAATAGGACATTCACACGACGTGCAAACTCATTTTTATCGTACAGTTTGCAAGGATATTTACTCGCGCACGATAAACTTGGACACACGCGTGCAACTGCTTTTTGAACTTGACCAGGGCCATTGTGCTCACGATTTTACTTTGCTCGCCAGAAAATGTGTCGGTTGTTGAAAGTGCTTGAACAAAGGAAATTCAAGATTTAAAAATTCCCTGCATTTTCAGGAGGTCACTATGGGTACATCGACGTGTGCAAAGTTCGCCCAGCACCGTGTGAACTGGATCATGGTTTGCCAGTGTTATCTTGGTCACACGCGTGGAAGTGCTTGCACCCCGTGGGAATGGCCTATAAATATAATATACTATACAGTCGAGTCGCCGATGTCCAAGGGCAAGTCTATGTACAACATAAGGTGGAGTCAGACAACTGTTATAATTATGATGATCACTGAATCTGCGGGCAGAACTGTTTTGTCCTTTGTGAACGCATCAGCAAAGCACAGAGAACATGAGACCGAACCTGATGGCAATTGAAAAATTAATTTTCCAAAGCCAGATTTAAACCAGCCCGAACGTACCTTGCCATAGTCCTCAAATTGAATTATGATAATTACGATAACTATCTTGATTACCTCCTTGTGCGGGAGGACCAGAGTCGCAACACTTTAGACTCAGATGTTGGCAGCGGATATGTGTCTTCGCTTGGCCAACGACGAGGGCACTGAACGCTTCAGGGGTCGACCTCGGACGACTTTGGTATTCTATTTTATTTCATACTTTGGATGAAGTTTTCCATTAGTCCTATTGGTATTGTTGCTAACGGCTTTCGTTGACGTCACTTCTGTCATTTCATTGTATCGTATTACTCTTCAGACATCAATCTTTAATGGCATAAGCGAAAGTGGCACCCCGCCACCTACGCGGACATGCCTTTTTAAAATAATAATAGAGAGCAAAGGATTAATTTATAGGAAAAAGAGGACCAATGAACTACAAGTTACCTTTTAATGCTCACAAAAACCACATGAGCCGATTGTCAAGTAACTAGGGCTGAAACGATCATTCAGTAACTCCTAACGATCAACAAAATTAATATCATTAACGATCGATATATTTGAAACTCGGATGTTGAGCCATAAATAAATGTAGAAAAGAAAAGGACATATGGATACGAGTTAAGAGTAACTCTCCATCACTGTAACTGGATACTATATACAGTCAGAAAGTGCAATAACTAGGCACAAAACTGCCTTCCCCTCTTTGGTCTTTCCATAACCTTGAACCTTCCAAGTTGGAAGGCTGTCGGTTAGCGCTACGGAGATGTGTTGAAGCTAGGTGTCAGGACGTCGAATGTCTCAGTACTCTGTCAGTTTTGTGCCTAGTTATTGCACTTTCTGACTGTATATAGTATCCAGTTACAGTGATGGAGAGTTACTCTTAACTCGTATCCATAGATCGATATATTGGTTATCGATTCTTGACAGCTCTATCGATCACCAGTTTATGAAGAAATTCCATGATACCTTTGCTACGTTAGAAATTTGTGGCACCGCACTGTTGACATCTGTAGATATCTGGCTGGCTTTATCAACATGAACTACTCAAGTAGAGAGCTTCATGTTGTTGCTAGAGCGAAGAATCTTGTCATCACCCTCTGGCAAACTGCTCTCATCTCCGACTTCTCCCACGAATGAACCAAAAAGGCAAAGTCTTCTCTCCCGATCTCTTTCAAAGACACAAATCAATTTAACTGCACTTGAAAGTACATGATTGTACTCGTATCCACTATCGGATGGAGTGCAAGGGCTAGAATACTGTCACTAATATGCATGCATAAAAAATCGTTAGCACTCGTTTTGAACACTAACGATTATCGATTGCACTCTTAACGATCGATATGCGAGTTATCGGTATAATTGTTTCAGCCCTACAAGTAACTGGTGCTATTAGTGCACATACTTCGAAGTAATAGCATAACCCGTAGTTCCTCGGTCCTTTTTTCTTACACCACTTTCCTCATTCTCTGCTTGTTACGTACAGTGTGTATGACGTCATCAAACAGTTGGTGTTGTAATAGCTTACCGCATTCCACTCCCGCATCTTCCGCGTGGCTGCAGTCATGGTCTCCAACTGGATTGCTGGGACATTGGAAAAGAGAACTCTCGTTTCCCACGCACCCCAATCCGTCCAGCAATATCGGATCGCTTCCGCCACCGTAAGTCAGAATACCCCTAAGTCCGAAAGAGAAGCTGCAAAATTCGAAAAGCACGAACGTGGTTTAGTTTAAAAGTATTTAGCCATCCCTATCTGCTAGTACAGTTAGACATTACTTTACGATCACCTTCAAACGTTGCCTCCTTGCGTCCCAGGATAGTCCACATTTATCCACTTCGACACTTTGGTGCCAAGACCATCAGCTCAGCAGGTACTGGGACAAGTGAACAGTGACAAGAAAACCCTGAAACAAGGTGCAAAATCCAGGGGCTCACGGTTCTCACTACAAAACACACAGCCAAACCAGCCATACGGCATACAGTCCTAAATCTCCTCGTAGTGTTTAGGGATTGTTTTGGGAGTTTTGTTTACAAAGAGAAACAAGAATCAAGACAACCTCTACCTTTAGAGCATTCACGCGCACATCCGCGACCTGACATGACCAATGCATAATACAACCTCAGCGAATTATGTTGATATTTTCCTTTCGACAAAACGGGGATCACTATTTCTACTTGAGTTACGAAAGGCCAGTCTCTGCAGATGGCCAGCCCTTCTTTGTACAACCAGTTGATGACGGTTGAAAAGGAATGATTCACAAGAGAACCGTACGTACATGTACAGGAAAATAATAGGATTATACTAACCCCAGTTGACGACAGACAACGTTTGCGTCTTCTTGCCCCCAGTCATCATCACATACCGTCCCCCAGCGGCCGTTGTAGCGAACTTCTACACGCCCTGTAGCGGGACTGGGGCCGTCCACAATACGCACGTTATCGTTAGCTGCATGCACACGGAAGAGAAAACAGCAAAGAATGAACATAGTCATATGTTTCATACAAATGTATTAGTCTGTGCCCATATTGTGTCAAATCCCCGGCTAATAGTAGTACAGCAATGCACGGTATCGCTGTAACAACAGAATTCAGAAGTAAATTGTTGTTGTCTGATTATTGGTTTTTGCCATGAAACTCTGAGTTACAACCAAAAATGGCCCATTTATTTCCTTTTGTGTACCTCTTGCGTACTACGCTCTGCCCATTCGCAGTCATTTGAGCACTATTGCAGGTTTAGGGTCACAGCCTCGGTGAATTCAGAAGTGCAATCAATTTACACGTACTGTTTGCCCCCTTTTGGACCCTCTCATACTTGTTATCGGCACTTTTTGTTTTGCTTGTTCCTTTTCACGTTTTGCTCCGTGCACAATTTTGAACATTTGCTTGTACACTCCAATGCTGTGAAGTTGATTGTTCCAACTAGGAACACACGCTTCTTGCCGAACTTGACACTTGACTGACTCACGACTGCTGGCAGGGAGTGGTGCTTTCTTGCAGGTTTGCCGAGTGGAAGGTGCGACGTGCTCCTCATGTGCTCCGGATGGCAGCCGTGAGACAGTCAAGTGTCAAGTTCGGCAAGAAGCGTGTGTTCCTAGTTGGAACAATCAACTTCATGACTATTACCGCCGAAGTCGCAACTTCTAACTCCAATGCTGTTTAAGATATACATGTTCATGTCCGTTTAAGACCATGGTCATAGTTACCGGAACATTGCATCAGAGTGTGATTGGTGTCCAACCAAAAATACCCGAGCACACCCAAACAAACCACCAGGAAACCACAAAAACGCATAATGCCTGTCGTTATCATTAATTTTTATACCCTAAGTCGATTATGATCATGCAATGTTGCTAACATGTTAGCAGGCGGGACGCGTCAATTGCTAAAGTTTACCGACTTCGTGGCTTGGTGTGATTTAAAATCGCAACAGTTATTACCATTGATCGTGATCGACACAGAAATATACGGGTGAGGATCGTTTGCAAGGATAATTCCACTTTCAGTGCTCAATCAATTGCATCATTTGCCTTGCCTGGATTCTTTCTAAATCTTACCGCATTCCTTAATTCCACTTTCAGTGCTCAATCAATTGCATCATTTGCCTTGCCTGGATTCTTTCTAAATCTTACCGCATTCCTTAATTCCACTTTCAGCGCTCAATCAATTGCATCATTTGCCTTGCCTCGATTTTTTCTAAATCTTACCGCATTCCTTAATTCCACTTTCAGTGCTCAATCAATTGCATCATTTGCCTTGCCTGGATTCTTTCTAAATCTTACCGCATTCCTTAATTCCACTTTCAGCGCTCAATCAATTGCATCATTTGCCTTGCCTCGATTTTTTCTAAATCTTACCGCATTCCACACCGGCATCTTCATTGTGACTACAGTCATGTACGGCAACAGGGTTTCCCTCGCACTCGAACAGATCATTCTCCTGTCCAGAGCATCTCAGGCCGTCCAGAAGGATGGGCGCAGATCCGCCGCCGTATCTCTGAAGAGCAGCAACAGCCCGCGTGAACCTGAAGCGACACGAACGGATGCAATCAATCGGCAATGACGTTCTTTGGTCGGCATGAATCCTTTTATCATTCATCTTTACATTGTACATGCACAGTGAAACCTGTCAAGGCGACCACCTGTCCTAGAAGACCACTGAAACAAGGACCAATGGATGCTAATTCCAGTCAAATAGCCCTGGATAAAGAGACCACCTGCTAACAAAGACCACGGTCTGAAGGTCCTTGGAGCGGTCGTCTCAGACAGGTTTCACCCTATGTCGTGGCAAAGCGATAGGTGTGCCGGACCGATGTATCCTAGAGTTGATGGAGGTTTTTGTTTTGTACGAGCAAGAGTTGCATACTTCTCTAGACCCTCCGCCATACATTATAGAGGTTCTTATTTTTAATTATTAGTATTCTAATGTCTGTCATGGACAAGCAGGGAAAAGTATACGTAATGCAAATCGAAACCAATCCTGATAAATCCTGATAAAGTTTCAGCGTATTCCCTAAATTGCCTGGTCAGTTTGAGCACTCTGGCAAGGTGCGTACTACTTCCTCCGCGTCATCGAAATTGTCGCAGTTTGACTAGTGACTTGTCACTTGTTACCGACAACTCCATAAACTAAGCCATTCAAAACTTATTACACAGTATGATAGTCTGAAGACTAGAGTATCGTTCCAGGACAATTGGACTGAGAGTTTTCATGCAGAGATGAAGTCCTCGTCGTCGCTGATGTCAAGGGACGCAAAAATATCGTTCCGAAATATTTCAAGGAAGGTTGAAAGTTGGTCGCGCCTCATCTCAAACGCTTTGACTTTCTCCACAGGACGAGAGCTGCTATGCTTGTCGTCTGCTAGCTCTGGATGATTTGTACTTCACCACCAACGAAGCCTAGTCAGAATACACGATCGTTGCGAGGTCGGTTGATTACCGTCGGCGGAATCACCTCGGAATCACGTCGATCTTGAAATGAACTTTTTTTAGCCGTGGCATGCCCACAGCTCATGCAGGTAAGTGTAGTATCACGTCCAGCGTGCCCTCTTTTTCAGCATCACTGGTACCTTGGTACAACACCTGCGCGTGCATCACTAGCACTACGTGTAGAGTCTACACGGCTCTTGCAGGTACAATCATGTACTAGTAGTAGTACTGAGTGTCTCGGCCAGACGCCCAGAGCGACAAATTTTATCGCTGTTGCAGGCATTTAGTTTGCCGACCCCTCGATGTTTCTCCAAGCACTGCCACTTGTTCCACGAAGTCATTCTCACCCCAGCTAAGGTAAAACAGTGATGGGGCTTGAGTGAATGGCCATAAGCACGAGAAATGTGCAGGCTGCAACGCCTGACTGATCTCAGCGAGTCGAAATTACCAGCGCAGCGACATCAGCGAAGAAATTGCGTCTAGTTCAAAAATTCCAGCTTCCAATAACAGAAAATAGAACTTTGCCGTCACCCTATACTGATGACTATCGCCTATGTCCGATTCCTTGCCTCTGGTACGAGTGCTGGTGAGTAAATACCGCGTTTTACACCAAAAGTCAAACTGCGACAATTTCGATGACGCGGAGGAAGTAGTCTGGAAAATGTATTTTTCATTGCTATCAGGTTCGGCCTCATTTTCTCTGTGCTGCGCTGATGAGTCCACAAAGAACGAAAGAGTTCTGTCCGCAGATTGAGTATTCCATAAATTCTATAGCCGAACGGACAGGATATTATTTTTTTAACCGACAGGATATGATAAGCATTAATCCCATGGCGCGAGTAACTGATACGTGACTTTTCAACTGGTCTACTCCGAAGAAGCCTGAATCACTAAAGTAACATCATTCACACTAAGCAGCTTCTGCCGCAGGCTTCCATAACGTTAGTTCACGAACCACGCTTCTCGAGATTTGTGCATCTATGTAGCTCTGAAGCATAGCGTAGAATTGGTAGACCTATTTCACAGACCGAGTCTACTCTGTACATGTTCTAGTAGCATCGCAGTTCGCGAAGGCATTTCAATGCCGCAATGAAAGGAGAACACAAGACACAGGCTGAATTTGATTGCCATGTCCTGCGGAGCGGTAGAGCGCAGACGGTGTTCACATTATGTTCCATATGGTGAACAGATGCGGAATTCCGGTGTGCCTAGGAAAACTTGGAAGAGGCTTGTCGACACGTAATGCGTGCGTTCCGAACTGATAACGTGTTCACAAATCCAATCCCGTGCGTTACTAGTTCACACTGTGACGACATGTACTCGTGGTGGCAGTGCTGAGGGCTAGTCAAACCTACATGTTTATGTAGTAACGAATACGCGAACGTGAGTGGCACACGGTAATGTCGGGCAGTGAACTAACTTTTACAAATTCGCGTTTGCAAAGTTGCCTCGTTGTCTCTTTATTTTAATTTTACTTGGGAAACTCGAACTACTGATGGCGTTCTACAGGTTGCCGGGGCTTGCAGTGCTGACATGTGTAAGTGGAGTGATTGACCTACAAGTTGGAGCAGATACGGGCAGCATATTCCAGGAACCAGCACCCCCAAGATAGGCGCTTCAAACCGAGAAGACTAGTACAAGATGGGTTGGGCTTCAGCTCAGACTTGGAAGAGACTTAGTTGTTAGATTTAGAATTTAGCCAGGGAAAACATAGCGGTAAGACATGAGCATGAGCCTAATGAGGATGTTGTGAGCACCAAGCTGGTTGAAAATGGGAGTTGGTTAGGCGGGTTGCCAGCTTTTTCATCCTCTATAGATTGTCCTCAATATGAAGAATAGCGAAACTCTTATCCCGCCTTGTGATGATCATATAGAGCCGCACCATGACAAAAGGGTGCTTATGGCAAAAAATTCACAAACTGAGTTATGGACTTTATAACGTAATACGCACACAGCTGCACTATAGGCCTTGGGTACACCAGAAATGGTCTACGAGTGCATCTTCAGGGATCCCTTATGATGCCCTCTCTCTTTCGAAACTATGGGTAATTATACTGGAATACTTGTCTTCGCTTCCATAGAATTGGGCGCCATTGCCCGTTTGGCCTTGCGAAGTAAAATAAAAATCAACAACAACAACAACAACAACAGCCAGTGGATCAGTAAGGCTTGGGTCTCTGTGTGATGGGCAGGTGATGTATATGAACTTGGCTTTGTATATCAGCACGGACGTCAGAAATTTTGGAACGGACCTGCGAGCTAAGCTGCACCCAGCAAGTAGTGTACTGGTTCTAGTTGCCATGCAGTGAAACCTGCTAAGGCGACCACTCGGATAAGGCGATCACCTGGCGTGGAAAGCCACTGAACCAGGACCGAGGAATGCAATTCCCAGTCAAATGACCCTGCATATGGAGACCACGTTTTGAAGGTCCCTTGAGCAGCGGGCATCTTAGACAGATTTCACTGTATTCGTTATAAATGCATCTTTTCATGCCCTCCACTTTGCGCACTTCAGAAAACGTGATGATCACCACCGCACTCCGCCAATATACTCGAAATCAGCCCAAAAAACTGGCAGTAGGGTGAGGCGACGCGTATTTGGTTCGAGAAGAACAAAATCATCAACCGTGATGATGTCAAAATTACGTTTCGCTCGGCATTGAACAAAAATGCGAGGCAGTATGCGTTATGAAACTCAGATATTGAGCCAATAAAAGGCAATATGCATTAGAAAAAGCATATCACATCCAGATGGTTGTGGCCTGTTTCACTACTTAAACATCCCTACAGACAATTCAACAACACAGTTTATTAGCGACAGAACTCACCCTAGTTGGCGGCAGACGACGGCGGCATCAAAGAGGTCCCATTGGTCATCGCATACCGTTCCCCATACGCCATTGTGACGAACCTCCACTCTGCCTTTCAGCGGATTCCTCCCGGTTCCTACAATGCGCACATCTCTAGATCCTGGAAAGAGCCAACACAATCATGAGGAAGTTTTTTTCTATTATTTTACATGTACTAGTAATCGACATGGACTATAACAATTTGAAAAAAAGTATTCTTTCTAGACCAAAGAGTGGTATATTTGATAAAATTTAATAACGATAGAAATATTTACGATACTTCTCCAGACGTTTCGTTGTTCTGCACAACATCGTCAGTGGATAAAGAATGGAGGGCTTTGGGTGGTGGCACGGGTTAATAGGGAGTGATGGTGGGGACAATGAGAGTGAATAATCAACGGCTTGTCCACCAACTCTATAACAATTTGAATAAAGCTATGAATAGAGTTAAGTGCGCACTCATTACTCCTACACACAAGGCAAGGTAGGTCGAGAGGTTTCCAAGAACGCTTTCCTGTGACGGGTATCAGTCGGAATTACATCGAAATGGTGAATAGAAGATTTAATTCAATTTTAGATTCTGGGATAGTTGATCTCAGGCAAATCTCACCTAGACAAGCATAGAAGCGGCCGGCGAGGCAAAGAACAAGTACCATCCATCCAGCCTGCATCCTGAACGGATTGAGGAAGAAACAACTTCCAGCCTCACCTCTTCCTTATGGTTGATGGTGCACGACTGATCAGCTTGTCGATACAAACGTGAAAAAACTCTCCACTGTTTCACTGCAGCTGAGAGAATGAGAGCTTTATAGGGGCGATATTGCTTGCCGGCTGGCAATAGCCGTTTCTTTCATTACGTCTTCAAGGACATGCACAGTCATGTTCGTGCAGATATAGGGACTTCATCCGGACTGCTACACTGCACGAATGATTAAATCTCTAGCTTTTTTGCTATGCCAGCTTCTTACCCTAGGAACTAATAGTGGAGAGCGCGGCAAATTGTGCAGCATCATTCAATCCACTGCTGCGGAACTGTTATTTCACCTTGATGTGTCAGCATCGTGTTGGCAGTTAGCCCGCAGAGTGCTGATTGCCGCCCTGGACGTGTCATGCAGTCGTGCTTACATCTGGCCTGTAGCCAAATGGTCTGGTACATTGACCTGCGAATTGGCGGGGGCTGTACTGGGGGCGAGCGTCGCGCTGCATTCTTACAGCATTACCTTGTTGTTGTTGATATTGTGATGATAATTACAGTGCGGAATCCGGCCACAAGGCCTGCACAAACACATATCACAGCATTACTGCACCTTACAGATCCTTCAGCATCAAACCTTTCACCCTGTTGAGCATGGACTACACAGCAGATTTGTCCCGCATTCTGATTGACTGATGCCAAAACATTTATTAACGTCGATTGTTGCACTAGATATTTCTTCAAAACGCGCAATTCATAACGGACGTTTACGGCGCATGACTGATATACATGTACCTGCAACGGTTTTGTCGTATTTCAGTCGCCGTGGGTTAATGTGGATCAGAAATCCAATGGAGTAGCCCGCACTAATTGTTTGAGGGGCGATTTCGTGTCTGGAAAGGATAGGCTTGGGTTGGCTCAAGTTTCCGCAAAAGGCATTTCCTGTAACACATCACGTCACAGTCTGGGGAGCTTGTTACAGGGAAGGTGTCCAGGTGGTAGCAGGGATGAATGGAACTCTGCGTCTGATGAACTTTGATCGTAGTTGAGTCATTGCACCTTAGGCTACAGGACTGTATGACCGCAAGATATTACGAATACTGGCGCAACCATCGTGTCAGGTCCAAACAACGTATTGCAACGTCAGGCTTAAACGTAGTTATGTATACCAACGATTGTTGATGCTGACGCTGCGTTTCCCATGCGTAGCAGGGTTAGATATGCCAACATCATGTGCAGCTCACATCGCGCGCACAGAACGCGCACTCATAGTCGAACAGTGTGGCAGATATCATGACATCGACCACAAACACATCATTGGAATATACATGTATACACAGTCTGTGGGCAGAGCTGTCTCGTCCTTTGTGGACTCATCTGGAACATCTACATGTCCATGAACCTTTACAAACCTTCACGCCCCTGGGAGCCACACAAATTAACCGCAGCCTGAAATCTTGTTGTTGTTGTTGTTTGGCTTTATTTAAAGTGGAGTTCCAAAACAGGCCTAAACCAAATGACAATGGTCCCACTGATAATAAGAGAAAAGAAAATATAATAATAAGCGGACAAACAGAACCAAGAAGAAGATACAGCTGTAGTTAGATAACTAATATGAGCACGGCAGCAGGGGAAAAAAAGTCACAAGCACGGCAACCGGGAAGAAAGGAGTGAGTGAGTGAGTGAGTGAGTGAGAGAGAGAGAGAGAGAGAGAGAGAGAGAGAGAGAGAGAGAGAGAGAATCTTCTCACCTTCAAGGATAGTCTGAAGGGGAAAGACCGAAAAAGCTGATCTCAGCGTACTGTGTCGAATGTGCTCGGGTGCTTGTGCTTGGGTGGGTCAGCAATATCAGAGATAAAGGAAAGGGGGAAGCTTTGCGAAAACGAATTGTACAAAACCGGACGCCAATATCTAACGGTACTCCTCATGCATGCCACTATTGTGGACGAGTTGACTACAATAACAAGTAGTTCCACACGACGTACGTTTCGTTGCTGACCCACCCAAGTTGGGTGGTGTGTTGCTTTGCTGCTTCGAATTGTAGTCAGACCGCATTGTCATGTTGTTAACTAGACTCGTCATCGTCCTGTAACAGTCGGCATTCTTTGTTGCCGTGGGACTTAGCTTGTGCACATTTTCGCTGCGCTCACCTTCCCCTCTTCGGTCCTACGTAACCATGAACCTTCCAAGTTGGAAGGATGTTGTTTGCGCACTGGAGATGTGTTAGAGCTAGGTCTCGGGTCGCTGAATGTCTCAGTAGCTTGTCAGTTTTGTGCCATATTATCTCACTTTCTAACCGTTTATCATCTTGTTACATTCGTGGATACTTGCTGCATAACTCGTTCTCATGTGTTTCTTCTCTTTCTTACATGTACGAATATTCTTTGGCTTTTTTCGTTTAAAAAAAGTTCGTTACGGCGCTACGAATATTCGTTGTGCGCAACCTCTCTACTAACTGGTCTCGTCATCGTCCTGTGACAGTCGACATTCTTTGTTGCCATGGGACTTCGCTGGTCCAAAATGTAACATGAGTTTGGGGAATGGACAGGTTATGGTACTCTCAGGCAGGTTTCAGTTATAGTATGAGCTCGAAGTTTGCTTCGTGGTTGATTAAAAAAAAAGAGAGTAACATATCGTGACCGTTCCCGAAGGGAACTCACGACGCCGCTAACACCCGTACACCGTGATTGAGTGTGTAACGGACAATTGTGTTCATGACTTAAGACTCTATTATAGACCTGGCAAACCAGCTAGGGTGGTCTCAGATGAATTTTAGTCTACCAGCTATCCACATCGATGTGCCAGTATCCGTACAGAGAAACTAGCCATAGCGTGCGCACGCACCCTTCACTGGGTGTCATGTAATGAGGTTGAACAGTTTTTTTGTTCCGCAAGATACTAGAACATGTGTTGTACGGGCAACGGAACAAAATAATGAGACTCGTAGAAAAAGAAAGAGGCCCAACCCTGCTTGGCAAGTAAAGGTGTCATGGGTGGCTGTTGCATGGTTTGGCCGCTCGTTCAGGGTACTGTGCTGTTCACCCAGTGAGCATGTAAAAATCAAACCAGAATGTGAGCAAAAAGCGACAAACGTCCATTGGCAGAAGTGACTTGAGGGAGACTAATGTGTAAATGGCTGCACTGGAGTCTTCGACCACTTAGAAAAGTCGTGATCAGAGTAAAGGCCTGTGTCTTAGTTCTTTTTTTCCTGTTTTTGGTTCGCCACATGTTTACCAGTAGGGCTGTGTTAAATAATAATAATAATAATAATAATATGAACAGGTCGCATATTGCCCCCATAAACAAATCAAACGGGGTCATGCATCTGTCAATGATCGTGAACCAGAATTGCTTGTTATTGGCGAGGTTGTGGCATTCCTGAATCGGTATATTCAGAGGCTTGAGGTCTTCTTTGATGTTTGGATGTTGGCCAGTAGAAAAAATCCCTCGCCATCAGACCAACGGAGTGAACACGCAGCGTGACGTTAGGAGGCGTTCCGTACTCGCGATTAGTACTCCTCGGGTACTAACTTTTTTTAATGTCCATCACATATGAGGCACTATTCCAGAGAGGGCACTATTCAAAAGAGGGCAATATTGTTTCAATGCTAGTGCATTTACGACATCCAGCATAAAAACAAAGAAGGCAAATAAAACAGAGCATAAATTGTACTGTTAGCTATCAGGACTCGGCAGAAGAGCAAAAAAACTTCGAGTTTGATCTTGAAACCACAAGTGCAATGGCATGGACAAGAACTTAACAAAAGAGCACCAAACCTTCACATGCATTTGGTTCCAAACCCCGGGGGGGGGGGGGGGGGTGCACTATTCAAGAGAGAGCTTACTTTTTTCACTGGCTTTTAGAGACTTGGGCACTCTTCTATATAGGGCTGACACTATTCAAGAGCGGATTGTATTAAGTTCATTTTATTCCTGTTGAGGCTGGCTAGTGCCTATTTCGCCCGCACAACAGGCTTGGGTTTGCAGTACAGCATCTGCGAGTATGTTGGATAGTACAGGTATCGTGCTTGCGTTGCTTTACAGTTTGAGCACACGGATGATCGGGTATGTTATTAAGTCCTTGCTTTAATCTGTGTTTGAAATTTATTTTTGAATTCATTGCCGCACAGCGCCACTGGGATAAAATAGGTTTAGCCAGTGTGAGTGCTTTTTGGAGTATGCAGAGGAGCTGGCCAGCGGAAGATAAAATCCAACATGTGTGCAGGCACGAACCACAACCGATCATAACTAGTGATGCATCGCGCACAGCATGTGTCGAATCAGTCCTTTCCGTTTTTACTTCGAAGTAAAGTGCTAGTAGTGGAAAAAAAATACTTTTAGTGCATCTAAAAAGATCTAGGTTGCAAAGTCAGGTGCATGTTTCCAATGAACGGACTGTAGTGGTTGTACGGAGTGGCCTTCTTGTCCCGAGAATTCCCCTTGCCACGCATGCCGCCAGCTTGCGGAACCTAGTGACTTGCATCAAACGTTGATATAGCCAGGAAGGGTAATTCGGGGGATCAGTTGCCGGTGTGCGCCTACTGTCATTGTCGCACAGCAGCACAAGTGCAGTGGAAAGAGCCAGCTCCCTTTACATTACTGACGCGGATCGTCTACCATTCCTGCAACCTGGTAGCTGATGTCTGCAATAACAGGTGGGGTTAGTGCACGATAATTCGCAGACCTAAATTTGAAGGCAACTTAGCCCTACCTGGAATTTGGAGCCAGGCTACAATGTACCAATAGTTCAATCAGGTAACGCAATCAGCACAGACCAATCTTCAAAGTTGTTGCTCAGTCAGGTGTTCCTAGTGTTCCACCAGGCAACAGTACTGGCACAAGAGACCCGATAATGTCCCTTGATGTCAAGTATAATTGAAAGGCGGTGCGTTTGTTTCCTCCTTGTTTCCATTTCTTGCCTCACTTCGTGCTTGCGAGCACCGTGTAATCCCCTATGGAAACTCGCATCTTATTCGTGTGCCCTGTGCTGCTCGCCATAATCTGTTCGAGTCTATTCTGCACACCAGCAGCAGGTGGGTTGTGTTATCCGTTTCTATACTATTATATCATTCTCCGCTAGAGTCATGCTAGCATATCTGCCCTGGGTCAGTATCCAACACACAGTGTACGTTGGTCAACAAGAGCATGCTCTATTGTCTCGTTTTTCTACCTAGCACTTGATGTTGAAGGCAATTTTAGTATCGTAGATGGGCCAAGTGAAGTCCGAGGACGTGTTGTTGAGGTGCTTGCGAATGGCACTTGGTCATCCCTATGTGCTGTTGACTGGAACCTTACTGATGCTGATTACATCTGCCAATCTCTTGGGTAAGCATCTCGTTGCAGTAATGTCTATCGCCAATGATAGCTAATGCTCACTATGCACCTCTTGCTGGTCTATACTACACTACTGAGAGGTGAAAATGCACTCCCTTTTCTCTTCAACTGACTGTTCTTGGCCACGTGTTCAACCATCTCGTACGAACGATCGCAATACCCAAGTAATACATGTATACAGCGATCGGTATTACGCAAACATTCCAAACTTAATTAGATGTATGTTATTCCGGTACCTCTCATGTGCTTTGCCAAAGCAGGCAGCCGGGACGGTGGAACGTGGGTGTCAGATATCCTTCTTCTTAGGGGACACTATTTTTGTTTGTACGAAGCTCTGGGTTGAATCATGGTTTCTGAATAGATGCTGTTGTGGCGAAACATATTGCATTTTCATTTACGCTAGCCTACACCCAAAGGATTCAATACTTAGCCCGCCACAAAAACATTGTCTCTGTTTCTTTCAGGTTTCAGGCAGCAGTTGAGGCTTTCACACACTATGGAGGCAGCAACGGAATGTCCTGTGCTTGTACCGTTAACAGCACTCGTTCAGATTACGGATGTGATTATCCGCCTGTTGCAACATCCTGCCAGCACAGGCAGTACGCTGGAGTAGAGTGCGGTAAGGATAATTAGTGAAAATGTACTTCGTTTCTTTTCTAATTGTCTGCAAACCCCAACGCAGCCACTGGCACATTTAGCTTCACTTCTAAACTCCAAAAACGGTGTCTTCACTGCGATTAAAATTAAAATTAAGAATTACATTTCACCAAATTTTTGGGACAGGCCCATCATCAGGGCAATTTGAATCGCAGTGAAGAGACCGTTTTTGGAGTTGAGAAGTGAAGTTTGCTAAGTATGCTTCGTTTCACTAGTATTGAACAACTGTAAGGGCCTCATCAACAAATCCAATGTTGGTACAATCATGGAATTAGTATTTGGGTTACGGCATTTGTTCGACTCAGTCAAGGTAAGGGGACATGTCTGAAAACACCAGGATAAAAGTGGGCAAGGCGACCTCTCCGAATTCGCGGGAATTATTCATAATTATAGGATCGTGTCCGATATACAGCAACCATGCAGAGAGATGCACAACGTATTGATATCCTGCAACTGGGGAGCATTATAACACCATAAAAAGTAGATGACATCACGAATACGCCACACGTCAAGGGCCATAACGGCAATGAGCAAAGGTATCCATTATGCATACAACCACTTCACAAGTCACAACTCCCATAAATATTATGTTATGTCACGTACATGTGTAGGAAAACATTTTCGCTTATTAATGAAGTAAAACAAAGAGTACCATTAGGGTCTGGCGGATTCTGCCGGCAGAAAAATTGGAAGAATTCGGTACTTTTTCTGGTACGTTTGATGCATGTTTGGTATGTGGATAAAGAAATAGAGCAGAATTCGAGGAATTGCCCGCCATAAGGTTTGTATGGTTCTGCCAATTTCACTGCTTTTCGAGCAGAATCTGCCACCTTTTCGAGCAGAATCCTCCGGTCCCTAACTACCATACCATAATTATTGTTCATGAAGTTGGTTGTTCCAACGAGGAACACACACTTTTTGCCGAACTTGATACTTGGCTGACTCACGACTGCCATCCGGAGCACACCAGGAGCACGTCGCACCTTACACTCGGCAAACCCGCAAGAACGCACCACTCCCTGCTCAGCGGGAAGCTCAACCTCAATTTCCAACACGGGGCACCACACACACACACATGCGCACACATAAATACACATACACACACACACACACACCCCTCGGACTCCAATATCCAAAACACTGCAGTGTGCGCATTGTGACGCAATCGGACAAGACATTTTCACCGGCCGTCCATGTCACTCCAAAATGCAAGCATTCCAGGCTGAACTCCTGGAGTCTCAATTGCAACGAGGCTATGGAGCAGTATAAAACAAAATATTGACCAATTTTCGATTTGTACTATCGACGCTGCACCGTGACACCCGTCACTTGCCATAGGAGAAGGGCGGCCCCATGAATTGATCGAATTGAACGAGTCGGAAATAAAGTCCAGACTCAAAGTAGTAATAGATGAAATCACATGGAAACGAGTTATGAAGCAACTATACACGACTCTGACAAGATAATAAGCAGCAAGAAAGTGCGATAACAGGGCACAAAACTGACATGTTCCTGAGACAATCAAACAAATGACACCTACTTGTACAAGTAGTTCTCACACACAACTCCAGTGCGGAAACCGATAGCCTTCCAGCTTGGACTGTTCAAGGTTATGGTAGGACCAATGAGGGGAAGGTGAGCGCAGCGAAAATGTGCACAAGCTAAGTCCCACGGCAACAAAGATTCCCGATTGTTACAGGACCATGACATGTCAGTTTTGTGCCCGTTCGCACTTTCTGGCTGCTTATTATCTTGTTACAGTCGTGGATAGTTGCTTCATAACTCGTTACCATGTGATTTCTTCTATTTTATATTATCGGCTCAGTATGCGGATTAAACTCAAAGTGTTCGCGATCGGATTGATCAGCGAAATGAATTCTTCGTGCCGGAATGAAATGAGTAGTGCAGCGTGGTGTTATTGTTCATCAGGCTCTTGTACCGGTTCCTTGTTTCAGGCGAGTTCTCTATGCAATGAACGGAGTACACTATGTACTGTCATAGTGGATGACGCAGGTCGACACAGGGTGAAATGAGGCGCCTTTGAGTGAAATCGGAAATTTGTCCTTGACCAGTGCTGATTGATCGTTGCAGATATTGACTGCTAACAGCAAGCTACGGGAGGTGTATTACACATACATGTGTACAGCTTTTTCAGTTGTACATGTAGAACGGCAGTGCCTTCTGCCAGTGTCGTGCAAAGTTTTCGGATGAGTTGAATGTCAAGTACTAGTAACTGGTGATTTTAGTGGACATTATAACGTAACTTCTATTTCCTTTGTCTTTTCTATTAATCCTTTGCTCTCCATCCGGGGTCTATAATTATGTAGTATCCACATAACTCTTGGAGCAGCTGTGTTTCCCGGTATTCATCACGCCCAATTGCGCGCTCTGCAATTCACCTCCCACTCTGTACACAGTTTCAAATGTCATTACTGTTGCTCATGTTGCGTAACTGTTGCTCGCTCCTTAGATCCATTCTTACTTCCGCATTGTTTTATTCCTGTTGTCGTACTGATTGCCTTGCCCTCAACCGCAGCCAAGCTGCGCTCTCTGGTGGGGACCGGCTGATTCTGCTCGAAAAGGTGGCAGATTCTGCTCGAAAAGCAGTAAAATTGGCAGAACCATACAAACCTTATGGCGGGCAATTCCTCGAATTCTGCTCCATTTCTTTATCCACATACCAAACATGCATGAAACTTACCAGAAAAAGTACCGAATTCTGCCAATTTTTCTGCAGGCAGAATACGCTAGACCCTACTCTCTGGCCCAAATAACGCCATTCTTCTCTTACACTGGAATTGTGGAATGTGAAATTGGCCAGTAAAGATGTGAAGCCGAAGAGCTGGTATTCCTCCCGTTAGTGCTGTCAGTTTGTAGCACTTTCTGATATAAGTCCAGAGTGCTTTAGAGTTTGGACACGTGCTAGTTGGCAAACACCTCATAAACGGAATGGGAAAACTATATTTTCCGTATCCCACGACTTAAATTTGAGGCCGAGAGCCCCTCTACCATTGCGCCCTTACACCCTGCCCTACATAATGCGATAGGAGCATTCCCCTCTTGCTGTGGGTTTGCATTGAATGTCTCGCTCTTGAAATATAATACCGGTATTTCCTCCTCTGCATTTCTGATATTCATTGTGGTGATCATTTCCTGATGATCAGGTAACATGTTTTGCGTCTACGGACGACTGCGTTTCTCATCTTTGTTAACGGTAATGCTGTTCTTGCTGTTCCATTTACAGTGGATCCCGTGTCCTGTGGAACTGCACCTGAATTTTCGTTTGGGTGCATCCAAGTCACCACGACCACGCCAGGGTCATATGCGTACATCACCTGTCAGCCAGGGTATAGATTCGTTGGATCTCTACCATACAGTATTTGTCAACGCAATGGCTCTTGGACACAACCCGCCGGGGCATGCACCAGTAAGTGCACAAGCGCAAAGAAAAGTCAGATATTTACGAGAACTGGGAATGTTTTTAATTCCAATCGGCGCTCAAAGGGTTAAGACAAAAATGTGAGCTAAGTTATGCAAAAAAGATGGCGTAGACATGAATGGTCGAAATGTGTCCTATGCCAAAATGATTTCCAGCTATCCATCCTCCATCGTGAAAAATTTGTGCGAATCTGAAACGGTTTTGTGCCATAAATACCCAACTCTGTAGATAGCAAGCTGTTTCGAACATCCACCTGTAAACAAGTCTAAATTATGCACAGGCACAAGTATGGCATGCTACAACCACCGAGCAGTCCTGACTCGAATCGTAGGGAAATATTCGGGTCGGTTCTATTCGATTAAGCAATCACTTGCATAATCGGAACGATAGCAAGACACCACATATTTTATTGTGTACCTGTATACCATATTTTCTCTAATAAGAGCCCGGGGTTCTTATTTTTTCAGTGACAGCTCTACCCGCGCTACTATTAGAGACTGGGCTATTGGAGTGTAGCCTCTTATTTTTTTCAATTGTCAACTATCAAGCCAACTCCAGTCTATACAGGCGTAAACTGCCATATCAAGACTGATTTTGCAACCCTAAACTCAAGAATATGGTCAAAACAGACGTTTCACAATAGCATTGGCACCAGGAAGGAAGCAGTAGACCGAAAACCTCCTTACAAATATGTTCTTGGCATGTTGTACTGCAGTCATATATGCAGTCAATATACTTGTTGCATACTCCAATTGTGACCCGCGCTACTATTAGAGACTGTGCTCTTATTATTTCAAACCACCCTCACCCCGGGTCATTATTGGAGACGGGGCTATTATTGGAGACCTGGGCTTTTATTAGAGAAAATACGGTAATTATGTCCAACCATATTGACTGGTTGATATGCTGTGGTGCTTGATTTCCGTATCACAGAATTACTTGTATGTAGTGAAGACCTTACAATCTCCAACGGGAATTCATTTATTGGCAATCGTACAATTGGTTCAGTTGCCGTCATTGTCTGTGACGAAGGATTTCGGTTCAACGGCAGTAACGCGACTGTATCCTGCTCAGGGAGAACCGCCACTGTTGCGCAATGGACATCAATAAACGGGCGTTGTATTCGTACGTATTCATTATCAGTATTATTCTAGGACTTTAAAGGAACGAAAAGGACCAAAGAGCAAATCACGCTACACTGTCAACTAACACTAACAGTTTCCGGACAATCAGCTCATGCGATAACATTGCACGGCACTGACCAACGGTACTGACGTTCTACACCTAACTGACAATCAGCTCTGGCACGTCTTGGATGCCCACTCCAACTGCCTTTCCCTTCCTTAGCATAGCCCATATTATGTCCAATGGGCTAGATATTGCCAGTATTCTATTACTTTCGTACAGCTGAGAGCCTCTTCGGTGAATGGATATGTTTACAAGTTGGTGTTGTGTTTTATTATAATTCTTTTCTGGGTTGCAACCTTCAGTGTCTGGTGGGTTTGATACAAAACCTTCACGGCTCACACATCAAATTGAGACAAATTTACCGTTTCCCCTCCAAATATGGCAGGATGTCATGTTTCCATCTTTCACCTACTGCCAACCTTTTGAATAACAACAAATTCCTGATAACCACACAATATTCAGACCTGAATGATATTGTCTTGACTGCAAGCTTTCAATCTCACAAATTACGACAAAACCTCCAATTGTCTCATGCGCTATCGCAAGTTCAAATCAGTAATGCAACATGTCTAAGGTCAGTGCTCTTCATTGTTCTTGCCCCATTTACAGGGTATCACTCATTCTGTGAAAGGCCACCTCTAATTCCGTTCGGGTACTTAAACTTCAACACTACAAATTATTACGGTCTGTATGCAAGAATTGCCTGCTTCCCTGGTTACGAGTTTGTAGGGTTTCAATATGTCATTTGTCAACGGAATGGCTCTTGGACGCAAACTCACGGGAAATGCGAAAGTAAGTGTTAACAAGTAAACAAGTATTGACAATGTTAGGGATTTATTCAATTTTTTAACGTTAGGGATTGAAAGTAATACATGATATTATGACCGCAATTATTAGGAAAAGCTTAATCGACATGAACACGTTATTTGTGCAATATAAATGCGTGGCAGGCCACGCAAAACCCAAACAGCAGCACAAACACTACAGTCCGACATACATGTACAAACCCACGTACCTTTTGTAACCACGGCACACAAGAAGAAACATGATCACAACCACTACAAACCAACAATTGACAGACCGAGATGCGCAACCACAAACTGCACCCGACGGACGTGGATAAATGGTGGGACAAGAAACGAAGGAGGCAAATGGTGAAACTGGATCGGGTCGCACGGCCTAGAAAATGGGTGGATGGTGATGCAATGGAGGAATCTGACGATGGACCGGTTGGTGACGGGAGCAGCGAGTCGGACAGCGGAGAGGAGAGTGAGCAGGAGAGCTGTCCCGGAAGTCAGCCAACTGTGCGTAAGTTTCGTTCTAGAAAGTCAACCGTGTTTTACCATCTCGTATCCAGTCCTCATTGTTACGATTCGTTTTCTGATTCTTGTTTCACTGGTCTGTGCCATGTTCGTCATGGTTATGATTTAAGGTGTTAGAAGTCATTATTTAACGCATTCACAAGCCCAATTTGTTCATCAAGAAAGATAGTATAATTGCATTGAAATTGTTTAGTTAGTGTTATGTTGTTTCATTTTAGCCAGGTTAGGCCAGTACTGGTTTCCGTGTAATGAGTTGCTGTCATTATAATTACATTTGTCATGGCTTTATTGCATGGTTTTTGTTTCTCTCCAGTTGTTATAACCCACACGTAGGTCGTTCTCGCTCTCATTGTTTTACGTCACACAATTCATGCATTATTTTCATTGGTGTTGTTATGTGTTCCTTTCATGTATCTTATTTGGGTTTCCTTTAAGATTTCATTTGTGTTGTTGTGGAAGTTCATTTAGCGCCCCACCACAAACAGGCAGTTTCGTCTTCTTTGATACTTGTGGACGACAGAGGGAATGAGAGATTGAGAGACTAAATCACCCCCTTCTTTTAGGCTATGGTGCGCAAGCTCACGTTACCGCCGAGGTCGGTGTTGTGGGCTTGCCTCACCAGCACAGGCTTGCTTTGCAGCCCCTACTATCCCTGCTGTTTTGTCATTGTATACTCTGTTGTCTTCTCCCCTCCTGACGAGTAGGTTGTGTACTTAGTAAAAAAAAAAAGAGAGGGGGGGGAGAGAAATACGGAGAAAGGAGGGGTGTAAAATAATTAAGCGAGTGAACCTCAGAATAACATCATACACATTTTGCGAAACACGTTTCCTATTCTTCAGTTCGCTATACCACAGAAACACTCTAGCCAAAAAGCATTTAAACGGAGCCATGATACGCTTCTTGCAGGGCACAGAACTGAAGGTAGCCAGGGCTCGGAACGGAGATCAGGCGGAAGCTGCCTCCACAGGACTGCGCCGATGAACTGCATGGTTGCTTGACCTGCAGGTCCCGGCCAAAATGGTAGTTGTAGAAGGTGATGTGCTGCTCCCCGAGTGCGTTCACAAGTACCCCTCAGGATGAAGCTAGTGAAGAGGGAGCTAGCTCAGGAGAACAGACAACGACGGCCAAAGACGAGGAGCTTGATGTTAAACATGTGGTGAGGCGGAGCTGAGGAAGGATCGGGCTCGTACGCGATCACAGTGGCAGACCAAAAAAGCTGAGGATAGCGTACTTCGTTATCCGTGTGAGGGACTCCATGTTGCCAATTGGTAGTGACGGATAAAACGCGTTGGACACATACGGTAAACTATTCTGGATTATCGACCTGTAAAACAGGATCTTTGACGCCAGGGTGAGGCTTCGTCCGATCCGCCCCAGCAAACCTACTGACTTGCGCCCAAGGCTTCGATCGCAATGCCGTCTGCACATTTGTGGTTTGTGACCTGCTGCGGCAGGCAGCAGGGAAATTCACGAGTGTACAACGTGAACAGAAGGTGCCCAGGACGGATCCTTGCGGCTCTCTTGGACTGCATGCGACGTACTTGTATTCCAAGCAATTTCCGCCTACAGGTATGCATTGCTGGACAGCACCACCGACCCCAAAGTCGGATAGCTCCTGCGCCATTATGGTGTGTTTGACAAAGTCGAAAGGCTTCGATATATCCACGAATATCACACCTATGAGTTTGCGCTCATACTTCCCTCTCAGCCATCGATGGACAGTTAGCACAAGAGCGTCCTCGGTATTGAGGTTGTAAGTGCAAGTGAGGGAGAATGCTGTGGTCTCTCAGAAAGGATATGATCTGGCGTGCATCCGCGTTGTGAAATGATCGTCCGGATCATCACAGCAATCCGTGGCACTGAAGCAAGAAGGACCAGAGCTAGGGCAACATCTCGAGGATTTCCCGTAGCTGCATTAGCCCTGCATGGGGAATGACTGTATGATGCTGTGGTACTGTGATTTTGCTGGTCGGTAGCTCAGCGAATAAACGACAGCAGAGCTTCACTTGCGCAAAAAATCGAAAGTTGACCGTACTCTGCACAAATCCAAACTTGATCAATTTTCCCCATCTCAATAACATGATGCTCAATCCGGACATCCGGTAGGGCAGCGCCCATGGCATAAGCCAGACGATCACGCTGCACGTTATGCAGCACGGTGGGATAACCCACTGTAGGACAAGTTGCTCGGTGATTCAAAGACAGTACTGGTCTACACACACATGTGATCGGCAAGTCCCAGAGGGGCCAACCATAACGGAATGGCAACGCATCAGCAAAATACGATTTGTTCAGCACAAAATAACCGGTAGAGGGTCAGCCGTCATCGAGCTGGATACCCCTCCAGAACCAGCCATGTCAACTAAAAGTTGCTGGGGTGGATTGATGTGTTCCTCTAGCTCCTCATTCCTAAGCCGCAGCACGGAGTTAAATCGAGAACGCTATGATTGTGCTTCAGGGACTTGACCTTGGTAAACGTCTGCGAGAGATCGAGAGATCACTGACAAACGAGCCGGCAGGTGAATCAAAGGAGAATTCTTGAGTTGGAGAGCCACTAGAAATATTATGACCATCCGTACTCACCACGGTTCGAGCGAAAAGCGCCGATGCAGCCTGCACACCACTCGCCTGTCCATTCGCCGAAATCATAGCAACAACTGGTACCGGAGCGATAAGCGATGCCTCCCACTACCAGACACTCTCATAAGCGGCCTTTGGGATGGCAGTGCCCCCAAATTGCCATTGTATTGTAATTCTTTTCTTCTTTTCTACTTTCAGTGTCTGGTTGCTCCCATACAAAACCTTCACTGCTTACACAATACATTGGGATTAGTGTCCGGTTCCGTTCACAGATAACAGAAGACTTACTATGTTTCCATTTTCACCTAATGCTAACCTTGTGAATAACAGCAAATCCCTGATACCGACACAACGTTCAGACAATTTGACATTATATTTTGACTGAAAGCTTTCAATAAGAAAGGGTTTGCTCCCCACACTGGAGCTCGCGCTATTCCGCCGACTGTACTTGACAAATTGTGTCGCCGAAGTCGCAACCAGTACTTCGTACTGAAAGCTTTCAATCTTACAAATAACGACAACACCCGTATTGTCTGATGCCCTATCGAAATTTTATTTAGCAAGGTAACATGTCTACCACCAATGCTCTTCATTGTTCTTGTCCCATTTACAGGGCATCACTCATTCTGTGAATTACCAGTAGTTTCGTTTGGGTCCTTAAACATCACCCGTTCCACGCGGCTGTGTGCAAACGTAACATGCTTACCCGGTTACGACTTTGTAGGAGCTAAAAGAACAAGATGTTGCCAACTGGATCGCTCTTGGACACAAGCTGACGGGAAATGCGAAAGTAAGTGTTTAAGGTAAACAAGTACTTCCAAAAAAAGTATTGACAAGGTTGGGATTGAAAAATAATACAAAATATATCAAAAAATACAGCTACAAGGAGGACTAATCGCACTGCAAGCATTTCCTGTGATTATGTCGACATTTATGTGTAAAATGTTATACGATGATCGCAAGGCACGCAAGGTAAGGGCGAAAGGATTTGTTCAGAACTCGACTGCTGTCTTGTTACATTCATCAGTGAATCTACGTAACAATGGAATGGGAACTACTTGAAACTAATCTGATATAATCTGATATGGTCAAATATAAGTGAAATAAGGAGAAAAGAGTGAAAAAAGGTGATGATACTATTCAGCGGGGGACAGTTTCAGCACTTGACAACATGCATGTGTGAATCATCGGCATCAGCAAAATAGATCAAAACAAAGCAAACCTGGACACACGGAAGGAAGCTTGAACGGTGGGAGGCGGGGGGGGGGGGGAGGGACAATCATACTCACCACGCTAGCACCAAACTACTACGTAAAAACACGAGGGTGATGACACTAGCCTTCTGTGCACACAACATTTGCTTGTACAAGTGAATGAAGATTGCCTCTAACACCTTTCAAAAACTTTGCAGCAGCGGACGAGGATAATTCAGCCCAAGACGTATCGGCTAATCGAATACTGAGCTGAATGAAAAAAGAAGCTTGAAAGAGAGTGGGAGGCTTGAGCAGTGGGGGTAGAGAATTTCACCCTCATTCCTAAGGATGTACTTGATTATCACAATGTCATGCATGAGGAGTACTGTAGGAGTTTGGCTTTCGGCATGTACAATTCGTTTTCGCAAAGCTTCCCATTTCTTTACTTATCTTTGATATTAAAATTTATGACCCACCCAAGTTGGGTGATGTGCTGCTTTGCTGCTTCGAATTGTAGTTAGACCGCTTTGTCAATCGTACTGGTCTCGTCATCGTCCTGTAACAATCGACATTCTTTGTTTCGTTGGGCCTGTAGCTTTTGCTCGTTTTCGTTGCGCTTGCCTTCCCCCCTTTGGTCTTTCCATAACCTTGAACCTTCCAAGTTGGAAGGCTGTCGGTTAGCGCTACGGAGATGTGTTGAAGCTAGGTGTCAGGACGTCGAATGTCTCAGTACTCTGTCAGTTTTGTGCCTAGTTATTGCACTTTCTGACTGTATAAAGTATCATGTTACAGTGATGGAGAGTTACTCTTAACTCGTATCCATAATGTCTTTTTCCTTTCTACATGTATTATTAGTTAGTTTCGTTTGTTATGATTTCTTGGTTTATTATTATTATATTATTAACTTTTATTTTACTAGGTTTTTCACCCAGTTTAGGTATAATTTAAATTATTATTTGGTGCAGCTTTAGCGCTAGGTGGTTTTGTGATTTACTTTTTCTTAATCTCGTATTTAGCGCTTTTGGGCGTCATTATTTTCTTCTCATTATTTCGGACCAAGTTATTATTCAAATAATCGACGTGGAGACAACACTTTTATAATAGCAATAAAGAGAACAAATTCTGCAGTCATCGCCACACTACAACCTAGTGATGAAAGTTTACCAGAATGAATTTTCTTGTCACATTCATCAGTGGAAAGTCGTAACTGAAGAGTAACCATGCTGAACAATGATTAAGTATACATTCAATGATGTGTTACGAGAACAAATGTTTGTCTCACTACACAGTTTTAGCGTTATTATTAGTTTCTCACCCGCCGTTGCACTTAGCTCTCACTTCACTTCTATTGTCTCACCTTCCCTCATTCTATTTTGGCACTGTATTTTGTTCTCGTAACACATCATTGAATGTATATTTAATCATTGTTCAGCATGATTACTCTTCAGTCACGACTTTCCACTGATGAATGTGACAAGAAAATTAATTCTGGTAAACTTTCATGACTTCGTTGTAGTGTGGCGATGACTGCAGAATTTGTTCTCTTTATTGTTATTTCAAGTTATTATTTTGTGGTGTCCTCTAGCTTCTGTTTGTTGTGCAGTTGTTCTTGTGCAAACTCATCAGGTGTATTGGCTCAGTATCCGAATTAAAGTTGAACACCAGATGAGCCGTCAGGAACAATACCGCGACACGAACTTTGTTATCGTAGTCAACTCGCCCACAATACCTGTACTATCATGCTTGAGGAGTACCGTTAGATATTGGCGGCCAGTTTTGTACAATTCTTTTTCGCAAAGCTTCCCCCTCTCTTTATCTCTGATATTGCTGACCCACCCAAGTTGGGTGATGTGTTGCCTTCCTGCTTCGAATTGTAGTTAGACCGCATTGTCGTGTTGTTAACTGGTCCCGTCTAGGTCCTGTAACATCCGGCATTCTTTATTGCCGTGGGACTGCACACTTTCAATGCGCTCGCCTTCCCCGCATTGGTCCTGCCATAACGTTGAACCTTCCGAGCTGGAAGGCGCTGTTTGCGCACAGGAGGTGTGTGACACCTAGGTTTCAGGTCGTTTAAAGCATCAGTAACATATCAGTTTTGTGCCCTGTTATCGCACTTTCTGACCGTTTATTATCTTGTTACAGTCGTGGATAGTTGCTTCATAACTCGTTTCTATGTGATTTGTTCTATTTTCATATCATTGTCAATTTTAGTTGGGTAGACCAATGCTATCTTGGTTGTTCCATAGGAAGCATTTCAACACCCTGCACGATCGTGTGCAGTATGGACTTCAGTATTCCTTTCTTGTCAGTGAGGTTTAAGCTCGACCCAGGAAACAAATTAGCAACCAAACAGCTAATGTACTGCTGTGACGTAGCATTAATATCTCTGTCTCTGCCACTCTCTTTCTCTCTGTCTCTCTCTCTCTGTCACTCACCTTATCTCTGCCCTCTCTCTTTCACATACACACACATTTAATTTAATTTTTTATCATTAATTTATTATTTAGTTTGTCTTGTTTGTTATGATTTATTGGTTTTCCACCCGGTTTAGTTATAATTTAAATTATTTTTTGGTGCAGCTTTAGCGCTATGTGGTTTATTATTTTCCTTTTCTTAATTTCGTACTTAGCGCTTTTGGGCGTCATTATTTTCTTCTCATTATTTCGCACCAAGTTATTATTTTGTGGTATTCTCTAGCTTCTGTTTGTTTGCAATTGTTCTTGTGCAGCCCCCCCCCCCCCAAACACACATTTTTCGATGCCTAGTTGCAACGCTGACACCGAGACCTCTGGTCGGTTGAGTTGCTCCCAGCACATCAGCACGTCGTCTCTACATCCCCTATGTTTTGTCCGTTTCCTCGTTTCTTTTTGTTCTCCACCTGTATTCCAGTAGGGCTGTGTCAATAGTAAAAAACAAACAAACAAAAAAACACACTCTATCTCTCTGTGTGTCAATTTCTTTCCCATCCAAGAAGCTCGCCCTCCAACTGTCGATATTCACCCATGTGTGTTTTCTATGTGTCTGTGCCTGTGTCTGTGTTGGTTTTCACTCCTAAATTGACGTCTACAGCAGCATGCCCGGCGGATTGCGATTTTGAGAACGGACTGTGCAAGTTTGAAGATGACCACGCTGCAGATGACCACACCGGCCGCCAGCCATTCATTCTCCAAAATCAAAATACTTCAAGACTATTCACTAACACAAAGTTTACTGATCACACGTTTAAGAACGGAACAGGTACAGAATAACACCTTTCACAAATTGGGCTCTATTCTCCTACTTACACTACTTTCGGTGCCGTAGAACCGGGGCCGAGGAACTGGGGCGAGAGGGGGTGGAGGGTGGCTCAGCCTTGTTGCCTAGACCGTTCTTATTTTCATGTGCTATCGGCCACGGTGTATACATTGTTATGCTGTATATGGTGATATTCTAGCATGGACAATCTTGGGCGCTCTGTTCCTCACCGCCCGACAGTCCTTTGTTGATTAGGTTGATGTCGTTTTACCTTACGTGTACGTCCACACTCACGGGGAGGGCTGGCGGGACGGAATGGTTGTCGTGATAGCAGGGTCACGTGAACCCGAAACGAGGTCGTGTGATACACCCGCCATGCGCCAGCTTCCCGCGAGGGCCATGGCGTGAGCAAATCCTAAGCTCAAAGTTTTAGCTTGGAAGCTTCACTCCAAAGCGGTACTGTAGATCTACCATGGCGCGCGTAACATTAGGTAGTGGATTGTGTATTTTTGGAAGCAACAGCAGTCAAATAGAGCACTTTCCTTTTGTTTGTCAGTTGTGCGTGGACCTGGAGGACCTGGAGACACTGCGTTTGGTGGCTCGGAACAGGCAATCATTCAACGATATAATCGCACAGGTCACATTGTAGAGTGCAGATCACCTAGTGCTTTCAACAATAATAACGTACTTCCACATTATGGGAATTTGGTATAACCCCACACCCGTCATTGTTGAATATTCGATAATAGCGTGGATTTCCCCAACAATATATTTTCATTTTTTGTTATCCTCTCCCATGCCGTTGTACATAAGCGGCTTGCCGCGGATATGTCAATACTACTACTACTACTGTGCGTGGAAGGTTTTTATTTTATTTTCTCAGCAACGTTGAAAATATGCCTCAGCCCTTTCCTCAGCGCTTCATTCTCGATGCGGAAAAGGCACAATGGAGTGCTATCATCACATGCCTTTTTTCTGTGCGTGTGATCACGTGAGGAGTGTAAACATGCGGGTGATATCCCCGGCACTCAGCAGATACTCGTTTGCGTCACGCAGACTGTCTTGGAATCCATGTCCACTTGACCTGCTCTGGAATTAGCTTCTATCGCAAGATTTACCATGTCGACAAGGAAGTGAGCATGGGAACGCGCAGAGAAAACACACTGCTGAGCTTTTCTTCCACCAGTGCCAATGACGCAATATTTTATTTGAGCCCGGGGCACTTCTACAGATGTCTATTTGTTTATGAACCGGGTCGGTGTAAGTGGCTGGTTGTGTTTTCGTACATCCATTCCTCCCTACTCGAATGCTGATGTCCGTGCTTCACACGACCCCCAAAAATGGGTCCTGGAGGGCGGAAAGGTGTGAACGCTAGTCTGTCTGTCTGTCTGTCTGTCTGTCTGTCTGTCTGTCTGTCTGTCTGTCTGTCTGTATATCTGTCTGTCTGTCTCTCTCTCTCTCTCTCTCTCTCTCTCTCTCTCTCTCTCTCTCTCTCTCCCTCTCTCTCTCTTTCTCTCTCAGGTCACTACATCTACCTTAAGGGGGTCCATTATCCTAGAAATTATCCAAACTCTGGCAGCGTGGCACGCGTCATCACCAACTACTTCCATCCGCTGTCCACGCCGCTGACCACCACGTTCTGGTATTACCTGAATGGAGAAACCAATGGCACACTGCGTGTCGTAGTGCAAGACATCAATTCCACCATGTGGCGAACGGTACGCTTTAACCCCTATTTAGATAGGAAGTTGATGGTAGGTGTGCGGTGTGTGTGGGGGGGGGGGGGAGGATCACCACCATGTTATGGTATCAAGTGAAAGGAACCACAAAAAAGCACAACGCCTGTGGTGTTGGAAGACACAAACTCCACCATGTGGCGACTGGTACGCTTCAACCTCCTATTGGGACAGGGAGGTGATTGGTAGGTGGGTAGGTGGCCAAAGAGAGAGGGGGCAAGGGAGGGAGAGTCAAGTGCCCCCTAGCATCGTGTTGCAAGACATCAAGTGCACCACGTGAGGATCGACATGTTTCTATCCCCCATTTATACACGGAGTTGGTTGGTAGCCTGGCACGAGGGAAACATGGATGCAGTAAATGGGATTTTCCGTGTTTGGCCGCTTTGGTTGTGAGTTGATCTACTTACCTAAAACCGCTTTAGGAGCGGCAAATACGCCTTAGATCGTAGTGGCGTTCCTGCGGATTATGAAAACTCAAGCTGAGTATCAAGCGAACCGTTATTTTATTATTTATTTTTCGTTGGTAGCTGGGCAAGGGTAGGCTAGGTGCTTTCTTCATCTTGCTGCACATGCAGAGCAGAGACATCAACGTACTTGCATGTATTGTGGGGGAGGGAGGGGAGGGTAGGGGAGGGGGTGCCTGTGATACATGAAGTGATCGGTGTCCAGAACAGATGGGCTCCCATTACAGTGGCCTCCTGACACAGCCTTGAATGCGGCCCTCGAAACTATTCAGCCTTGACCAGAGGACATGCAGAGTGTTTTCATTTTTTTTTCCTGCATGTCAGGTTTGGTACACGTCAAACACCCAGGTTAATTCCTGGATCCAGGCATCCAACGTCGTAGTCGACTCAGCCAATATGTTCCGCGTTGGCTTCGAGGCGTGGGCGGCATCCGGTTGGTCTGTGGACATTGCACTGGACGATATTACATTCACGAAAGGCTGGTGCACAGAAATACCTCCACCTGCTGGTAAGGAAATCAAATTTTGTTGTTGTTGTTGTCGTCGTCGTTGCCAGAACACCGTAACTCCACGGAGACGCCCTCGATTAAGGCTAAGACCTGTGGAGAATCCATAAATACAAATACAAATCCAGATACAAAGCACAAGACCGACACAAAGAAACTTTGATATACTCGAGTTAATCTTTCTGCATTCTATTTATAGCACTTTTTGTTACTACAATATTGATTTTCAATAGTTTGCAGGCAACCTGCCTGCACTCAAGAGAGCGCTGCATTTTTTTTTACACATGTCTGGTTCAGAAGCATACACAAAGCGAAACGTCATGTACCACCTCGAGTCCAAATGTGGTGATAGGTATGTCGGGGAGACGTACCTCAGCCTCGCCACCAGGACTAAAGAGCACAAAGATGACTCGAGCATTAGAATTGGTGACATGATGATGATGTCATTAACTTGCCTGGGCTAGGCCGGATTTATGACGTCAGGGAGAATTTGGAGTAGATGGGGCAATTTCAGTATTTTGGCTCTCTATTGTCCCAAAGATGTCAGAGGGTCTCAAAACGTCGGTATGGGACATACATGTATGGCACCCTATCGGTATTACGCAAGACTGGAAAACAATTCTAGTATGAAATTCTTTTCTCAAGGTTTGGAGACTCCTATGTAGCCAATACTTGAATCCATACATCCTGTACACACACCTTGTACACACTCTCTCTAACGGTTTCTAGGCTACACTGCAATTGATATACATTAGCTCAAATTTTCGGGCAAGGCCCATCATCAGGAATACGTCTACTGTAGACAGAACTGGGGTTTATAATATATGTGACAAGTACTAGTGGCCAAAGTGTGATGGTATAGCGTAAAATGTTGCAATACCACAGGAAGCGAGATTATTATATTCTGTGTGATATGTATGAAGTGAAGTTTATAGTGCAGTGATAGTGCAGGATTACTAGCGTGAGTACAAAGCAGAAAAATACACACTTCTAACAACACTCAAACACATACATACACACACACACACACACATACACACACACAGTGCACAAATTCTTGCACAAATTATGGTAATGACAGATATATTTACGCATCAACCAACAGTCGCCAACCATTGTCACTGTTCACTGCCGGCTTCCTCTTCCTCATGAATAGTGCCCCCATGATTCTGCGGTCAACGCATGACCGTTGCCTGCTGGCGAGAACTTGTAGGTGGGCGAATGGTGAGAGCTGCGGTGACGATGGAAAGTGTGCTACTTTTGTCGATAATGGTCTCCCCATGGCTTTCCCAATGTCGCGTTTCTGGCTTGTCTGTAGTGCTCCTCAGTCCTCTAGCGTGTTGTCCTTTCTGTTTCCCCGACGGATTCTTCTTGACAGATGGTATAATATGTCATAGAGTACACCACATCTTGGGACATACAAGCATCACGCTTCAGACCACCATCGCATGCACGACATTCAGCCCGCCGACCCCGCCCCCTCTTCTCCCTCTGCTGCTGTACCGTCCTGGGGCATTGTGGCTTGCTGAATGACGACGAGACCAACATATCCTTTAGTGAGCGACCGGACCATGGAAAATACAAGGGCAATGTCCTGCTCACCATCATCTCCAAAACCTCGCAGCCGGTCCTCCGAGATTGCCAACTCTCGCAATGCATTTACAGGACGGTGATATGATGATCGGGCACGGCGGATGCACATGATCGCCGACCGCGACAATGCAAAAGCCAGTCGACACCGGACATAATGATTACGTCATTGTCTCGACATACAACTTCGTGTCCCCATTTGAAATGAGGCCACACAGGCGGTTGACAAATCTGGAGCACTCTGGCGCACAACCGGCCGTGGTGAAAACTAGTGGAGTAAGTGTGGGCAAGTTAATGACGTCATCACGATATCACCAAATTTAGTGCAAACTTCCTGCAGGTATAACTCGGAAACGGCTTCTCCAATCAACCTGGAACCTACACCATTGGAATCTGTGCATTTGTCGCTACAAGCCTTGAAGATTTCATTTTAGGGTGAACTTCCCGTTTAAAACCTCGCAGTCAGCGTCTGCACAGTGCAGAAATCAGGCTAGGTACCGCGAACACCAATATTGGCACATGACAGTCATTTACGAAAAGTCTCGTTTTCGGCGAGTATTTCGGCCGGCAGATTTGAAGAAAGCCTACGTAAGACTTAGTGCTCGCTCTAACACATCTACAGTGTGCAAAACTGCAAACCTACAGCCTTCCAACTTGGAAGGTGGGGGATGGGGGCGCCTCAATTTCAAGACCTATGTAATTGTGTATCGCTGCCTGAATGGCCTTGCTTGCTCTCTCCTACAAGACCGCTTTACTCTTCGTGCTCACGGTGCTCACACTGCTGCCATTACCCCTGGTCAGGTGTCTGCTGCGCTTTTTTTACCCCCTGCTAGCACACGCTATGGTTTCAGTGCAATTTCTTAGGTAGGCGCTGACCGGTGGAATGCACTGCCACCTGCTTACCGCCCTTCTAATTCACCTGCTGAATTCTGATCATCCATCAAGACGTTCTCACCCAACAGGCGATGACACCTGTTCGGAATTCCTAGTAAAATAAGAAAAAATAATGATAAGGTTCTAGGTCGGGTAGGACAAAAGAGGGCAAGGTGAGCGCATCGGAAATGGGCACAACTAAGTCTCACGGCAACAAAGAATGATGATTGTTGCAGGACGACGACGAGACCAGTTAATAACACGATAATGCAGTCTAACTACGATGCAAAGCAACACACCACCCAACGTGAATGGTCAGCAATGTCAGAGGTAAAGGAAGAGGGAAGCTTTGCGAAAACGAATTGCACAAAACCAGACGACAATATCTAAGGGTGCTCCTCATGCATGACACAAGTGCGGACGAGTTGACTACGATAGCGACGGCTCATCACGTGTGCAAAATTGAACTCGGATGATGAGGCAGTATGTAAAATAGAAGACGAAAACACATACACGCGAACGAGTTATGCAGTCGTGGATAGTTGCATCATAACTCGTCCCCATCTGTTTTCCTCTTCTATTTTACATTTAACACCACTGCATCTCATGTTCATTGCTAGGCATACATTTGTATTGTGATCTGCAATTGGTACTTGTCTTCTTGCAGTTTGTCCACCTGCTACTGTGTTTTGATTGCTTTATATGTTCTTCACCAACTCCAGCGAAACCCTGCACAACAAAGATGTCGTCGGGTCTCTTGGCGGGGGTTATTGTTATAACGGTACTTGTGATCCTGTGCGCCGTACTCACCGCAGCAATGTGGGCAAAATTACGTGTAGAACTGGGTAAACGTTCTAGAAAGAATGATTTCGTGTTGGAAGTACCCTGGCAACCATTGGCGGACTCTTTCATGCAAGTTAATGAAGAAAAAGAAGATGGAGCACGCACAAAAGATACGAGCAGCAGCAGCAGTAGCAGCAGCCGCAGCAGCAGCACCAGCAGTAGCCGACGCAGTAGCGCCAGTAAACAGCGAGAGAAGAGGCAGGAAGAAGACGCCGCGATGTTGATGTGAAGGTATGCGGAGGCATTCTCTCGAACGTAGATCGAAGAGCCTACAATTCACGGTTAATTGAGACGATCTCCATAGCTTACGTACAAGGGCCTATCATTCCCCTACCACGCAATACCAAAAGGAGAACCCCTGCACGATAATGCTTATGCAGCTGCCAGAGGCTTGCGATTATGCAAACTTGTTATTACTCTTAGCACTGACGCGGCGCTACATATTAGGCTAAACACTTAGCACATCCACAAACTTGGATGGCATACCAAGCCAAGCACGTTGGAATTATATTTTACACGTTCTTACGCAAGCATTAGACGTACGCATGTGATAAATCAATAATGATGAAGTCACCTGAAACTGAAGTGTGTACTTGGAAGATACGCAGGTGGTTGGTTTGCCAACCTCACTTCCTTGTGCTGGCCATGTTATGTACCACGAAGTGATGAAATATAACATGGAATAATACATGATTCTACGCGTACTCTACATGTATCTAAACGTACTTTGTTCTTTCGATCATTGATTTCCCCATTTCATTACCCATTGGGGCATACAAAATGTTCTTTTCAATTTGTTCGCAAGCTAGCATGTTAGCAGGATATGAATCACTTGCAAGTACACACATACTGCAGGAAATAATATTTTGGCATTGGGCTGTTGTTTGAAAATGCATCATGCACACATTCATTCTGTGGCGATGCTCCGCGGTGCAGGCATCTGCCTGTAGATGGCATATGACATGGATGCGGTGCGAGAATGTCATTTAATCCTCTGAACTGCCCTGTATTTCGCCATGATAATGACAATTTGGCATCAATTGGTGGCTCTCTGCGTGGTTATGTGCAGTATCCGGTCGTGGGCTTCGAAGTTTGACCGAACTTTTGAATGCTCTCGATGGAATTAGAATTGCACCATAGCTTAGTGGGATAGCATTGCGTCGCCGTTTCACTACATTTCGGACGGACAGTGATGCGTTTGTAACTGCCGTATAACACACAGAAGAGGAAGAGTCCTGTAACTTATTGCAATAACAAAATCCCTTTCCTTCCAGCTGATGTCCATCTACAGGAAAGACCTAAGCCAAAGTAAGCACGGAGAGCTGAAAGAAAATGTCACGCTGCACGTGGGTGCTACATGACATTATACATGGGACATGCAACGTTCTGTCTCCACCGAGGGCCTGTTTTTCTTTAGTTGTTGCGTCAGGTCAGTGAAATTATGTTCTGTGATTGCCTGTATAAGGCTAAAAAAAGACAAACAAACCAGGGCCTGTACATAGCCGTACAGAGCACGTGTCACCAAGGCACAAGGAGAGAGTGCCTATGACTGAGTGCATGTTTAGAAATATCCATTTAGGAATGCCACACACAAGTCTTTGCAGCAGCGATGTATGCAGGCGGCACGGGCAACTTTCACACGCACGGGCAACTCGGAGAATCATTTTTTGTGGTACCTTGTGGAGTCAGGGAAAGGTGGAGCTGGCAAGAGAGAAGGAAGCCTTTTGGGCCTGAAATTTGCACTAGCAACGAGCAGCTTGGTAGGTACTGTCGTGGGCATTGAAATCCGGTGAGAAGTCAAGCGGCCACGGGAAACTAACCTTGGAGCCGTGAGCACTGCTGGCCCATTTTTAACAGAGTACACGTGAACTACAGTGCATTTAGACGCTAAAAGCAGCATGCGCGCCGGCTCCTGTGATCCCATCGGATTTCAACGTCGACAACAGAACATCCAGTCGTTTGCATGCAACACTGGATCTCATACGAAGATGTATGTAGCGCCTTTGATTAGTGATGTTTAAATGTGAACAATGCCGTGTCAGGTCGATGGGAGAGAAATACAGGAAAGATGATCAGTGCCCGTGCACATTTAGCACACATTCATGCCACGTCTGCCCGAAACCAAAGCGTGAGCAATCTCATGGCATTTCCCACTTTCCTCGAAATTCAGGAACATGGAACAATGTACTATGGTCGATCCTGGACCATGAGAACTGACGTTGAGCACACTCGGGCATCCACAAGACTGTCACCTCAAAACTAGCTCGTCACATGCTCATTCTATAATCAACAGTAGAAAGAGTCGTAGTGACTTTCACGATACTTCAAAAGCAGTTTCATAGGAAAGATGGTTGCTCACCACACTCGAGCTGGCGCCTTTCAGCCGACTTGGCGCCACACCTAACTGAACCACGATTGTCATCCAGAGCCAACGAAAAAGTTCATCAAACCGTCCCCTTGGCAATCCTCTATTCCCTGAATTCGCCAGAACACTATCTTGGAGTGCTTCTTCATTGAAGTTGTGCCGAGTGAAAGGTTCGATGAACTTCTCCTTTGCTCTGGTTGTCAGTCGTGAGTCACTAAAGTGTCCAGTCAAGTCGGTGGAAAAGCAAGTGCTCCAGTGTGGACAGCAACAAACTTTCCTATAACCTTTTCACCCAGTCGCTAGTAGTAGACTCGCTACCACTCTGGTGAGGGGACTTGTGGATGACCGCGGGTCCTCAACGTCTGTTCTCACAGCCCATTTGGGACACTGGCGACTCACGCTGCTATCTTGTGTTCACGAGTTGTTTGCCACCCTTGAAACCGACCGTCTCTAAATTTCTATCCCTGGTGATTAGAATGCCTGGAGAGCACTGTAATAAGTACTTCAGGCTTACTCTCGATCAGCCTGCTCAAGCTCAAATGATGGGGAGGGGGGGGGGTGAATTAAAATGGACGCAGTGCACACCAGGTTGCGCATTTTATTAGGCTTGAGTGCAATTCGCTCTTACGCCCCAAGTGTAACTCATCCACTCTTCTGCGCTCCCCTCTATGTATTGCATTTCATGTATGGCTCACTCTGCGCAGAGAAGTTAAAGGATCGGATTTCACTCCGCCTGTTCATGTTCTGTCCCGCAACTTATACATTTGATACGACATACGTAGCTCATCATCCACATTTCCTTTGCGTCTCTGTTGCTTTTGTTTGATGTTCTTGTTGTTGTTCTTTTGATATTCTCTTTCCTTACGGAGTTGTTGTTGCTTTTTGCTACACTTTCTTGTTGCCTCCTAACCCTTACTTATAGTTATCGCCGTGGTTGGCTATCACCCATTCTCTTCACATTGGCCGGTGTTTCCACTGAGTCTTGAGATGGGTTAATAAAATTTAATATTATGGCAAAATGTATGCAGAAGTAGATCCCTAACCCAAATTGTTCGAGAATATAGTGGGTTTAGGTTTTTAGGACCCTCAAATCGGCCTATATCGCGCTTTTGAAAACCATTGGGTAAGAACAATAGATCGGTGATTGACGAATCATCTAAACAGTATTCACATAATGTATCCTAGACCGACGAAGAGAATTCACAGGAAACCTATCCCGTCGTAATCAGATCCAAATTAATTAAAGCATCGCATCGAAAGTCCTATCACAGGATTTACTCGACACCCAAGGAGTCTGAAAGCGAAATTGACAATAGGTTCCAAACATACAATCATGTTAAATGGGCCATAACATTACCGGTACACGCAATTTGAGCAAAGTACTGTCTTTTTGTGCAACGGTTGGCTGCCTGTCTTTTGCTCTTCTGCATTGAGATTGCTGCAGACATATCTGCTCCACTAAAGAGGCCTTAAAAAAGTTACAAGGAAGTTACATGTGTTTGCCAGGACGTTGAGCATTCAGACGTACCCATGTGCCGTTGCTACTAGGTGTTCATACATTGCACACAGCAACCTGTTTAGCATTGCAAAAAGTGATCTGTGAAGTATGTTCAACTCCGACATGTGTCTTTAGCCTAATGACGAGCACGTAACTCATTCATGATAGGAATGCTTCAGGGCCGTCAACAGAATGCAAACAGACGCGTCACACATTGCCATGACTCGTGCTATCCTATCCCCAAGACTTTTTGCATTTAATAAAAGAGCTAGGTAGCGACTTTAAATACACATGCTTGTTGATTGTACACTGATATTCGCTTGGAGGCTGGGCGTATGTTAGTCACGCGGAATAACGCTCCTTGATTAGCCTCGCGATGAATTTTGGCTGTTGTGCTAAAGCCCTGGTTGCTGTTTGATTGGTTTGCCTACGTGTCATGATCTCTGAGGATCACGTCCGACGTGTCTCCATTTAATGAAAACAGAAGAGGATGCTATGGCACGTGGAAGGCAATGAAAACTTGCACATGCTACCCAGAGACTCACGCCTAAGGCAAACTTAACTGGCAACCGCTGGTTCTTGGCCTCTAAGCGTAGTCATTCGTTACTTGTAATCCGAGGTCAAAATTAGTGTATACAAGTAGGAATACCAGGTGTAGCCAGATGATGGATTCGAAAACGTCGTAGTAGGTGTGTCACTAAGGTGCGCCGAAAATACTCAGTGCCAACGTCTCAATATGGCCCTTACCCTACAGAAATGCCTTAAAAGAGGGGAAATACGTCCTCAGGCGTCATGAGCGAAGAGAACCAGTGCATATAAAGCAGCGTTTTTGCGTGGAGTGGCAGGTCACGGCATAGCTGTAGTTCAACAGAACAGGATGGCCCAAGGCCAAGTACACGCAGCGAAGCATGCTGATTATTCTTGAAGATGTGTAAAAACAAACCCTCGAAACAGGTGCTTGACACCACCATTTGTCATGAGTGATGCCTCCGGGAGCTAGCTAGTCATGGATGAGTGCTTTGTATTCCAGTAGGAGGAAACGAGATCGTGCTATGCTGAACGCAGTTCGACTTACGCTAATTCACTTCCTTCAATTAGATTGATCACGGCTTCACCTAACGTCTGGTGCATGGCGAGTACTCTTTTCCAAAGATACACCACTTTCCCCGGGCACCTGTATCTAGTCATGCTCAACGTGCTGAGGCTTAGTTCGAGCAGCAATATACTGAGTAGTGTTGAAATCGGTTAAGTTCATATCTCCACCTCTTGGAACAATGAACCTGTAATTCATGTTCGCGCGACAGCCGTGAAAGGCTCAGTGGTAAAAGGCTCTTGTTCCTTGACCCAAGGTATTATTCACCGTGCAAGTGACATGGAGTAGTGAGGAAACACTTCGGTGAACGAGTAATCCCTGCTTTGCTCTCTGAGAAGGCCTAAGCAGCACGCCTGACATATTGTGCAAGATAATGGATAGAGGGCAGTCGGCTTGTGCACTTATTGCTCTGTTGTTGGTAGGCCGGTTTTCATCGACTTTTGGTGAGTGTGTATTTCGTTTTCCGTTTTCACTTGGTTTTGTAATCACCGTAACGAATGCTCTTAGAACAGATCCTTTCTTATCGAGTGTGGGAGAGGGGTATGCTTTCTAGGATCTTCGCAGCATGGCCTAACCGGTAATGCATCGGACTTTCAACATAGGTCCAATAGTGATGGAACAAGTGTTCTGTAGAGAGCGACACCGACAAGTGTTTCTTATTTCAAGAGAGTCATAAATGTCCTTATGTAGGTGGAAGTGGCCTCGACAAAACAATAAAGGTTTGTTTTTAGCAGTAACTGATTTTTGAGCCAAAGAACACAAATGAAATTCTATGAAACCGTGTCATAGTTAGGCAATTGCGTTACTCAAGAACATCACTTCCCAGCATGTACATAATAATGGGAAGGACGAGATCAAACTTCAAACTAAAAGACTCAGATGGTGAGCTAAGGAAAAAAATTGCAACATGAAAAATGTTGGCACAAGTTATATGATCGAGTCCACCAACCAAATCAGATTTTGAACAGTCAGACGTGCAAAATCTAGCACAAAACTGTAAACGGGGTACTGAGACTTTCCACCGCATGATTGTCAGCTTGAGCACTGCTCGATAGCGCTAACCAACGGCATTGCCAGTTTTGTGCTAGAGTGTGCACGTCTGACTGTTCAAAATCGGGGTTAGTTGGTGGGCTCGATCGCATAACTTGGGCCCACACTTTTCCATCAAACTAAAGGATCGAACTTTCACAAAATAGGAAAAGAAGAATGTTATCCAAGCTCGCAATCATTCCATTCAAGTCAAGACTTGATCTGAACATCATAAACAGGAGGTGAAATTGTCTTGTGATTTCTAGCCACTACGGATGTTCGTCTTGCTGGTGGTTTTAGTTCCCGTAGAGGTCGAGTGGAGGTTCGCTTGAGCAACGGCACATGGGGAACCGTATGCGACGATGCCTGGGACTTACTAGACGCAAACGTTGTCTGCCGCCAACTCGGGTAGGTAAATAGCGTTCCACATTCTTCCTTCCATTTGGCCTAAACGAAGACCAGCCAAACTTGCTTGTCGATGTCAACTTGGAAGGCTGATTATAATACTGATTTTCCGGTTTGCGTCTTTTGTTCAAACCAGTTAATAATACTCGTAGCCATGGCTGACAGTTTAATCCTATTTTAAGCTCGGAGTTGCACAGATGAGGCCTCATTGGCTGAAACTGTCTGGCTGTCTGCATCATTGAGTCACACATCTAGGTATAATTATGTTAACATACTTCTATACGAGAGAAATCTATAGACCCCCTAATAGAATGAAGATGGAGAGAAAACGAAGTATAAAATATGAAATTAAGTCCGGTAGGCGGGGGTCATGCATAATAATGTCTGGGCCATTCGGATACTTTTCCGAGATTTGGAATTTGCCAGTTTCTTCTTCTTTGAATCCATTTAGAAGTTCACTAGTCTTGGTGCATTGGCTGTTTGATACTGGCGATCCACCATTGCGGCACTAAAGTTGACACTGTTTTTCAAGACTGAAATGTACTCATGAGTAGATATCTTCGACAATGACATCCGCAAGATCCTTTCTACATCTGTCTTTGCACAAGGCTCAGTTAATAATTAAAAAAGCCGCTTCACTGCGCAATATTGGACGGTTTCGTCCATCGCCAATGATCTTTTTCCGTAATTCTCACTGTCAATCAGCACGGCTGTTTTGTGGCGGTCGGTCATGAGAGACCTCCAAATACGGCACTATACAGAGCAATCTCCTTTCGATGGCGCTTTATGGCCTTGCGACATTAACCTTGGTGCAGCGCCTCCAAGCATATTGCTCTTCATTTTGCCGGACGTGGCCTGTTGACGACTCCAATGGTTGGGGAAGAATACAATGTCGGAGAATCTAAACGAAAGTTGCCAAAATATGACTATTGCAGCAACTCGAAGAGGATTTTGCTTCTGGTAAAGCCTTGTAGGGTTGATAACGCGTCTCGTATTTTTCGACACCATGGTATGTGAATAGTCACTGGTCAACTTCTTGGGGGTTCTCAAATTGGGGAGACTGATGCAATTGCAAGTAATGTGCGGTTAGCAGTTGAAAAATGATTGCTGTTTATCTCCATAGGTTTTCAAAGGCAACAGCCGCTAACCTACACTACGGGACTGGTGACGGCCCTATCCTTTTGGACCAGCTGGATTGCACCGGGCAAGAAAGTGACTTGTTCCAATGCCAAGGAAACGCGGTGGGCGTGCATGACTGCTCACATGCCGAAGATGCTGGTGTTGATTGCGGTAAGCTGTAGAGAAGAATCGTTCTCGTGGATCTTAATGTATTGTGGATTGAATTTTTGTTGACAAAATTCATGGTCTGAATGGCTCACGTCCGTAGAAGTGTTCGTATAAAGTAAAGCAAAAGAACAAATCAAGTAGAATTTGCAGCTAATAGAATGTGCAGCTAATCACTCCTTTCTGTTATTTTGTCCCCCATTTCAGCCAACGGCGACGTTCGACTTGTGGGTGGGCCAAGTGAGATGAGAGGCCGCGTGGAAGTTCGCCGCTACGGGGTCTGGGGGACGGTTTGTGATGATTACTGGGACAAAAGTGACGGTAACGTGGTTTGTCGGCAACTCGGGTTAGTTATTCTGTGTCTGACGATTTTTTATAGTAAAGAAAAATGTAGGGCTGAGTCGGGTAGCATGTTCATCGGGTATCGGGTCCGGGTAGTTTTCCACGGGTAGCACGGGTACCCGATCGATTGGGTAATGTTCCCATAGCAAGACCACAATGCACACCGGACCCTTCCCTTACACACTGGGTAGACATGCGTGAATTATTTGCACACGCGCACTGTAGACCTCTCTCTCTACTCTTTCTACATCAGTACATGTCAACTGCGACTTCGGGTTTTCGGGTACGATTCGATACCCGTCTACCCGAGGTCCTCACGGGTAGCACGGGTATCCGACTACCCGTGCACACCACAAGTAAAAGGACGAAGAAACTACAAGTTACCCTATAATGTCCACTACCACGAGTTACTAAACAATCAGCTCTTGCGATAACATTGCACGACATTGACCGACGGTACTGACGTTCTACAACTAACTGGCTAACAGCTCTAGCACAACTTAGATGCGCACTCCAACAGCCTTCAAACTTGGAAGGTCCTAATTTGTAGGTTCTTGATCCTTTTTTCTTTGCTATAAACTTTTCCTTGGCTCTCCATCCGAGTCCATTTTTATGATTTTGTTCTATTTATATACTTATTGTTATACAGATCAAGCTGTATAGGTGAGTGAGTTTTCTTTTGCTCTCGTTCCGTGGGCATCGTGCAGGCGCAATGAAGGTTGCTTTTGTAGCGTTGGCACGCTGGGGACTTCAAAGCGTATAGCGTTTAGTGTATAGCATGTCCCCGTACTGTATCCCCATACGTTAGCGTATCCCCATACATTAGCGTACGGAGTCTGCCTTTGTATCAAAGCTGCTGCTCACGATTCTTTTATAGCCAGTTTATATTGTAAATTGAGAACCCCCGACACAAGCGTTTATCACAAAAGGTCATTTTTCTTTCTTACTGACCGGTTTCATCTTGTTAAAGAATCATCAGAGTGAAAGGAGAAAAGAAAAGAAAATACATGCTATTAGTAGGGCCAACTCACTTGGCCAAAACTAACTATGATACAAGTGGACCCATCAAAGCCGCTGGGAGCCCAAAGAGGCGCAGGGGTAGGGGTAATTGGATTGTGATCATGAAAGCATGCAAATGTGAAAGGTGCAGTGTCCAAATTTGGACACTGCCAAAACTTCCCGTGTACTGTATTATAACAAAATTTGTATACTATAGTCCCAACACGGCACCTTTCACATTTGCATGCTTTCATGATCACAATCCAATTACCCCTACCCCTGCGCCTCTTTGGGCTCCCAGCGGCTTTGATGGGTCCACTTGTATCATAGTTAGTTTTGGCCAAGTGAGTTGGCCCTACTGAGTACTAATAGCATGTATTGTCTTTTCTCCTTTCACTCTGATGATTCTTTAACAAGATGAAACCGGTCAGTAAGAAAGAAAAATGACCTTTTGTGATAAACGCTTGTGTCGGGGTTCTCAATTTACAATAATTAGGGCCCGCTCACACTGCGATCAAAACCAGCGTCCATGCGGCCATGCGGCCAAGTTGCATGGCAACGGCATGAACTTGACCAAAACGCCGCGGCCACGTTTCAAATCGTGACCGCGACCCCCGAAGGGGGGGGGGGGGGTGCCACGACTTGGCGGCAACATGATCGTAGACGTGAAGCGTATTTGTGTACAACCTGGCCTGAAGTATGTTCAATTTCTCAAATTCCGGTGTGTTGATTCATGAACATCGGCGGTTGTCGACATGTCGATGTCACCTCGACATTTGCACATTTTAAAAATTTTGTAGTTGTGGTCCTGCACGCACGCACCGCCATATATGCATTCTTTGCCCTTTTTGGACGATGTCGATTTTATTTTTGTAGTTGCTTCGTTGTGATCGGGTCAGTGACCAATTTCTACAGTGTACTCGTTCAATACGATGGCAGCTTGGTCTGGCTTTTCGGTTTCGGAAATTATCTTTCTCTACTTTTCTGCGATGATGGAATGCCATACCTCAAGACATTTCAGTTACATATCATCGGAAAATACAGTTCTCATCTCGGCAAACAGACGAAAGAAACCACTACCGGAATTTCCACTGCACTGGCACTTGCTCTGACCACGAGGTCAGGAAAGCGAAAGCGCTTGGATGTCAGCGGCAGTCCCTCAAGAGTCCAAACCTACCTGATTGTATGAATTATTTTCGTCGACTTCAAGAATACGAGCCACGAGGCACTTCCTTCAACATGCAACATGCGAAAAATTACATCCAAAACGGGCCACAACTTTATTAGGAAACGCATGGACTCTTTTGGATACGAACTGCAATTCGTAAAGTTTGTGTGACAATTTCACGTCTACGCGTGTACGAGGCCTAGTGTGAGCACGACTCCCACGTTTCTGCGTTTTGCTGACGCATGGACGCGTGCTCATGGTTGCAGTGTGAGCGCGCCCTAAGTTAATTTAGTTGCCAATCAGTTAATTTCGTTGCCAGTACATTTCAATTGCCAGTTACAGTGTGTTCACTGAGACCCTTGTATTTTTGCCTCCGAGAGACTGCGGCCCGCTACAAATTGGTGGCAGCGGTAAATTCATTTTGTTTCATTCTATACCCAACTGTATATATGGGACCAGGCAGGCACAGTGGGTTGGTCAAAGACCATGATTGAGATACGAGAGGTACCTGGTTCAAGTCCTGCCTGGAAGCGGTTTTTCCAGCCGTGCTGCTACCCACAGTCAACTGGGAACTTGTGGCCAGGCACAAGGGGTACATGGATGCAGCTAATGGGGTCGTTCTCGGCACTTGTGCCAGTGGTTGTGAGACTTATCCACTCACCCCCACCGTTAGGCGCTGCATCTGCCGCTAGGATTTACCGGGTGTTAGCGGCCGTCGTGAGTTCCCTTCGGGAACGGACACGATAATTTACTTTTTTTTTATTTTATTTTTTTATACCTAACTGTGTTACTTTACACGTTTCTCGGACCCCCATGGCTCAACCCGCTATAGCTCCGTGCGACGAATCAAGATGAGAATCATGTTTCTTGCCTTCCTGGGCTTGGCCCTGGTAATTAGCCTGCAGCACAGTCAGGGTGCTAGCGTGGATCACCCTTCTCTCCGCACCGCACTCACTGGAGACTCCGATGGCGATTCCAAGCGACCCGCTATCTACATGTATACTACCGGTAGTAATGGCGAAGCTGATGAGGACGACAACATGCAGGCTGCTGACCAAGACAAGGAGGGTATTGTTGTTGTGTTTATTTTAATTCGCAAACCAAACGGGCAGATCTGCCCAATGAAAAGGTGGCGAATGCAGATAGAAAGCAGTAATAAATGAAATTGGGGACTGATGTAATTAGGATAGAGGTGGAGAAAAACTAAGCCAGCTGATCATCAAACAGGACGTCTGGTACTCTAGGTACTAAGGCCAGTAAGTGTGTGCGGGATCATGCTGGCGCGGAACTGGCGGAGCGTGGAGATGGCACGTATATCGCTGGGCAATGTGTTCCACAGCTGGGCGCCCCGGAACGCGAGGCAACCCTTGCCGAACCTGGTGGAAACTGGCGGTTGGCGCAGACCCATGGTGGAGTGCAACCTAGTTGGGCCAGCTGCCGAAGGAACTAGGAGGGCTTGCAGTTCAGAACTTGCGTGCTCATTCCGAGACCTCCAGACTAGAACGGTGAACTTCTGCCTGAATATCTCGGATACTCTGTAGGTGTCCAATTGCAGCAGGAGGGTACGCGCGGAGGTGTGATGCGAGAGTCCGAAAACCGCCCTTGCCGCCCGATTCTGCATGACTTGTAGCCGATCCAATTGGCTGGCAGTAAGAAGCGGGGAAAACGCATTGGATCCGTACATCAGGTCAGACATGATGATCGCTTTAAAGTAGAGAACTCGGCTCTGATGAGTCAAGCAGCGACGCAACCTCCATAGTGCTCCGATCCTCTGGGCCAGTCGAGCGGTGCAGCGATCAACATGGGGCGTCCATGACAGATCCGAGTCGAGGAGCACTCCAAGATACCTGGCCGCAGTAACGACAGGAATCGGCGTTTCATGACAGTTTACATTGATCGTATGCTGGGGCTGCTGAGGCTGCCTGTTGGGGTATACAGGGATCACGTGGCTCTTGGCTGCATTCAAAATGAGACCACGGGTCTGCAACCAGTCAGCAAGTGCAGAAACCGAGGCCGATAGCGTAGCAGATACCGTGTCCAGGGATGTGCTGCTGCTGATCAGCGCAATGTCATCGGCAAATTGAACTGATGAAGACTGGTTAGCTATGGTTGGAACTTCGCGGGTGTAGATACTGAAAAGGATCGGTCCTAGAACAGAACCTTGTGGCACGCCACAGGATGGTGCAGAAATGGCACTCTGATCCCGTCCAATACAGATACGCTGAGTACGGCCCGACAGATAGGCGGAAAACCACTTTAGGGCTGTCCCTGTTATGCCGATATCGAATAGGTCCTGGAGTAGCCGTTCATGACGAACCTTGTCGAATGCCTTTGACATATCTAGAAGGCATATGCCAGTACACAAACGCTTGTCCCGTGCACTAAGAATACGATTTAGCATAAGTACCAGGGCATCCTCCGTTGAGTGGCCTGCGCGGAATGCAAACTGAGTCGTGGGGAGGGTACCAGATATGTCCAGAAACTGGGCTAGCTTCTTTTGTACGACTTTCTCCAAGAGTTTTGATAATATGGGAAGTAGGGACACTGGACGGAAGTTAGTGGGAATAGACGGGTCCCCGGCTTTGAACAGCGGGATAACGTGTGCGAGTTTGAAGGCTGTGGGGACAGTGCCATTGACAAGCGAGGCATTAAACAACGTGGCCACGGACGCAGCTAGGATATCGGCACAGCACTTCAGAAGGTGACCAGGTATCCCGTCGCTTCCTGTTGCTTTGGCAGGATTGATTTGTCGGAGAAGCCGTTCTACTTCGCCAAAAGACACTTGGGGCAATTCTGACATTGCAGTCTGAGGCTGTGGACCTTGCGGTAGCGGGATGCTGTGAGGACGGGCATTGTCTGTTACTACTGCCTGGAAGACTGACGAAACTTCTTCAATGGGGCAAGTAGGCTCCACACGTACTCTCTTCCTGTTCGTAACGGAGTTTATGACGTTCCAGAGCTTACGCGAGTTCTGACTGGACGCGGCACATTGCGCTCGGAAGAAATCATTGCGCTTTCGGCGATAGGCATTTCTGGCGCTTGAGCGTGCTTGCTTGAACTGTACGTGAAGATTCTGGTTCCCTTATCGCGTAGCCACCGTCGGTGTAGCTGGTTTTTACGTTGGTTGAGCTTGTGGAGCTCTCTGTCGGACCAGGGCGGATGGGATTTGCGGTTGGAGGATACATAGCGGATGGGTGCATGCTTGTCCACGACAGCCAAGAACTTGGTATGCCACGACGCCCACATGGTGTCCACATCCCGCGTGTTAGTAAAATCATCCAGCCCTGCGGAGCTGACATCCCGACGAAATTCACAGAGGTTCACCGACCGAGTATTTCTCTGAGCTCGGACCCGCTCTACTGCCTGAGGTGACACGCTGCGAGAAACCTGAAGGTGCAGGTTAGCCTCAATCCCAAAGTGGTCGCTAATGGTCAAAGGCAGGATGTGGCACTCACTGATGTCTTGACTAGCTGAAAGAATGAGATCGATAGTTGTACCTGATGGGCACGCCGGTGAGATACGAGTCGGAGCATGAACGTGATTAGTGAGGCCGTAGCAGTTGCAAAGTTCGAGAAATTTCCGGGCGATAGGACAAGGTGGGTAGGGGGTTGAAACATTAACGTTAAAATCGCCAATGACTGTGATGCTTGGGTTGTCCACGAAAGCCCTGTGCAGCTGCTCTTCAAAATTCTGCCAGTACAAGATGGGCTCGTCAGGTGGCCGGTAAAAGCACCCAACTAGTTGTCGCCTTCGTCGCCCTTTGACTTCGATCCAGGACGATTCAATGTTAGCGTCGGAAAGCTCTGGGCGCGGTTTTACCTGGAGTCCGGAACGGAAATAAAAGCATACACCGCCACCTGTGCGTACTGGACGATCGTGCCGTATCACACAGTAACCTGGTATATCAATATCACTGTCTGACGTTGTGCTGTCAAGCCAGGTTTCTGCGACGCCAAATATGTCGAAGTTGTATTGCTGTAGGATATCGGCGACCTCAGCTACTTTGTTTCGAAGACTACAAACATTCAAAAAGCCCAGTCTTATGAAGGACTGTGTCAGTGGGGTAAGGCGGTGAGCAGGGGCAGAACGGTTATTCTGGGTACAAGAGCCATGAGCACTGGGACCTGGGATGCCAGCGCCAGCCCCAGGGGAGAGATGTTGACTGTGTACACTACTAGTAGTTAACTTGGAGGGGGAAAAGCTGGGTGCTAAGGGATTAAGAGACGCCATTAACATTTAAAAAAGATACAGCTAAAGAAATTGTGTTCTGATGATCTATCATTACTAGGGAAAAAGGGATCAGCATGGGGATTAAGAGCAAGTGCAGTAAGTATTAACCGTAATTACCTTCATTGCACTAGTAGCTTCCTCTGCGGGCAGCTTCAACTCTCTCTGACAGCTTCTTGCGCTCACGGTTTGAACACTCCTTAGCCCACGCAATTTGCGGGTCGTTCAAGGCAGAGGCAGGTGGCTCAGTGCGCCCTGATAGGACAGTGGCGGAGAAGGTGTGTTTGCCTGCTGCCAGTCTGAAGCCATCGTCATCAGGAGAGGGGGCTGTCCCGCTGCTCTTTTCGTTGTCTCCAGGTTGGCTGAAAGCCGGCACATGGTTACTGGTATCAGTTGTGCCAGTGCTGGTCCCATTGGCTAAAAGTGCCTGGCGATAGCTGTTGACTGAGGCAGTGTTCAGCCCTGTGTTGCTAGCTGCACCTGTCTCCACACTGACGACAGCTGGCTCTACAGCGGCTTCTGCGGGCTGGGTAGTCACCGTACCCGTATCAGTGGCTGTACTGACGCTGGGAGGGTTTGTACTCGTACCGGTTGTGTTGCGGTGCTGTGCTTGTGGAAGCTGGGAAGCTGTAGACTGTGCCCCACGGTTGGGACATGCTTTAGCCTCGTGGCCACTGTTGTTGCAGCGCCAACATGTTTGCTGTCGGCCGCGGTGCCATACTCGCAGTTTCAACTGACCTACGGTAACCGTAGATGGAACTGGTGATCGGAGGACCAGGCTGAGAACACGGGTGCCAGTGCTTATTTCCAATCCCTCAAACAATACTTTTTTCTGTTGAGGCGACCCAACAATTCGGCCGAATTGGCCCAGCGCAGCACACAATTTACTGTTTTGAAGCCCAACAGGGCACCCAAACACATGCAGATGGGTTAAGTCCACCCCGGAAATCTCGCAGAGCACCTGCTTACCGGAAATCCGGATTCCTGCGTCCAGTATCTTTTCCCGCTCAGCAGAACTCTTCACTGTAACAACGCAATGACCAGGCTTGCCCTGAAGGTCCACCTGGCAGACCTGACATATATCTACCTTACTCTGCTTGAGCGCCTTGGCGTAAAACAAGTGGTCTGCAGACCAGTCCTTCTCAATCCTAAAAGAAAAGGAGGCCGGAGCAGGAGCTCCAAAACTGCCAACCGTCTCCATCGTACACATTTAGAAAAAAAAAAAAAAAATTCCCCAAGACCAGCAGCGTTTGATTTTTGCCGGCACGCAGTTGGCAGACGGCCGAACCCTGAGTGACTACAACGTTCAGCAGGAGTCCACTATTCACTTGGTACTTCGTCTCCGTGGTGGGATGCAGATTTTCGTCAACACTCTTCCTGGCTAGACCATCACCCTTTACGTCGCGCAAAGCGATGCTATCGACAATGTGAAGACCATGATTCAAGACGAGGAGGGAGGTCATTTGTCTGACGCCGAGCTAGCCGCTCTGAGTGACCGGCTCAACCAAGATGAAGATAAAACCTGGCTCGCCCTCCGCCATAGCTCCAGCCGCCGCCGTGGTTACTAACGCTGATTGGCTGATATGGCATTTTCTTTCCTGTCTTCCTTCAGTCGCCCTGTTCTCTTCAGTCTTCCTTTATGCGAGTGTGTGAATCCAGTTTAGTTTAGTAGGCGTCTGATCATGGTGAGCCACGGTTTACCCAGCTAACGTGGGATAATGTGTGTGACAACGCCCCTTATAGTTTTAGTGTATTCAGTTTGGTTTTTGAACTGCGATTTTCCTGGCGGGTTGTGCCAGCGTTGTGCAGCAAGAGTGCTGTGGTTTTTCAGGTCCTATTCGGAGGACAGTTCTTTCCCCTTTTGACCCCGTGAGATCGTGTGAACCTGGTGTGCTTCTACTTTATGATTTGTTTATCAGTTCATTCTTCCCTCTATTCCAAACGTTATCATTTCCGATATTATTTGCCATACTCCGGTTGACGCTCTCCCAGCAATTCGCGATCTACTATAATGTTCACGACTCCATACCTGTATTATATTATGCAAGTCAACCATTCTGCCTATCTCTTATCGTCGAGTTTATTCCGACGCGACCATGCATGCCGCCAGTTTTTTCTAAATAGCAGCCAGTTGTTGATGTCCAGCTATCACTTATATGTAACGTTAGTATTCGAATCACGAGGACGTGATTGTATTTGAGAGGGGAGGTGTAGCGTTGGCACGCTGGGGACTTCAAAGCGTATAGCGTTTAGTGTATAGCATATCCCCGTACTGTATCCCCATACGTTAGCGTATCCCCGTACATTAGCGTACGGAGTCTGCCTTTGTATCAAACCTGCTGCTCACGATTCTTTTATAGCCAGTTAGTTAATTTAGTGGCCAATCAGTTAATTTCGTTGCCAGTACATTTCAATTGCCAGTTACAGTGTGTTCACTGAGACCCTTGTATTTTTGCCTCCGAGAGACTGCGACCCGCTACACTTTCACATGAAAATGCAGTGAAACTCTGCAGTGAAATGAGCTTTAATCAATGCAAACATTGAATGGATCCACGCCCCCACTCATAGTCAGGCCAAGAATGCAGTAAATTCATTGGAAACTGGCGCCCCAACATTTTGTGCTTTGTAGTTGTAGATCTAACGCCTTCTCTTCCTCCCTCAAGGTTTCGCAGCTTGATCGCCTACAGGTCCTGCAGAACCGAGCGGCGAGAGCGGTATACGGTTTGCCGCCTCACACCTCGGCTCAGCCTCTGCTCGAACGGATGTCCCTGTACAGAGTTCGCGAGTGCTACGCCCAAAAGCGGCTCGTCCTGGTGTGGCGCTGTGTCAATGGGAAAGCCAGCAGTGTCCTCCAGGACCTATTCTCACCATCAGCTGGCAGCACCACCCGGCACCAGGTTTCCAGGGGCCTCACTGTCCCCTCGGCACAGTCAGAAGCCGGCAGATCTCGCCTGGCCTTTCAGGCAGCCTTGGCCTGGAACGCTCTCCCAAGGAGTGTAAGGGAGATCAAGGCTGCCCAGCAATTTAAGCTTGCCTCCATCCCCTACACCTTGCAATGAATGCTCTGTCTGACTTTTCCCGCCCACACACCACGTCATTTACTCTTCTCTTCGTGCTTGTGCGCTTATGAACTCTTTGTGTTCCCTCTGTTGACGCTTCAAAATCGCTCTATTGACACTGCAAAATCGCTCTGTTGACGCTTCAAAATTGCTTATCATCTCCCTCCCTCCCCCTCTCTCTATCTCTCTCTCTCTCTCTCTCTCTCTCTCTCTCTCTCTCTCTCTCTCTCTCTCTCTCTCTCTCTCTCTCTCTCTCTCTCTCTCTCTCTCTCCCCGTAGCTCTCTCCCTTTTGAAATTCGCTTCCATAGAATTGGGCACCAGTGCTCGTTTGGCCTTGCGAAGCAAAATAAAAATCAACAACAACAACAACAGATACATGTATCGCTCTGTTGACGCTGCAAAATTGCTTATCATCTCCCTCCCTCCCCCCTCTCTCTATTTCTCTCTCTCTCTCTCTCTCTCTCTCCCCGTAGCTCTCTCCCTTTTGAAATTCGCTTCCATAGAATTGGGCACCAGTGCCCGTTTGGCCTTGCGAAGCAAAATAAAAATCAACAACAACAACAACAGATACATGTATCGTGAAAACAACTGTACATCTGGAATTGTGTGTAGCCCCTTCCCAAAGATGCCATAACATTTCGCGACTTATGGGCCATTCACACAACGCCCAAAACGTGGCGAACGTGACGTTTTCGTCCGGATAGCCATGACAACATGGAGTTTAGCGGGAAAATCGTACCCCTGATACGAAAACGTAGATCACGTATCCAGACCCCCGTACCGAGTTTCGTTCTGTCGTTCCCAGCAGTTTGTGTCCAAAAGAAGCTGTACACACAGCTGTACGAGCAGCGTGCGCGTGCCTGTGTGAATGCACCCGCATGAAAACGACGTCTGCCAGTACGTCGTATTCCCAAACGTGACGCATATTGCAACGTAGTATGAATAGCCCATTATGATGTATCTATTATTGCACGATTAAAGAGGTCAATATATGAAATATAGAACGAGTAAAAGACCGAGGTCCCCCGAGGTCTTTTACGAGGTCTATATTTCATATATTGACTGATTATGAGGGCAATAATAGATTTATCACGACATAGCATACCTAAAACTGTTTTTGCTTTGCTATAGGAAGAAAGGAATACTATTGTAATAGTATAATAGTATGTACATATGCCGTTTACATTGGACATTACTTCTGTGTAAACCGAAGTTTTCAGTTGTCTCTTGTAGTATGTTCCCCAAGTTCTTTGACTCAGAATCTGACAGTTTGGGTTCAAATCCCAGCATTTGGCTTCAGATTTCTCTTCTTTCAGTTCTGATTTTTTTCTAAGTTGAGGAAAAAGTTCTAAGTCCTCGGGCTAAGTGGTCAATAATAAGTGGTCCATATAAGCGGTCAATATATGCTGATATTTGACCGCTTTATATAATAGAGATCACAAGTTTCTGTGGGGGTCAATAATAAGAGAGTGATAAAATACATTATCGCCTTCTTAGTATTTGACCCCACTAATTTCCCTGATACCTAAGCGGTCAAATATATCGCGTATTTGACTGCTTACAGTCTGTTTCAAAAAGATTAGCAATCAAGTTTGGGTCTTAAAAAGTATGAAGATAAGGGAAATCTGGACAACAAAGTACATAAAACGGCTTGTTAGGGCACGGCAAATTGTTCTGTGAAGGTTTCGGAACAATTGGACCAACCGTTAAGGAGTTAGTATTTCGGCCAGGTTTCTGGCCTTTTCCCATGGTTTATAATTTGCCCTGGAAGCCAGTATCGATTTGTTATCAAAACCCACGATTTATCCCTTCCTTTTTGGCCTAGTGGTTATGAATGCTGTCTGCTGACCATGAAGTTGTGAGTTCAAATCCCAACAAATCTTCAAGTCAAACATTTTTTCTTCATTTTTTCATTGTTTTGGTACAAGACAAAGAAGGTGGCTGCGCCAAGCGACTTGTTGTTGGAGCTCGCGTTTCCTGCCGAACTGACTGACACTTGACTGGCTGACGCCATGTGAAGTTGGAACACACACAACACTGAAACCGTGTGAGTGAACACGGAAGTCATTGCGCTGTAGCTACGTGTTGTTGAATAAACCGGCACATCGCGATCGATCGACTCTTTCTGTTCAGAATTATTTTAGTATTTGAAGATCGCCAATTTATTTGAATTTAGGAGTCAACGCCGTCTTCTATCAGCTTTCACAGGCGTCTGCTTTCTCAAAATGTCGTTGAAGTCACACGGATAACTTTGCCACTTCAAGGCCTTGGGAATGAGTCTGTGTCGATGCCGTTTTCGTCACATCGTGAGAGTAAATTGCATCCGCGGCAGCTCAAAGAATCTATTTGGTCACAAAATGGATGCATCCCGCTCGTCAAAATTATTTACCACACTTTCGACATGTCCTCTCTGATCCACATCGATGCGAGGAAGAACTCGTTTGTTGTAAACCAGACGAACATGTACGAGTACCGACGTCAGTGAGTTGTCATTTTTCATGCTTTCGCGCGGAATATTTCTTCGAGTTCACAGTGAGTTTTTCCAGGCAGCGCTCGAGCGCTCATACGGTAAGACGGCAAACTCCCCGGGCGATCACCAGGATTGCTAATCTTTTTGAAACTGACTATAGTCAAATACGCGATATATTGGACTACTTATATTTGACTCCTTAGAACTTCTTGGACTTAGAAATTTTCTCTCCAACTTAGAAAAAGAAATTTTTGAAGAAAGCAGAAATACACAAGATGGGATTAGAACCAACAACCTTGTGAATCTCAGTCACTCTTCCTTACCACCCAGCCACTGTGCTACCGATACTGAACCTAGTTTAAACAATGATCTTGACTTTCAATGCAGTACAATGCGGTATAGGCTATAGTATAATACTATAATTACAAGGATATGTCATGTATGAAGAGAAACTATTGCGTGGAGAACACGATAAATAGATTATAGACCTCATAGTTGGTCTATACAGGATATATAGACCTCGTAAAAGACCTCGGGGGACCTCGGTCTTTTACTCGGTCTATATATCCTGTATAGACCTCCTAACCGGTCTATAATCTATACATATTACCGGTATGCTTTTCGTAACCATGCGCAAACGAGTGAAAGTGGCTGACATCGCATCCATGTTTTCAGAAAAAGGGCAAAGGTTGCTGATATCGCAACTAAAAATGAGCCCGTTCTTGTGAATACAATGATGCAAATAACAGGCAAGAAAACAGTGGAAGTACAATGTAAACAACACAGTCAGTGTACTGTGGCTCAGCACAGCTACCTGAGTAAAGTCATGAGTGCGTTGAAGCACACATGAATGCATAATGTTTACAGAGTAAACATGTTAGCAATGGAATGCATAATGGCATAGTATGCAGCCACCGTTTTCTTTACTCTATTTTATGCATTTATGGTTTTCTTCATTTAGCTCTATTTCACCCACTTACCTAGTGTACCATCTAAAAAGACCCACCGTCTGTGGGGTTTGACCTAGTAAAGTAGTAAATACTACTTCGAAGTACGGATACTCCTTATACGTGTGTTTTAACCTCTTTTTGGCCAAAGTTGGCTTTCCAAAGCGAGTGGGACTACTTCCAATAAATGAACTGTAGAAATGCTATGCTTGCACATTTTGTATTCTCCAACTGCTCACTTGATCTTCAATGTTCCCATAGGAGTGTGTTGATCTATTCAGGCTTGTCAACAAATCACATTGATACAGTGTGAATTGATCATACTTGTAAAATATATTCAATATATAATCCTCTGAAATCTGTTCTCAAATAGTTATACTCTTTGACAATTTATCGTCGTAACTGAAGGTTTTCGCAAGCTGTTGCGACCATCCAGACGTTTGGAGGCGGCAGCGGTCGGATTTTCCTGTCCAATTTGCGTTGCACTGGATCGGAAAGCAACCTTTTCGAATGCCCTAACATTCACAGTGCGGCAGGATACGGTGGCTGTAGCCACTATGAAGATGCTGGCGTTGAATGTGGTAAGACTGTGGGAGGCTATTGGTCACTAGGCTCTTACTGCACTCTATCAGTCTTCATCAAAAAGAGGCATACTTATCTTTCAATTAAAGGTACTTCAAAAGAAGTATGCGCATCATGTCTGACTGCAAGTGCAAAATATTTCGTTTTGGTATCCCTAAGGCAGCAAAATACCGCTGCGAAGCAGTTCTGGCAGCTTTCTTTACTCAACCATGGTCGGAAAACTAATAATTTCCGTTGGCTTAGTCTCCCTTTTCAATGAATCACTCAGCATTCTTTGAAAATAGTGCTATATGAAGCGTTTGAGAGATAGAGCTAGTATAGCGTAGTCATAGCAACAGCAAGAAGTAGCAGCAGAATGTATTAAATGTCTGCAATAAAACTTAATTTCCTCTCTCTGATCAGACGAATGGCAGTGCACAAGTGGCGGGGAATTGTATTGTCTGCATTTTGACATACAGATCATATAATGGGATCCATAATATATGGTCGCGCGGTGCAAACCTCTAACTAAATACCGCTTTGTCTGGCACCAAGGGTTGACCAGTAGTTACAAGTGTTGCTGTGGAGTACAACTGATGCAGACATGGGCCATGTCTACATCAATTGCACTCTTCATTGTTATTATGACATACGTTATACATCCATGACTTTACTGCCTACTCCTCCTCTTTGTCATTCTTTCCTTATCTTTACCTGACGGCAAATGTTTGTTTTGATGTGCCCTCTGGTGTGTGTGCATTAAGTGAAATTATCCACTTGCGGAGCGCCTCCCAGTTCTTCCCTTGGGAGCACAAACTTCACAACTTCTACTCCCGGATCGATAGCTCTGATCACATGCAATGGCGGGTACACATATCGTGGAAAGCAACCTTATCGCCTCTGCTCGTCCTATGGAATGTGGAGTGATCCCGTGGGAGATTGCGAACGTAAATATTATCTAAAAGTCATTGAGAGAGTGAGTGAGATAGGGAGAAATAGGGAGAGAAGACTGGATTTGGGGCAAGCGTGAAAGTTTGGGTTTCAGCTAACCCTCTCTGAACTATTTGCAGTGAAGTTCGCATCTGGAGCAGCCACTAACTGAATGTGTTTTGGAATGAAAGTGTGAGGAGTATTTCAACATTTTTGGCCTCTTTATATACTTCTAATACCTTATAACTTGCGATTGTTTTACCACTGTCCGAATTGTACAAATCTATTTTGATCCTGCTCCCAAGCAGTCTTTTTCCACAGAACAATTCGCTGTACCAAATGTTCAGAACTGGTCCATCATGATGCTGAAGCTTTGATTCGGGATATGGAGGGCTATAGATGGGTTCGGACTTTACTGCCTTTTAGACAAAGAATCATGTATTAGGGCATGTTCGATTGGTAAGGATCGGGATCGGGATCCAGATCTCAGATCCCTCGGATCCTTCAGATTCAACTGAACACTTTACTTTGGACCTTGACTGTTGCCATGTTGAAAATGGCGTTCACAAGGCACCCAAAAGGGTGAACGTTGTACTCATCGCGTAGAGGTCTACGTCGTACGAAAGGCAACACGCTCTAGCTCTATCTCCATCCTTGTGTGCGTACCAAAATGTGTACAAAAATGATTTTTACCCGCCATATACGCACAAAGGTTACATTTTGGATCCGTTGGATCCAGTCAACCCTGCTCCCCGAGGTGGGTTGACCGGATCCGGATTCGACCAATCGAAAGGGTGCGAATCCAGTGGATCCAGTGGATCGGGATCCCGATCCTACCAATCGAACATGCCATGGATCGGGATCGGGATCCAGATCTCAGATCCGTCGGATCCTTCAGAGTCAACTGGACACTTTTTTGGGTCTTGTCATGTTGCCATGTTGACGAAGTAATAAAAAGTCGTACTCGCCGTGCAAGTTGTACAAAAATTCGACAAGCTGTATCGCGATCCACGTGTGCGTACCACAATGTGTACAAAAGCGATTTTCACCCGCCATATACGCATAAAAGGTCACATTTGGATCCGTTGGATCCGGTCAACCCAGCTCTCCGAGATGGGTTGACTTGATCCAAATCCGAAGGATCCGGATCCGGATTCGACCAATCGAAAGGGTGCGAATCCAGTGGATCCGGTAGATCGTGATCCCGATCCTACCAATCGAACATGCCCTAAGACTTTCAGAGGTCGACTTAATTAGTAGTACGATGTTAAGTAGTGGCGTATGGTACCTTCATTTTGGCTTCTGTTCAAACCCCGTAAAACGTGTCGTCTGGTCGACCTCTTGCACAGCAGAAGTGCGATCCCAAAAACTGTTGTAATGTTTCCTTGTAGCTATTTCGATCATAAGCACCTCATCAACAGAGATCGTTAAAGAACGGAATGGCAAGAGTATGTGAAAATATATTAAATTATTAAGAGAATAGCTGCGATAATTAATCATCTTGCAAACGCTTGATGTTGTGAATTGAGTTGACAGTAGTACTAACACACGGACAATGTGTGCAAGATTCCACTGACGCGCATATAATTATACTGCATACATAGACACTTTTGATAATATTGTATGTGCACCACCTTGGAGTCGTCTGGTTGGTTTGAATGAGATCCACCAGAAAGCCCAAATGATGGATTTTGAACTAAGAAAAATGTTGGCTTGATGTCTTATTCGAACTCTCTGTGTGTCATGACACTAATGCAGACCGTTGCGGCCCGCGACATGCTGGGGTAAATGCGAACGTCGCATACTCAACATCGGTTTATACCAGGTATGTGTGCTGGAATAATGCAACATACGTCACTGGCAGTCGCATATCGAGATGTAATTCCTCAACAGGACAATGGTCGGGCGCACCCTACGTATGCCAAGGTGAGCCAAAGTCATACGCATCGGCCTCACTTCGGGAGAGTGGTACACGGGCTTTCAAACTGTACATGTTAACCCGGACCTTATCTCTTCCATGCGCACAGGTTGAACCATAACAAGCCAACCCCGTCCTTCTAACATACACAGTCCACAGTATTACACTCTATTGTTTGGTTGTATGATAGGCTTCTTGAATCCAATCGTCTTCAATCCAAACACGCAATCATGTTGTCTCCGCTGCAGATGTAACTTCGGTTTGGTAAAATCGTCAGGCGTGATTCATCCGAAAATGTCTTGAATATGAAGTTGCATTTGCTGCAAAGAAACCAGGCCTGCGCTTTTGGATTGAAGAATAAAAAAGTAAACAAATCAAGTTTCGCATTGGACGAGGCCGAGTGTTTCTCGCATCCGTATGGACGCCACCACCCTCCGTTGATCAAGGCGCAGATGCAGCTCCTAAAGCGGAGGGAGGTGAGTAGATCAGACCCACCACAAAGCGGTCAAAGACCGAAAATTCGCTGCATCCATGCTTCCCTCGTGCCAGGCCACGGATTCCCAATTAACTGTGAGTCGCAGCACGGCTGGAAAAAATTGTTCCACTTCCAAGCAGGACTTGAACCTGGTACCCTCTGTTTCTCAATCATGGTCTTCGACCACCCCACTATGCCTGCTGCAAATTTTTTCAATAAGTAGATAATATTTAGAACAGTTGCCATCCATATTCTGGGGATGTTTCTTGCACGAGCCCTAATGGCATATATTTTGCGTTTCTAATGTGAACTCGGTTGGCATTCCTAGCATCTTCCTTTACCTGATACATTCCTATAATAAAATTGTTTTCCATTATTTTTGCTGTGTTATAGTCCTTCCTAATGGCACATTGAATGCCAATTAGTTTGCTCATAAAAGAGATCTTTTTTCCTCACAGACTAAGGAGCACTGAGTCAAAATTCATTATTAAAATTTCTTATTATTATACGCTTGTCTGCGTTGACATCACCAAGCAAGCTTGGCTAGTCTTCGCATAAGTCAAATGAACAAAAGAAATGAGGAACGAGCGGGGCAAAAGAGGTGAACACACGCGTGCAACTGCAGAATAGGCAAAAGGAATATACATGTAATAAGACAGGCCTAGAAACACACGACATGTCAACTATTTACTTCAACAAATAAAACTGGAAACGGATGAACACAGGAATCATGGCAGCTGACGGTACATAGTGACAAAGCGACATAACACGAGCATGCTGTACACGATAGCACAATTCTACTTATAAACTACAGCCGAGAACCGCGTAGTCGAAAACTGAACAACATGGGTAAACCATTTGCACATGCACAAACAGTTTGAAAAAAGGTTCGAATGTTCAGGAAAATGACATTACTTGCATGACACATTGGCAGGACGAACAAGGCAAACTTCAAAATTCTGCAGCCGTTGCGTTGCTGGTGTTGGGGTTTCTTGAATTATTTGCTTTTTGTTTCCCTTCCGTCACATATTCTCTATGTTTGTGCTCAGACAAGGACTGCGGGACACCTCCAGCAGGTGTGAAGGCTACTGTGGAATACACGACGACACGCGTAAATGCAACAGCGTCGTTCAAGTGTCATCCTCATACTCGGCGCTCATGGGGTGACACTCAGCTAGTTTGCACTGAACGAAGCTACTGGCGGGGAACCACCCTGAGATGCGAAGGTACATGTTCTATGACACCGTCTATAATCATGTTGTATTTTCCAGGCTTTCTCTCATCTCATGGTTGATAAATATGGTGGTAAAGACACACCTGGCAATATGGCGGTAAACACACGCCTGCCCACACACGCTCTCTAGGCTGCAAAGTTCTGGCACAGAGCTCTCCTTCTCACCACCACCACCATCAGTTCGCGCCTGGCGCCTGGTCGATGCATGGCTGGCGGTATCCGGCATCGTAGGCTGGTACATTAAGTAGTGCATGGCACATAGATGATGACACAGCAACAACATAGCTCGATTGCGACGTACGTTTCGTCCCCGCTGGACTCATCAGGCCATCTTCTTCTTGGATGTCTTCATAGGGAGCTTGACTCGAGCGAATGAAGTTGAAGACACCACTGCAGTTGTACTTATGCTGCAGTGGTGTCTTCAACTTCATTCGCCTTTCTCTCATCTCAACTAGGAATTCAACACGGGTATGCACAGCATAAAGAAGTACCAGACGACAATCAAGTGGAAGGAGTACATTGTTTGCTTTCTCACCGGAGTATGCATTGTGCTGACAGTTGTCAATAACGCGGAATAGCGTTGCCCTTTGTTGTCCTGCGCAGCTCCCATCATCAAAAAATGAGAGTCCTCCGTCCCGGCAGAATGCTCAATAATCATTCGAATAGAGCTATTGTACACACGACACAGAGCACCACGCCTCAATTCGTTGTAACGAATAGCTTCATGCCCATAGGAAATTATCAGACAACTAATACTGGATTAGAAAAATCCTTCTCAGACCGAGAGAACAGGGTAGATCATGCAGATATCACTCCTCTCGTCTTCAGTACCTCCGGCATGTGTTGCAAAAAATAAAATAAACAAATTCACAGACTCGGCTGGAAGCCGGGTTTTCTGCATCAGCAGGAACGCCACCACCCTTCAAGGATCAAGGCGCAGATGCAGCTCCTAAACCGATGGGAGGTGAGTAAATTTAGCTGACCACCAAATGAAGTGCATGGATGCAGTGAATGGGTGCTGCAAAGTGACCATATATTTTCTTGAATGCACTGGCATCCCAACTAGTGGACACACATAGCGAGCTGTGTTACTCAGCAGTAATGGGCGAGCTCCGAGCCTTAGGCCGCGGTCACACCGAAACAAGCCACTTTGGGCATGCTATCTCTGGCGCTCAGCTGGCTCGAGGGGTCACACCAGACATCGAGTACAAAGCTTGATCAATTGAATGGTTTGGTTTTCCTCCGCCAAATTTTGAATAGTTATCTCGAAACACACCAACGTTCGCAAGAAATCGGAAAGCAGAACAGCGGTGATCTACAACTTGTGTTCAGTTTTGATGAAGAAGAAAAAAACTAAAAACAAGCAAAGGAAGCCCGGATCCTGAATTTCGATTTTGAGCTCTTTTTATTTGTAGTGTGAACATGGTCGGGGATGATTCGGGTGGAGGTGTTTCCTGATGTTGATCATTCTGCTTCCTCAAACCCCTTTGTGGAGCTTGATATTGAAACCAACCGCTTGCTGATGCCCACTGGTACATATTTGAGGACCTGTGACGCGTGATTAGATTGAGTGCACATACAGGGGGAGGGGGTGGGGCATTGTGTTTCCTGTATGGCTTGAATGTTGTTACGGAATCTCAGCCATTCCGTTCCCCGGGACGCAGGACACAAAGGACAAGACTAGTTTAGTTTACATAATTATTATTGACATTACGGAAATGGAGACAACACTCAAAGGGACGAACAAGGAGACTGACAAAAGGACTCTCGACTACAACATCGCGCATGCTCATATCACACATGCACGCGACTAGACGAGACAGTTTGGGGAATGCCATCACACGGGAAAACAACACATCATTTCACAACACCTGCCCCCTTGATGACATTCCACAAAATAATAAACCGACACCACGTTCCACATGCACAACAGCAAAAGGAACCACAGCAGAACAGAAAAACGAAAACCAACCATCAACCTAGCTAGAGCCGACGCTCTAATATCCGGGCCACGAAACAGGGCCAAACAAAAACCTAGAGCCGACGCTCTACGACCAGGCCACGCCACACAAGGCCAACCGAAACACGGGGGCCCGAAGCTCCAACAAAATAATAACATGCGCACAGCCGCACCAAATAAATCTACAACAAAAACAATGGAGAACAACAGAACGAATAGAAGAGCAACAGACCGACAACAACCAAACTGAAACAACACAGCAACAAGCAACGAACTGAACAGAGAGAGAACAACACAGCGAGCAAGACAACAAGACGAACAACAAGGACGACACACAGTCGGTGACGCCAGACTCGTCCACTGTCCTCTGGCGAGCCACGGCCACACGCTCCGTCGCGGTTCCTGCCGTCTCAGGCTCCAGTCCACAGTGACTGTTCTAGTCATCACCTTCTCTGCCTCCTCTCCGCGTCGTCTTCCGCTCCCACCAGCTCTTCACCTCCTCCGCTCCCACGCTCTGCTTACTTCAAAGTAACAGTTACTTCGTTGTAGACGACGATGAACAGACTCATGACAAACTTACTCATCCTCTGCGTCCCGGGTTTCGGCACCACGTTGTTACGGAATCTCAGCCATTCCGTTCCCCAGGACGCAGGACACAAAGGACAAGACTAGTTTGGTTTACATAATTATTATTGACATTACGGAAATGGAGACAACACTCAAAGGGACGAACAAGGAGACTGACAAAAGGACTCTCGACTAAAACATCGCGCATGCTCATATCACACATGCACGCGACTAGACGAGACAGTTTGGGGAATGCCATCACACGGGAAAACAACACATCATTTCACAACAATGTTCCCGATCGTAAGCACATGTTGATATCCAGATGATTAACAGTGGTTATATTGGACCCAATCCCATCATCTATGAAATCAAGTTGGGAGAGGTACAATCGCTGACGCTAAAAATGGCAAGACAATGGCAGGAAGAGAATAAAGACAGCACAGGAACGCGACAATCCCTTTCGCGACTAGGCATGTGTGATGACGACAATAGGAATGGGCACCTATGCACACCGCAGCGGAGCTCATTAGCAAAAAAAGAGTGTATCTACGCAACAACCTCTTCCTTTGCAAAACAGTGGCATGATATACAACTATCCGTGTTTGCTTTGAATCTCAGATATTCTTTGCAGCCGAAGTCCTACCATTCCCCAAGGAACAGCCTCGATAGGAGGTCGCACTATCGGTTCCGTTGCGGCTATTCGCTGTGATGAAGGATACACTCTAAACGTAACCGATCCAACACTGAGGTGTGAGAATACATCATCGGTCTCGGCTTCATGGACTGGACCTGATGCCCGCTGCCTTCGTAAGTATTATATAATTATGCACAAAGCACTATTGAATTATGGACGGTCGAGGTTTCAAAATATTTGGCCTGAGCCGTAGTGTATCGGTTTTGCTCCTACGCCAGTCAGGCAGCGGTAAATCGTTAAACGTGAGTTACAATGAGTTACTTGAAAAACCCTACATACACCATCCTAAGCATTCGCTGCAAAATACATTCGCTAGCGATTTTCGTTAATTTTCCTTAGGTCTGGTTTTAATACGTACCGAAGTTTCGAAAATTGTTCGTTTCGCCCTCGGCATGTCCACATTTCGTTGCGTTGTTGTCGTAGCAACATATTTCTCACCGGCGGGAGATTGAAAAACAATTGTACGGCGTACCTTTTTTGTGTTTTCTTCTTGTTTAAATTTCAAATTTCACCTAGAGAACTCAATCATCAAAAATTCGAAATGCTTTTAACTCTGTTCCTTCTCGAGGTACATAATAATATGATCCCCTTGGTCGTACGCGCTGCTCCGCTTGGGTTTCTGGGGCCGGTCTTCCGCTGAAGATTTCTCCCAAAGGGTCCTACAAGCATCGCCTCGCATCTGCTCGGCCACAGCCTTTTCCGCATGCTTGGCTCTCACCACTACCACTGCGGCTTGCTCCTTCTCGGCCTTCAGCTCCTGTAACTCGGTTAGAGGCAGGTCTGCGTCGGAGAAGTCCTCTACAATACCAAAGGCCGATGTGCTTTTGCTATCTTTGGATTTCTACTTCGACATCAGCAGGTGCAGCCTATCTGAAGCGCCTTTTTTTAAATTTGCCGAACCGCCGGTCTTGTGAGGATAGTTCATCAACTACATCATTCATTACGGACGAACCACGGACAAAAGGATTTCCTGATCCGCGAATCTGTCTGAGCAGGACCAAGTCAATGCCTGAGTCCCAGACTATCCGTTGCCTATCCGGAGTAATAACTGACGAAGGAACAGTCAGGTGCAGGCAAATTTGAAGCCATAGTACATAACTGACACGTTTACGGTCAGGGCTAAAAGAAAGAGTAGAGGGAAAAGTCTGAAAATTTTTAAACAAATCCCGCCAAACAAGAACGAAAACAATATTCGTTGAAAGTGGCTTTTCCGTCCAGATCAGACGAACTTCCGTAAGATCTTCGTAACCTCGTTCCCGAACTACGATTAGGGTGTACGAAAATTGTTAGCAACAGGTCTCTAATATCTCAATCAAATTTCCTGCCAGGAGCCATCATCGTTTAACGTGCATTATAATGAGTTTCATAAAAAAACATTTACCCACGCCATCCTCAATTCACAGGCTGATGGCTCCTGGCCAAATATTTGATTGAGGTATTGTAAATTTCAGCGACGAGACTACTTGAATTGAGGATGGCGTGTGTAGGGTTTTCATGTAATGAAGTGGCTGCAGTGGAGCTTGCACACATTAAGAAATTATAATGTGTGTGATAGTCTCTCAAGGATAAAAGTCATCGTTTTCCCGTGATTGAGGCCGAAATGTGTCCGTTCATCCACTTTGTGACGGAAAATCAAATTTTGACGATGAACTATATGTACACCACGATTTTTCCGTAGAACAACAGTAATCCAGCACGCTTTAGAGTTTTCAAAAATCTGCAATCTTGCTGTTCCAAAAAATCATAGTTCTTGTGAGACTCGGTTGGAGGCCGAGTTTTCAACATCCACAGAAACGCCACCACCCTCTAGGATCAAGGCGCAGATGCAGCTCGTAAGAGGTGGGAGGCGAGTAGATCAGATCCACAACAAAATGGTTAAAGTCCGAGAATCCCATTCACTGCATCCATGTTTCCTCGTGCCAGGCGACGAGTTTCCAATCAACTGCGGGTCGCATCACAGCTGGAAAAAAATCCTTCCGCTTTCAAACAGACCTTGAACCTGGTAGAGTGCACTCTGTTTTTCAATCATGGTCTTAGACCATCCCTCTACGTCTGCCTGCCAAATAGAATTCATTTCTTGATAAAGTTGTTTTAGTTCCTTTACGTTTCTCGGTCCAAGCAATCCCTTCATGGTCTGTCAGCAACAAACTTAACCACAGGTTTACAACTGTTTCTGGCATACGGGTAGGCTATCGTCAAGTTTTAATGATTAAACTAAGTTTTAAAAACGCTTTGTAGCTGTTTTTAGATGATCGTAAGTAACTCGCTGTGCTGCTGCAACCCATGTCATCTAATCTAATCTAATTTCGGTGAAGAGCAAAGACATCTTAGTTGTGAATATGAGCAGCTAACCTGTGTGGCATTATTACAAATCATATCCGCAATTCATTTCGCCAGGAACTTTAAAAATTCATGCATCTTGGGCACCCTGTAAGAAGACCTTAGGGTATGTTGGGAATACCCAAGTAAAATAATAAACAAAAATACGATATTCATGTAGGGTCTTGTAAATTAGTTGGTGTCTCTTGTCAGTGACAGAACTCTGACTTTGATCTTGGTCTAGCAATTCCTTTCTCCCTAGACGTTCACAGCATTTGGGTCAGCAAATCATACCTCAGCCTTGTTGGCGTGAGCTAAGAAGGTCGAAACAGCTTGCTGTCAGAGGATTGAAAAGATAAATCTGTGGTTATGCTTTTCGTTCTAATGTTTCAATATTTAGCGGAGCCACCAGGCATGATCATCAATGCTACAGGCGCTGACATTACTGTCACTGTTCAACACGCGCTGAGAAGGCCCAACATCTTGCAGTACTGTATTGTGATGACACCACTGACTCCATTAGCCGAACACTCCAACGAAACATGCCAGGAGGAGCCAAGCGTTGTTGTGCGGCGATTAGACACGAATGACGTCATGCAGTTGAGAGCATACGTCACCACCGATGACAACGAGACGAGCGAAGAGTCACGCGGGGTTTTCGTCTATCCAGAAATATCAGGTAGGCCCTGACGCTTTGTAGACGAAAGCACGGCTTAAGGTAATCTGCTGGGTTACTATGGACACCCTGGTTTTCGATTAGAGATAGCCGGATTGGCGAGAGACAAGTACAAATAATAATAATAATAAAACAGATCGCGTAATGAAGCAGCATTACGATAGATGTGCAAAGTCATGATGCCAGGTCTGCTTCTGTCCTGGGTTCACTACCCCGTGCGTTGCAGCCGCGAGCAAAATCAGCTCAGGATGGAAGTTCCCTTCGTGATCGCTTGTCCAAAGCGCGCATTCGGAGCCCACTCAAATTATTTTGATGTCTACAATAACATCAAATGAACGTCAAATTGGACACGGGTTAGGCATTCACGAAACTTGTTGTAATTACGACTTCCGACCTCTTTTCTGTTAATTACCAGTATTTAAGTGGAAATCTGCATAATACTTCGAAGTGAACAACCTTTGATTGGAGAATTAAGCACCAAACACATATTGCGTCATGATGAGTGTGAATTCGGTTGAAAGGTTCATGAGGTTTTTTGCAAAGGTGGCCAATACTTCAAAGAAGTATTATATTTGCATTTATGGATTCTCCAGACTACAGCAGATTTAATCTTTACTGCACCTGGACGTAGTTTGACTCATGTTACGCTGTCTCTTGTTTCTTATCTCTGCAACTATTTGTCAGAGCCAAGCCCCGATACTTCCCCACATACATCCAAGTCGTCATCGTCAGCTGAAGCAGGAGCGACAACAACGACACTGAACAAACAGAATATTCCATCTGCTATCCTGGTTGCTATAGTTCTACTAGTAGTTTTAGTCGTGCTGTTTGCTGTGACAACAGTCGTGTTTTGGCGAAGGTTTCGAACTGAAAGGGAACGAGCTTCCAGCAAGGCGTCTGGTTGGGTGGACAGCAATCCGCTGCAGCCAATCGTTGACTCGCAACCTGAAGGCGACACAAGGCTATTCGTTGACGCGAATACCGGCACCAGCGGTCAAAGGCAGAGGCAGGAGGGAGACACGAATGTATACACCAACGGTGCAAGCGACGGCAACGTTGGCCGTGGCCAGGAGTACGAAGATTGCGAGCCCGTCCAGATCGGAGGCGACCCGCGCTGGTCATTTGCTGATCCATGCCTCACATTGAATGGTGACATGAACGCTTGCAGTGGTCTGAAGGCTCCGCGACGACAGTCAGCTTCACCTGAGAGGTATACTCGCGGACAAGGAGCATCAGTCTTCACCCAGCGGTCTAAAGAGACTTCCAAGGATGAGACCATCGCCAACGAACCATACTACCAGTCACCACGACCTGCAGAAGAGTACGTCCAACATGAACCGGAGATGAGGCAGTGCCTGCCTCAGGGGGAATTCAGCGTTCTCCCTGATAGGCAACTTGATGAAGACGAACCCATGTATGTGAATCGCCCCCTTTGATGCGGAGGGTGTGATTTACTGATCCAGCCCATCAATCCGCCAGTTTATTGACCCGGTATAGTTCTTGCAGTAACCCAGTCGCTCGACCGGCTGCATAACCCATCAGCTTTTGTTTCTCTGGTGTACGTTTTAGACGACACTTGCGCTTGTCTTCCGTTGCTTTGCACTTCGCGCAATCGCATATCCCAGCATAGCAAACTAGCCGCCACCATAAACTGTACGGTAAACACTAAACAGGCACATGGTTTCCATGGAAATAACACACAGGATTGCTTCACACTAAAATTAGTAACTGGCGGCACGTCTGGTTTTGACCGACGTCAAAAGTCCCCTCACGCTCATTCATAACCGCCCACCATTATGTAACCTCGAATTTTAAACGTTGTTGTGCCATCCGAATAGGTCACAGGTCAATCAATAGTTCTGTCTAACTTTACAAGTTTTTCATGCATGTTCTTTATCAGCATCCAAGTCCTGGCACAAACAACCAAGAGCACAATCAAAAGAGACCCGGAATTTCTGATGGTCGCTGATAATTGTAAAAATAGAAGAAAAACACATGGGAACGAGTTATGAATTCGCTTTTCTTCTATTTTACATTAATTTTATCACTGGGTCAGTATCCGAGTCATTGATATTCTTCATTTTTCCTGATTTTTGTCCCCACTTTTCGTTAATATTGGCCAGTCATTTGGCATTGCTTTGCCACTGTCATGCTGATGATAAATTTCGAATCCCCAGCCAAGATTATTCAAGATCATGAGAATGGACGCCCACAGAATGTGTAAGATGTGAAAACTGTCGAGTCTCTAGGAGATTGAACAAGGGTTGCATTGTCTCCATTCACCTACCTTAGGACTTGATTGAAGAAACATCTGAATAACCACCACACCCTTGCATAGACTTAGCACAATGATGGTGTAGATCTCGCAGCAGATCTGCATGACAGTGACCTGGATACCCTTGCTCCAACGCTGGGTGCTACGATATACTGTATTCGGGTACAGATCTTGAGATGCGGATTGTAGCGCGTGTTGTAGCCGCAGTTAAATGACACTACCGATTGCAGTGTTCAGCGTGCAACGCGTACGAACCAGTCATGACCAACCTACATGTAGACGGCGTCTAGGGTTTCGTACGAAATGGGCTCTCTGCAAAATGAAGTATCACTGAAGAATAGGCCTCATGTCGGCGGAGATGCTCCAGCTTCATCACCACAGCTTCGACTGCAGCCACCTCTATCATGCAATATTCTGTTTTCGAGGTTTGTGGTTTATTGTGAAAAAGGGAAAACAGAACATACAGACATACAGAGGAGAGCAATGATGGCCTTTCAGTACATAACAATCAGCTAAGAACTCCACGCGGGATGGTAAAGGGCATGGGACAAACCAAGTTCCGCCGAGATAAATTATTAGGAAAACTGGGCATGGCCTTTCTCTAATAACCCTCCGAAATCCCGGTTAGGTTTCAAATGGGGTTTAGAACCACCAATAAGAATGATTCGTCACCCCGGAATTTCCGGACCCATTTGAACTGGATTATACCATAAACTGGCCTCTAACCACGAGACTTCTGATCCAAAATGGCTCAGTCACTGACGCTGTATGCACATCAACACGACACGTCAGGACAGCGGCATGCGCGTATGGTTGGTTCCCTTACATAGTGCTGCAGCCGGTTTGCCCGAGTTGATGTACAAACCAGATCTGAATCAAGACGTAGATAAGATCAACATAGCTCTGTGCTGTTACCGCGTACTGGCTTCATCAGTACCGTTCACCACTGCAACCCAGCCTTTGGATGGCTGCGTATCATTTATTTTAACTTTTTTATTATACAGAAGTGTTTTTGCATAATTATGGTGGCAGACACGCACCTGGCAACATGGCGGTAAATACACGCCGGACAGTAGTTATACAACAGGAAGAAAGGAAATAAATCGCTGAAAATACAGTCTCATGCGTACCATTCAAGCTTTCACAGGTACTGCGGAAGTCAGTACTGATTCACTACGACTGAACTCTGGCTAGCAGCGTCTAGGACAGGATGTATCGGCTGACAACAGATGTGCAACGCACTTACATGGTCTGGAGTCAGTAGGGCAACTGTTACTCACAGCTGCAGTATTAGGGGTTCAAGTAAAAGTAGATTCCTGCACGAGTAAGTGGCTCTAAGCAGCGAGTGACTCAACCTATGAAACATTGGAACGGTGATGACATAACAGTACTGCCCTTAACAAGCAAAGAGCAACTATTAGCCCTTTGTGAGTCCGCTGAAAGTAAGACAATTTACTCACCTTCAAATAACATGAACTTTTGCTTGTATCTCTGCCAGACATTCACCGATGTTTACAAAGTTGACACCGCTGGAAAGGTACAGTCGACCTACCCTTATAACGATAACCCCTATAACGATATTACCTTTATAACGATATTACCTTTATAACGATATTACCTTTATAACGATATTTTTCTGTCAAACCAAATCACTCCATTGACTTTTGTTTACAATGCCTTACCTCTATAACAATATTGCTATAACGATATTACCCCTATAACAATATAAATTGGGCTGACCAATCGACATTTTCCATTTTATAACAATATCCAGCAGGGAGTATGTAGAGTCCACTGTCAAGGTAGGGCACGCTTCACTTGATAAGTCGCTGTGACATGACGAAATGCAATTGGGGCACCAGTGGGCACCTTGCCATGTACATATTGTGCATGTACATAAGTTTTTGACTGTATGAAGAGTGTAAAAAAGAACGAAATTCATGCATTACGACGTATGTGTATGAATGAACCAGTTACCCTTATAACAATATTACCCTTATAACAATATTTCTTGGTCGGACGCAAATATCGTTATAAGGGTGGTCGACTGTATTTCCAAGACGAAGCGACTAATACCACACTCAAGCCAGCTACCTGCACGGCCTCTGCTCTGCGTGGCCTAGAATGCCGCTCAAAACTGCAGCCGTGCGCGAACAGCTCCCGCTAAGTTCAAACAGAATCTGAATTTGAGCGGCTTGGGAGGTAAGGGGTTATAACCGAAGATAAGTTTAGAAGCCGCCATTCCCTGCTGAAGACACAATGTTCCGGGGAATTCCCCACTGATCATTTGAGCTTGAGTAGATTTAGGAAATTTCTGCAGCGCCAGCACTGCATTATGTAGTGCTCTCCGAGCCCAAACATTAATATTCCAACCTACAGTGACACTCTGTATCCACGTGACAAACACATTATGAGCACCAGACAGCAGCGTGAGCCAGTGTCGCACATGGAAATGTGAGAACAGACGCTGAGGGCCGTTTTTGGCATTCGCAAAATCTTAGTTCGTACTGTTATCCCTGGCGCTGGAATGCGACTAGATGGTCCGAGTGTGACAGCGCTGCTACTGGAAAGTGTCCCTCAGCGTCTGTTCTCACATTTCCATGTGCGACACTGGATCAAGCTGTTGCCTGTTGTTGTTTGGCTTTATTTAGAGTGGAGTTCCAAAACAGGCCTAAACCTAATGACAATGGTCCCACTTGCCTCGTGCATACTAAGTGTTAATTGCGCTGGATACGGGGAGTCACTGTAACTTCTTTTCCCTAGTGTTTTTGTTTTGGCTCGGAGATCACTACAGTTGTAATGCAGTGCTTTCGGAGCAGAATATTCCTCATCCTACTCAAGCTCAACTGATGAACGTGAAATCCCTGAAACACTGTGTGTTGAGCAGAGAGAGGCGCATTGTTGCAGGTTTACCGGGTGGATGGCTCGACGGGCTTCTCGTGTACTCCATACGCAGTCCTGAGTCAGTCAAGTGTCGAGACAGTCGGCAGGAAGCGCGAGCTCTGACGTACGGATCACACACCTTCTTAAATCTGTGCTCGGCAAACGCTAATCCCAATCAAGACTGCTTTCATCATGAATCACACAGTCAGCCCGCCACTGGCAGCCATCGTCAAGGGACGAAAAATGTAGTTTTCATAGCTACGCATAAGCAAGCAAAAACCCTAGGACATACTAGCCGTATTAAATTGAATTAGCCTGTACAAGCTGACAAGAGAAGTGCGTTGAAAGCTCAGCAGATTTAGCGCGGGGACAGTAAATACTTGAGCCGAAATAGAAATAACATCCTGATGGTTCTGTGCTGCCGGTGCTCACCTACGACGTGTTTACTCCACTAGATACACTGGTCAGAAGGCGCGCTCACTTTATTTTTGACAAATCTCCACCAGTCAGTTTAACTAAACTGATGAAATTTGGTACATGCCGGTTTGCATGCAGTACATAAATATTTCTCTTCTTCTTACTTCAAGTATTTTCCTGGGTTTGGAGCAATGGTTTAAACGAGAAAGGTCTGAAGGAAAAGTGACTGACACCACGAGGACTTGAAACAGGGACCTTGACTTAAGGCTATATCGATGCTCCACCACTAAGTAATGTTGTAGTCGTCATCAAAACAGCGACCATCAGCAATTTCTTCAAACGTTCAAACTCGTACTTCACGTGAATCCACGCAGGCTGGTAGGACGCAGCCCCCACTGTATCCCGCACGCTTCATGTGAAAACTAGCAGTCGTGGAGTCCGAAGTATTTATCTTTTCATAATGAACAAGGTTTTCGGAGACAGCAACTTAAATATGGCAAACAAGAGCACTGACGTCTTCCTTTTACATGTACATATCACATTCACATTTCTCTTGTAAGTTTGTTACTATGTACCGCGCTTTGCTTGCTTGCCTCCTTCTTTTATGCCGCTGTTCTTTCCATGTCCACTTCATTCCTGATGATGGTCATAAAGACCTAAACGTTGTAACGATACCTCTAAAGGATTTGTGTGAAATGCAGTGCTCTCTTGAGTGTAGGCAGGTTGCCTGCAAACGACTCAAGTTTGTTACTATCGTAACAAGAGAGCTTGGAAGCGTTTTTGCCTAGCGAGAGTCAACTTTCTCTTTGCATTCGAGGGTAAAACGACACTGTCTACGGCCTTGATGACCTATGGAAAAAATTGTTGGGATCATGTTTGTCTCTTTCCCTCAAAACCAGTTAATATCATGTTATAAATTTTTCATTTCTCCTAATTAGGCGATAGTGCGGGATCGAATCCTAGGTTATGTACCAGGCATATGCCGATGCTGTCCTTGATGGTACGGTACAGGACAGGTACGAGATAGCGCTTGGCATGCCGATGGCACAAACAAACAAAACAAACACGGAATTAAAGCTGTGTAGGGTCCCTGGCTAGCGCCAGACGTTACTGAAGTAATGTCTTTTGCATAGCTACGGGAATAAAGCATGATCACGGCACAGTTAGTAACCTCGATTGGCATGCTATTCATAATAATCATTATAAAATTTTACTAGGGCCAGCCCCAAAGGCCGTGTAACTTCTCACGGGGTACCCTAACCAATTTCAGGTTTCATGACGGAATCTTGACACTGGTGAAGAGCAGTGAACAGCTGTAACAACAGTAGGGTGAGAAAAGAGAGGGACACAGAACCTTAGTTTGAGGTGATATTTAGGAGAACTGAGGCGCGGGAGTGAGTAGAGCGTCCAGGGGCAGCAGCTAAGCGGAGAACACACATCTGGCAGAGAAGTGGGCCTGAATTGCTATAGGCACAGCGATGAACGAAAGCGTTAAGCTTCAAATGATTATATTCTTTGAATCTTTGTATTTTTTATAAAAAAAATTGAAGCGGATGTCAATTGGTGAGAGGGCAACCAAAAACAACTCATAACGCCTGCTGATACCAAGTATATCATAGCAATCACCGGTAGCGAGCGACCATTATATCTGGGAAGCGATGTATCAACAGTTCAACACCCGAATGCTGACAGAAGCCAACGAATGGTCTATGACAGTGACCGGAATGTACTAGCTAGTAGTTCAGCAGACTTTTAGGAAGTAACAAAGGAATCCAAAATAACACCAGAGCATTCACAGAGTATGCCCTAGTGCGAGATTGAACCCTGCGTGTTCTATCACTGATATGGGCTACACACAGCTAATGAGGCAATGTGGGCGCTACGCATGGCCTTCTGCACGTCGAAAGTTTCAATATTAATTTTGTAGTAAAGTACTTTCACCCATTCCATCGTCGTCAGGCAGCCTAAACACTACATGTCTCAATTGTTTGCTGGAAGTGATTTTCATTGAGTTGTTGACTTTTAGACGTATATTTACTCCTTTGTGCACAGTCCGAAAGGGGAAAGAGAACGAAGGTCTGATAGTGTTTCTCTACGGACATGGCCAGAGTAAATCAGATGTGGACAGTGTGCACACTGATCGCTTTGTGCTTAATGGTCCAAGCTGGATCTTCTTTTGGTGAGTGTTCCTTCATTGAATATTTTATCTCCGATCTCAAGTCGTTTATTTTTTTAATTATAAATACTGGACTTGGAGTAACATCTGGTCAGCCATTAATTTAGTCTAGTACTGCTCTTCTTAAATTTGACCTTTATTACAAGACTCTTCTTTTCTTTTTAATTTCGTTCTCCCACTCTCACCCACACATGCTCTCAGTTAATTCTGCCATCGTGAGTCCCATTCGGGACGGATACGAGAATGATAATAATAATACTAATAATAATAATATCTTCACTAGTTTGAGGGAAAGAGACAAACGGGAAAAGTCTAAAGAAAAAAATTGACTGTCACCACCAGGACTCGAACCAGGGACCCTCGCTTGTAGCTAGCGATGCTCTAACCACTGAGCTATGGTGTAGTCGTCATCCCAATAATAATAATAATAATAACTGGACTTGGATATTTTACAGGCTACGTTTTATTATTGTAAAGCTTTCCTTTTTGATGTTGTCTCTTATTGTTGTGACCTTTCCAGAATATTGTGTTGCATTGAAAAAAACTCAAGTCGTTTCAACCATTTTTAAATTATGTTGAGTCACCTCCACCATTACACTGCGCTCTTTTGCCGACTAGACCCTCCTGCACACGACCACCATTGCGAGGACACATCCGTAGACGATATTGATAAACTCCTTCAGACAGCTGTTTCGCTAATACATAGCTCATCAGTGAAGGTAGATGTTGAATTATTAAAATATAGACCAAACTGCTATTATAATTTTGGTTTTCACATACAAAACTGGCATAGCTGAGGTGATAACGCGGGAAAGGGAAAGTGTGAAGTACTGTTGACGCGCATGGGACATGCATGCAGCATCAGTGGGGAAAATCAATCATTATGACTATCAATGCAGAAATAACGTGTATGAATCAGTGTACTGCGTAGCTAGAGAGAGTCTGTGTATAGCACTTGTCCCAGCGTGTCAGCGGCAGTGGTTGATGGGCAGATAACTAGGTAGCTTTCGGACAACATTGGTGGCATGAAGCCTAGTGACTGCCAAGCATCTTGGCGCGACGGGCGACCAGTACAGTGTCGGGATCGCGACAGTAGGGCGTCTAACAGTAGGTCGAAGTACCCCTGGGCGCCAGACTTGACGGCGTCTGTTACAATAGGGCGTCGCACCGTAAGGCGCGAGAACATTTTGCCGCGCAGACAGTAAGGCGTATGGACCACACGTCCCCGAGACAGAATGTCACCACTACCACAGGGCGTCCATTGCCTTTTGATTAATTTTTTCAATCTTCAAGTTTGCTGTGAATACAATGTAAGTTTTATCGAATTATTCTCGAAAGTAATGGTGGTCACTGACCGTCACAGCGAGCATGGATTGCATGGATTGTGTATAATTGACAAAATAGCTTGGGGACGCTCTTGAAGGTACCATCCACGTACCAGCTTTCGGAGGTTTCGAGTAGATTCAGATCCTCGTCTGTACTGAACAGAAGAAGTTCTTGTAAGTTTCTTGGATTTGGAGGAACATTATCGGCAGCAAGCGGTTCACGCTGGATAGATTTCAAGGGAAGATGCCTTAGGTAACGAGGATAGGCAATCAGCAGACAGATCATTCGTTGCAGCTCTCAGAACGGCACTCGTTGGCTCAATTGTCGTTGCGGCCCTTGTCCGTAGCTCCTCCTTGGCTTTCTCGACTGTGACACGCGTCGCATCCGGTGGGTGGCAGTGGGGAACGATCTTGAACACGTCATCCCTGACAGTTTTACAGCGTCCCTTGCATTCGCCTCGCCGCTCACACCTCCAGTAAGTCGTGTCCTGTAGTCCGTCCTTGCCCTTGGTGTACGAAAACCCCTCATGGATGAGGAGTCTCTTCTTCTTCGTAGTAGATAAGTGAATACCATCGGCTTGAGCTGCCAGGGTCAGATTCGGTTATCGGTTATGACTAGAAAATCAGAACATTGCTGGGGATAATTTGGGGGGGGGGACGTACCTGTGTTTTATTCCGAGGTGATTTGTTAAGTTATTCGACATGGGTCGACATTATACAGTTTAGCGCCGATTCGTCTCGCCTCCGACGTGTCCCAACGCCTTGATGTCTCAGTGCCCTCGTGTCTCAGCGCCGTGATGTCTCAGCGCCCTCGTGTCTCAGCGCCGTTTGCGGGCGCCGAAACGTCTTAGCGCCTTAAAATCTCGCGCCCTTTCGTCGTAAACCCGTCATGCCCCAGGGGCTGCTGTGGAGTCGTGAGGTGCGTTTGCGGGCCATCATGGTGCTCGGACAAGTGCGAAACACAGACTCTCACTAGCTACGCAGTACACTATTTCTGGCACGTTATTTCTGCATTGATAGTCATAGTGATTGATTTTCCGCGCCGAATTTCTGACGGTGCATGCATGTCCCATGCGCGTCAACAGTACCTCAGCTGTGCCCGTTTTGTATGTGGAAGCCTTATATAATAGCAGTTTGGTCTATATTTTAATAATTCAACATCTACCTTCACTGATGAGCTATGTATGAGCGAAACAGCTGTCTGAAGGAGTTTATCAATATCGTCTACGGAAGTGTCCTCGCAATGGTGGTTGTGTGCAGGAGGGTCTAGTCGGCTAAAGAGCGCAGTGTAATGGTGGAGGTGACTCAACATTTTCTTCAATGGCCGAGAGCTCTGTCGCACCTTGTAATAACATTGTTAGATTATTGAAAATAGTTTTTTTTTCTAATAGGTCAAACGCCCTACCCACGGGAAAAACAGAAAGCATGCACTCTAATAATTATAATGCATACCCCAGCTCGAGTTTTGACCTCCAGGTTTGAACTATCACTCCAATTGGAAATTTCACGTTCATCGTATTCCCTTAATTCTACTCCCGTCCTGTTCGAAAATAAAGTTGGCTTTGAAATGTGTGTTTGTGCTTTTAGCCACTACTAATGTACGTATCGTTGGTGGACCAAGTCCTTGGATAGGGAGAGTAGAAGTTCGTCTGCCAGATGGTACATGGGGAACCGTGTGCGACGATGCCTGGGACATCCAAGACGCACAAGTCGTTTGCCGCCAACTCGGGTAGGTAATTTTTTACTATTCCTTATTTTGCACAGTGACCCATGCCGGACAAGCAGGATCACAAGTACACGTATATTTAAAAGATACCGATCAAACCTTTATATGTTGCGATCTCGGCGGTATTAGTGATGAAGTTGGTTGGTCCTACTAGGAACACATCCTTCGGGCATAACTAGAGACTTGACTGACTCACGACTGCGCCATCCTGAGCACACAACGGGTATGTCCCACCTTCCACTCGGCGAACGTGCAAGAAAGTACCACTCCCTGTTCAATACAAAAGTACACAGTGTTTCGGGAGTTTACACCTTATCAGTTGGGTTTGAGTAGTCTGAGAAAGATGAGAGGTAAATTCCCCAACAAACTGTGTATGTTGCATGGAGTGGTGCTTTCTTGCTGGTTTGGTGAGTGGAAGGTGTGAAAAGCTCCTCGTGTGCTCCTGCTTTGCGGAGTGGAAGGTGTGACATGCTCCTCGTGTGCTCCTGCTTGGCGTAGTGGAAGGTGTGACATGCTCCTCGTGTGTGTTAGTCATAACATAATAAAATCTAACTACATGTACCAACCTCTCAATTCAGGAAGGTGTCCTGTAATGTTCGAGCTCGTTGCTTGCCAGACCTGCTAACCCGCGTGCCTGGCCTTGCTCAGACGGCTCAGTTATGTTTGCATACACGGTGCATCAATCCTTCCTCTTCTCAATCTATATGTTATAATTTTGCAGATGTATTCCCAGTAAGGCATGAACGGAGAACCCCCCCCCCGACTTAGGCCTCGGCCTTTGGGGAATCCATAAATAAATAAAATAAAATAAAAATCCACACGCTGATAATTCACAATCATTCTCTTTTTTACACGAAATAGTGATTGCGACTTCGGCGATAATTTTTTGGAGGAATGAGTTTGCTCCCACACTGGAGCTCGCGCTCGCGCTATTCCACCGACTTGACTTGACACTTGACTGATTCAGGACTGCCATCCAGAGCACACGAGAAATCACGTTTTCACACCTGCTACATGTTCCTGTCCCAGTCATGAGCGCGTGTTGTTATCACCTGACCTTGTTTATCACTTTTGTAACTTAGGGTTTGCCACGTTTCTATGCAGAATGAGCGCAATTGCGCCTATTTAGCCCTATAAAGATCAGTCTATTCTTATTATTCTTGCATTCAACATCATATGCCTCCACTGATGAGCTCAGGAGGAGCGAAACAGCTGTCTGGAGGGTCAATGTCAATATCAATCTAAATACCGGAATTGTCCTCACTGTGGTGATGGCGATGTGAGTGCAGAGTTTGGATCGGCCAAGAGCGCAATGTGGTGGTGTTATTTTTTTTACTATTATTCGCAAACCCAACTCGTAAAATAAATAATTATGTGGACAAGGTGATAGCCACTGTCATCTCGGCGTGACTATCACTCCTTCACTAAATTTTTCTGACCATATAAAATCTATCACCCATAAGTTTCGCAGTCGTGTTTTTCTGTTGCGCCATATGGCCCATTTCCTTTCTGCTTCAACCGTGAATTTGCTCTACAAGTGTTAGGTACGACCACTGTTAGAATACGCAGTCCCTGTCTGGTCATTCGCCGTATCCCATTCAGATTCGCTTACGTTAGACCGACTGCAAGCCGTTGCTGCTCGTTCATATCTGCTTTATAAGACCCGGCACCCTCCTGAGTGGGAAACCCCGAAGCAGATTCTTAATCGTACTTGTGACTGGTCATCCCTGAAGTGGCGTCGTCAGATTCTGTCCTTGCTGTATTTTCATCATGTCTTTTACCAGTTTCTGTCTTTGCTAATTCGTTTCAAATTCAATGTATCCCTTAGTTGTCGTCACCCGTCCTCTATAGTTTTACCTCGTTCTGGCGCCCATTTCCTTAAATCCCCACTCTTCAGTTTATCTGTGGAATGGAACAAACTTCCAGAACACATCCGCTGCGTTCAGTCCTCTGTCAATTTTCGCATTGCTCTAAAGGCTCATTACTCTCAGCATAGATATTCTCTGACTGGAATTCCGAACCTTTCCGTTTGAGAAATGTTTTTCCTTGAAATTAATCCTTGCTGGGTTTTTTTAATCTAAATGTCCCGCTATTATCTGCAGAGGTGATTTCGTCCCTCGTCGTTTTCTTTCCTGCTTTTATACCTCGATATTTAGGTACTTGTTTCCCTTCTTCCCATGCTTCATCTTCCACTCTCCTCTCCCCCATTTCCCCATTTTTCGTGCGATATTTATGTGGGAGACTTCCGTGATAAGCATCCATTTGCTTTTGGAGAATCCTTTTAAATAATTTAATACAATACAATACAATACAATACAAAAACCAACAGCTACTGATCAGGGGCTGCACTGGGCAGCAGTGATGGTGAGGTACCAGGGGCTCCACCGACCAAAGGTCTCGGCTTCAATGCCACAAGCACGCACCAGGAAAAAGAAACAGAAATGTAAAGGAAAGCTAGATCTAGCTATGGGGAAGTAGAATTGGTAAAAGTACCGGTAGGTATTTGAAAAACTAAAAACAAGATGAAAAGAGATTGTAAATTATCAGTTTTTGGACTGATGTACAATGTACATGTAAACTTCATCAACTAAAACTTATGAACTTTTTAATAGATCTGATACGAAACTCGCACAAGGAAGTGTAAACAAAACAAGCTAAAAAACAGAAAAATAATAAGGCACCCATTTTGATTATCCAGGGGATGGCCCACGTCTGGTAAAAGAATAAACAGAGAAAAGAAAAGAATCATAACAAGTTTTTTGCATGTATGCAAAACAAGGCCAGGTACGCGGATTAGCGGGTCGGGCAAGCGACGAGCTCGAAAAATTACAGGGAATCTGTTGCCCAGTACCAGTTGCTGTCTCTCAGGTGTCTGTAGACCTTTGTCTTGAATGTGGTGTATTGGATTCAATAATAACATTAATTATAATCCGAGTTTCAAATAATATTAATAATGAATAATCTCTCTCTCTCTCCGTCTCTCTGTCTCTCTCTCTCTCTCTCTGTCTCTCTCTCTCTCTCTCTCTCTCTCTCTCTCTCTCTCTCTCTCTCTCTCTCTCTCTGTCTGTCTCTCTCTCTCTCTCTCTCTCTCTCTCTCTCTCTCTCTCTCTCTCTCTCTCTCTCTCTCTCTCTCTCTCTCTCTCTCTCTCTCTCTCTCTCTCTCTCTCTCTCTCTCTCTCTCTCTGTCTGTCTCTCTCTCTCTCTCTCTCTCTCTCTCTCTCTCTCTCCACACTATACTTTTCGCTATATATATATTTTCAATCGTTTTTGTTTCTCTTCTTCTCCCGATTTTCTGATGCGTGAAGTAGGCGCGGATGCCGAGACCATTGGTCGGCGGAGCCTGCAGCACCTCATCACCACCGCTGCGTTGCATTTGCAGCCCCATTCAGTCAATGTCTTGTTAGTCTGTTGTTTTGTCATTTCCTGCTTCTTTCTTCTTTTACGAATTGGGTGCGTGGTTTCAAGTAAAAAAAAAAAAAAAAAAAAATGAAATTAGAGGCCACATGCCACGTACTTGTCTTTTCTCTCCGAAACTCAACACTTGCAAGCCATATATGAAAGAAAGAAAAAAATCATCGGTCACACCACCGGGACTCGAACCAGAGACCTTGCTATTCGCGAGCAATGCTCTAACCAATTGAGCTAAAGTATGACTGTTATCCACGGTGATGGTAAATCTATCCTTCTTCGAACTGAAACTATGACCTGAAGCGGGAGATTTCCAGAATTTGCTCCCTCACCCAGGTTGAAGTGGTCCCTGTGGTTGTCTGTGCCCTGGGAGGCTTGGTGAGAGAGACTCCTCAATGCCTTCGGACTGTGCAGGAGGCTATCCAAGGTTCGGTTAAAATTCTAAGAACTGTCCTTAACATGTAGATGCACACCTGCTGCGTTTTCATGTTCAATAGCCAAGAGACTTGAACAACGACTGATAAGATATTTCCTTTCTTACTCCCTTCATTGGTTGATGTACTTTGATTTAGCACTATAGGTGTGGCAGATTAAGGCTTTTGCACGTGGCTACAATTTGCATAGTCTATGCTTGTGTCCTAGTGTCGGCTTTTTTCCCTTGTGCTACTTCAGAGCGGACTCTAGAGGCGACAGTAATAGACTGGTTCCGATTCCGAATCCCAATGTCAAAATAATCCCCATAACAACATGATTCGGCTCACCAAGTTTCGAGCTTTGACCGATCTCAACGTCCTTATCACAATATCTGTCGCTGCAAATTCTTTGTTATTGTTTTGATGTTGGAGTTCGGATTGAGTATCTTCCCTTTCTTCCTTTTTGCTTCCCCTATTTGTTGTCCCTTTGGTTTTTAGCTTTTTATTTCTTCACTTTCTTTTTGCTGTCCCACCCATGGAAATATTTTCCCGGTGGGTCTGGCCCTATCGCCTTCGAAAGAAGTGAATAAGGAGACATAATAATAATAGTAGTATTGTTAATACACACAGTTCGCATCTTCCCTGAACCTGTTACATAGGAGCAGATTCGACGCATCTGTCAACAGTGTCAAGCCACATTAGTCTATCTCCTGCAGCTAAAAGAGCGCTCTCCACGGAGATGAACTGCTGCAGATTGGGAATATTCATGTTGAGAAGAGTCGATCATTGCTGAACATGTTCCAATTTGATCCTCCTGCGTGTGGGTGGTGTTAGATAACACTACACTGCCATGGAGTATAACCGGGAGAATGCATGCGATGTAGTTTGGAAACAGACAGGGATATTGAGTTCGCGGCGTGTTTTTCTGGATTTGCTCATAACATTATAGGTGGCATGTGAGCTCCACAGGAGGTTTGTAAGGCTAATCTTTGTTTGTTTGTTTCTATTCTTTATTTAGAGTGGGAAGTCCAAAACTGGCCCTAGCCTAATAACAATGGTCCCACTAGTGAGGGAATGTTGTATATCTGTGCATAAGGATCAGTTAGTGTAACAGCAACTAGTGGGGAAAGAAAAAGAGAGAAGAAAAACAACTTAAAACAGGAGTTGCGACTTGCATAGGAAGAAAATAACGGAAAGAGCAGTGCATACAGCATTTATAAAGAGGCTTATTTATCTGGTAAGCAAAAAGGGAAGAGCCATTGACTTAAAGCGATTGCGTTTTCTTTCTTGCCTGACCACAGCGGGGAGCTGGTTTCATAAGATGGTCCCAGCATAGGTAACACGTTTGGCAAGGTATGCAGTTGGCTGGGACAATCAGTAAATTGCTGTGCCCACCACGAGTTTGAGTGGAATTACTGCGGCTGAAAAAGTTAGCGAACAACATACTGATGTTAGAGGGGACATGGAGACAACGCCAGATAAAAGCCAGAAGGTGCATGTTGGCGTATGTGGTCAATGTTTGGATGTTCATGCGTGTTAGAATATTGCTTGTGGGTGTCCCCGGAGGTACCCCACAGACTGTCTTGAGGTTGCTCCCCTTTCCGAAATGACTTGTTGAAAAATTGGGAGAGTGATGGTGCTGCATAATATTATCCAGCTGTCTGATGAGTGTTTCGTCAAATGAAACTCTGAGTAACGGCAGAAAAGGATTTGGTTGTGTCATTGCTGGGTTGGTATTATCCATACGGAAGTAAACAGCTTTTGCTTCTCAATATGTCTCTTTTTGAAGCGGAGCAACTTGCCTCAGACAGAATGCACTGGCTCGACGTTGTCGACAGATGCATGACCCTCATTTGATTTTTCATATGGGGCTATAATGCGTGCTGTATTATTATTATTAAGTAGACAATTGATCGTTACCCGTATCCATGTTCAATGATCCAATTCTCTGCAATGGTGTCAGAAATTGAGTTGAATATACATTATACCCATTAGTAAGTATGCAAGATTCTGCAACCGGTAGTGCTGCTTAAGATGATGTTCAGCATCATTGACCTGTCATTACACACTGTTTCGAGTGCTGATTGTCAGTTTTCTGTCAAATCGTCATTTTATCTATGTAGGTTCGTGGCGGCATTGGCTGGTATTCAGACCTTCGGAGGTGGCGTAGGCCCAATACTGCTGGACCAGCTAGCTTGCACCGGGCAAGAAAGCGACTTGTTCCAATGTATTGGAAATCCCGTGGGCTTCCATGACTGCGTGCATTACGAAGATGCCGGCGTCGAATGCGGTATGTTAGTAACGTTGTTGTTATGAATCAGAAGGCGCAGCAGCGCCAGAGGCCAACATAATATAAAAGGATAGATTATGGAATAGGATAGAATGAACGGAAATTGGGAGTTGAAAAGTGATATGCAGATATGTCAAGTATAGTGGAGGAAACATTTCACGTTCAAAATAAAATGGGCAGAAATCGTAATGAAACAGAAAGGGCTGATATCATTAGGTATAACTATAAAACTCGGATAATGAGCCACTATGAAATGTGACATAGAAGAGAAAGGGATATGGAAACGAGTTATGAAGCAGCTATCCAAGATTGTAACAAGGTAATAAGCAGTCAGTACGTGCGATACCAGGGCACAAAACTGACAGGCCATTGAGACATTCAGCGACCTAACGCCTAGCCCTAACACATCTCCAGTGCGCAAACCAACAGCCTTCCAACTTGGTACGCTGCGCTCACCTCCCCCTATTTGGTCCTACCCAACCATAAACCTTTTTAAAAGATTCGGGACACTGCTTCGCGGCGCTCTATTGTAACAAAATAAAGGAGATGATATCATTGGACAGCACTAGGTCACACTGCTTTTCCACACAGTCAATCGGAAGTTGTGAATTAAACGTTTCGGTCACTGTCAACATATTTCTGGATAATGAAAACGAATTCATGCACTAAATAGAAAACCTTAGACACACTACCTTCAATCCAAGTGGTCTCTTCGCTGCAAATTAGATAGATAGATCTCAATCAAATATTCGGCTAGGAGCCATCATTAGGTTGAGGAGAAAAACAAGTGAGGTGGACCTATAACAAGCAACACAAAGTGGACCGAAACTACACCATACGTGATAAAATTGCACCATCCTTTCGGCACAGACACACACACATACCTTTGCACATGCCAAGTCACTGAGACACACACTCATACTTTCACTGGCACCAACACTCACACTCAAACAAGCTCACACTCCAAATCACACCCACAACCACACACGTGTAACTAAAGACACACACAAAAACACCAATATACCTGAAAACAAGGCGTGAATAGGGGTGGGACTATGACAAAAAAAAGAGATAGAATTCCGTTGCCAAACTGCACTTACGCAACAACATTGTGCTGAACTACCAGTGTATAACAATGGCGTGAACAAGCACACATGACAACAGGACAGGACAGTGGCAACAGAAACAATGATCATCATCCAAATTTTCACATTGTCAATTGTCAAGCAACACCCAGCCACAATCACGGTTCACCTTAGGATGGTGTCTGGAGATGTGGATTGCCTCCCTTATCCGGCGGTTCACGCATGACACTTCCGCTGCGAGTATGGATGGTGATGTGAAGGGAATGAATGGGGCTGTGGATGGATGTTGTAGTGGTTGGTACAATGCGTAGTGCTCTCCCCAGGGCTTCTGCGGTGCCCCGCACATCCTAAGGTGAACCGTAGTGTACATCTCCAGACGCCACCCGAAGGTGAACCGTGATCGTGGTTGGGTGGTGCTTGACAATTGACAATGTGAAAATTTCGGTGATGATCATTGTTACTGTTGCCACTGTCCTGCCTGTTGTCATGTGTGCTTGTTTACGCCATTATTATAGTTCAGCACAATGTTGTAGCGTAAGTGCAGTTTGGCAACGGCATCTCATCTCTCTCATTTTTTTGTCATAGTCCCACCACTATTCACACCTTGTTTTCAGGCACATTAGTATTATTTTTGTGTGTGTCCTTAGTTACACGTGTGTGGGTGTGGGTGTGGGTGTGATTTGGAGTGTGAGCTTGTGTGAGTGTGAGTGTTGGTGCGAGGGTGAGTATGAGTGTGTGTCTCAGTAATTTGACATGTGCATGGGTATGTGTGTGTGTGCCTATGCCGAGAGGATGGTGCAGTTTTATCACGTATGGTGTAGTTTTGTTCCACTTTGTGTTGCATGTTATAGGTCCACCTCACTTGTTTTTCTCATCAAACCTGATGATGGCTCCTCGCCGAATATTTGATTGAGAATTCTCGTAATTTGCAGCGAAGAGACTACTTGGATTGAAGATGGTCTGTGTCAGGTTTTCCATTTTAATGAAGTGGCTGCAGTGGAGCTTGCGCACATTAAGAATTCATGCACTAAAGAATTATGTTCTAACCGCACCTGTTAACTGTAGAAATTGTGTGAACGTCAGAAAGGGACATAAAGAGTGATAAAACTCTTAGATTTTCGGGGCATGCCAGGTATAATTCAAATTATTGATACTTCCGTAATAACGGTACTAATTGCAAGGTGCTTGGAGTGATCTACTTGCACACATACATGTGGTATTCTGCAACAAGCTTTCTTTTAAAATCTCCTTTTCAGAAGCTGATTGCGGCCCTCCGCCGGAGGGTACAAAGTCTGCTGTTGCTTACTCCTCGACGGAATATACCTCTACAGCGTCGTACAACTGTCTGCCTGATACTCGGATAGTGAAGGGTGACAGTCAGCTTGTTTGCGATTCTCCAAATCAATGGAAGGGACTTCCGCTGATCTGTGAAGGTACGAGAATGCAGACAAAAATTCGTGTGTATTTCGGCAAGTTCTTTCCCCTTGTCCTAGCGCACGGACCAAGATGTAAAAAGTACACGATACCAGCGGGGGATACCCTGTACAAGTTCAGAATTATAATTACATAGCCCAGCCAGAGCAGTCGACATCTGCGAGAGACAGTGGCGGAAAAGGTAAATGTCCGCCTATTGAAGCTGTTGGTACCTTGGCTAGCGCGAGATGTTACTGAAGTAACTATATTTGCATAGCTACAGGACTAAAACATTCTCTGTGATATCTTAAAAGCAATTTATACCAAGAGATGAGGATGAACCTCCCTCCTAAAACATCGTCAATTAGCGTAACGTAAATCTCCTGCTGTGATGCTGTACTTCCTGTGCGCGCGTTCAATTATAGTTCTCATGGTATTTTTCATATGACCTGAATGATTTACCTGTAGATATCCTATGCAATGAAACGTCTATCATCTCCAATAGCTTTCTCAGAGTTGAAAAACGAAGCATCGATTCTCTTGCTGCCATACGGTGTGATGACGGATTTAGTTTCGATGGCGAAGACCCAAGTGTAACTTGCGAGAAGCTCTCAGCCGACTCAGCCGCATGGAGCAGTGCCAATGGGAATTGTCTACGTAAGTATGCTCAATGGGGCTTCAAGCATCCCGTACACGTGGCTTTGTTATCAGCAGGAACAACTACACTAACTTTTTACACGAATTCGATGATCAGGTCTTCTTAAACTCCGATACTTGGCGTTTGTAATCCAATTTCCTCGTAACAGATATGAGAAAAATTGGAGGAACTTGCAGAACAATATCCCGAAGATATTTCCGGCCCTTTAAGAATAATAGGATGTCGGGCAGATCCATCTCGAACCAGGTGTTGATAGCATGCGTGTGAAAATATGTTGAGGTCGTCAATACGTTGGAAACACACTGCGTTTGTGAAACACGGCAACCGATAGCGAAAGGCATTGGCTGGGTAATACCGGTGTGTGGGGTCGGGTTAATTTCCGTTTTCAATCAAGTTTACCCTCAATCATTTTTTCTCGTTCACTGGGAAAAAGTTGGTCTGCTACATTTTTATTCACGTCCCTTTCCCTCCCCTCTCTCTGTGTCTCTCTCTCTGTCTCTCTCTGTCTCTGTCTCTGTCTCTCCCTCTGTCTCTGTCTCTGTCTCTCTCTCTCTCTCTCTCTCTCTCTCTCTCTCTCTCTCTCTCTCTCTCTCAACATATTCCAATTTTAACTCGGATACTGAGCCAACATAATCTAACTAAATTAGAATGAATTACATCGAAACGAGTTATGACGCAAATTTCCACGACTGTAACAAGGTAATAAGCAGTCAGAAAGTCTGACTGCTTATTATCTTGTAACTCGCTTTCATGTGATTTCTTATATTCTAATTACCGGTACAGTCGGTATCGCCTATAAGGTTGGCGGCTATAGTAATATACTGGATATAGTGATCAATTTCTCAAATTCATTTTCATTTGCCATAACTAAGTATACACAGTTATCGCGTATAGTAATAATCGTCTATAGTATTATATCGCCTATAGTGATCAAATTCATATTTCAAAAGACGTTTATTACACTATTTTTGCATCGGTTATAGTGACTGATGTAAAATCAAGCGATGTAAGAGGAGAACAGGGTGTTACTTCTTCGTGAAGAACTTGTCCAGTGAGTGTTGTTTGGTGAGTTTTGCTTGTACAAGTTGCCAAAATATGCCTCCATCATGAGGAAATGCTGATTTTGTGTGTCAGGAGCTACAGCCAGCTACATGACATTGTACATGTATGTAGTGCGTATGTGCACGGCGCGCTGAGTCGTTTGACACCCCACTCGCATACATTGCATGCAGTATCGGTCATAGTAATATATCGCTTATAGTGATAAAATGCTCAAAATCAAACACCAACGCTATAGGCGATACTGACTGTATATCCGAACTGTTATCATGGCATGGACTTACCCTCCACCAGCCGCTAGATGTTGACGCAGTCCGCACAATGGCAGCGGACCGACAGGCATGGCGTGGAGCCCGCCCCACCTAAGGGGACTGACCAGACATGTTTCTATTATATTTTATACTGACGTCACTTCTGTCATTTCATTGTATCGTATTACTCTTTAGACATCAATCCTGAATGGCATAAGCGAAAGTGGCACCCCCGCCACCTACGCGGACATGCTTTTAATAATAATAATAATAAATAACCGAATTATCTTTTGAACAGGCGAGGAGGTGACAACAATTTAAAGGTTGGCAATGAACAGAATCATCTGAAGCAACATGTTACGAGGGTTTTATTGAAATGTAAAGTGGTGATGGACAAATAAATAACTGTGATGAAAAGGTAATGTGAAAACCAATGCTTCCTGACGACCTTTGTGCGAAAGCTAGTTAGATGCATGTTTATATTTTTCATCGTTCCTATTATTGTTTTCACATTACATTTCGACAGACGGCTAGATGACAACAATTTTAAGATGGCAATGAACAGAATCAGCTAAAGCGACATGTTACGACGGTTTTATTGAAATTTGAAGTGGTGATGGACAACGAAATACCTGTGATGGAAATGTAATGTGCATTTTGATCTACAGAATTCGCCTAGGTAAAATTCCCATTCATCTCTCCGTATTTAATTGGTTTTCTCTGTCCCGGTCCACTCGTAATAGTCTCTCACTTCCCCGTGCTAATTCAGCCGCATTTACCAACTCTCCTCTGTTTTTTCCTACAGCCTTTGGCTGCAACTTCCCCAGCATGTTAAGACATCAAAATGTCTTTCCAGCTTTAAAAATGCACTCCGATCGCATAATGTAGTACGATAGGATCTCATTGCTGGATTCTTGTCTATCCTTCATTCTTCTCTTTTTCTATATTCTTTTTCTTTTCTTGCCGTGGTTGGCTATCACCCCTCTCTCGCACTTTGCGTGCCAATTGGTCATGGACCACGAGTTGAGTGAAATAAATAATTAAATAAATAAACTCGGATGGTGAGCCAATTAAATTATTGTGAAAAGAAGAAGGAAAAAATGTTACACTGGGTACGTTGGTGGACAGTTAGTCATAACTCGTAACATCTTGTGCTTCTTCCTTTCGAAGTGTAATATGAAAACAATAGTAGGAACGATGAAAAATATAAACATGCATCAAACTAGCTTTCGCACAACGCTCACCAGGAAGCATCGTTGTACTGATTAACAAACTTGCAACACAGATTACTATAAAGGATCAATAGTGACACTATTACACCTTAACAATGCCAACACATTATCACAAGGTATTTTTGAACGATATCATGTGCATGCGTGAAAGGTAACAATCGAACACTCCAAGGGGACAAAATTCAACAGGTATGAAACCACACGAGTGACAAAATTCTTGCCCAACACGGCCAGACGAACACAGCATTCTACTGGTTGAACAATTTTAAAAAGATAACACTCTCCTTTTGAACACAAAGGTCAGGCTTATGAATGCTTTGGAACACAGCCTCCAAAACCTTGAAACTGATCACAATGACGTCCACGACAGAGAAAAATGAATCAGAATACACTTGGCAACATTCAGGGCGAGATACCAAATGATTATACACAGAAGACTTACGAGGTCGAAACGCACGCCCACACTCACTCTCACACTCTCCCAAACCCACCCTTTCTCCCTCACTCAACTCACTGCTAGAATCTCCTCCGTCAGTTCCGTTTCCGTTGCGGTCCTCATCGCTGGCGGTCACGTCCACTGTTGCCGTCACGCTGGGTCTCCTCCTTTGTCGTTGTTGGTGGGTGCTTCCTCTGATAGAATGTGTTGTGGTGTGTGGTGTTTAATCCATGCGCTTGGGTGCTGAATAGTTCTACCAACATACCGGCTAGCACAATGCCGACATTTTGGAGAATAATTTAAAAAATAAATAAAGACTAAAATTCATGTACACGTACTGCACTGCGAGAGGTATGGCTGGGCATTGCCCGATCAATCGAACAAACACCAAATTTTATTATCCGTGTTATGCTATATTCAACTCTGCAGCTCTTTCACCAAACATCACTGTTAATGTCACAGACGACAACATGTCGCTCTCGATTGACCATGTTCACACGGCGCCGCTGATCCAGCAGTACTGTGTCGTGGTGGCCTCACTGACCAGCGATAATGAAAGCGTCGCCGAAAGTTGCCATGAAGGCCCAGACGTGGTCATGGAGCGATCCTCTGCCGTCATTCAGCTGAGGGCGTACGTAGTCACGGACGAGAACTTAACCAGCGAGTTGTCACCTAGCGCTATTGTTCTTCCCATCCCATTAGGTAGGTTCGTATACAACTGTGCATGCTAGGTGTTCTCCGTAATTTGAAAACAATGCATGTTGAATAAGGCCATTTACTGGTGGAAGTTGTTCTTCCTGCATAATATCTGTATTCGTTACAGTGTAGTGTGTTTCATTCTTGACAAAATTCTATGGAAAAGAATCAAAAATGACCCGGCCAGTGAAATACTCGACGCAAGGTCTCCACTGCGATCATAGAGTTACACATCTGTCTACGTATTCCTTTGGTGGACGAAATCTTGCAAAATCTAAACACTGGAATATTTTAGAGGTGACTTAAACAGACATCTGCCTTATAACATTAAACCGGCTCGGGGTGAAGAAAGTGAAATTTAATTCATATGAAAATAAAGCCAACGGTGGCATTTTGTTTTGTTCCCTTCCTTCCAGGCCCAATTCCCCGGGAGTCCTGTTCTTGTCCGGTGGCTTCGTTTGTCATCATTGCTGCAGTTGTAAGTCCGGTCGTACTGGTTGTAATATTCGCTGTGGTGATTGCCCTTCTCTGCTGCAAGCTACGTTCTGGCGTACACAAGACAACAATGAAAGATGTTGACAATGCGGGAGTGTTTGCCTTGTCTCAGCCACACCAGTGCGAAGACTACGATGCGCTAGATGATCACAGTCAACGCGATCTTGTGAGCAAAGTGTACGATCAGGAATGTCCAGAGGAGCTGCGCGAAACTGATCTGTACGTAAACCGTGATATTCTGGACGAGGTGGGGCATGTCGATGGTGTGCCGTGCGACTCGGTTGACATCTCAAGACATACCACAGGGCCTAGCATGCGCTATGTTGTACCACCTTCACGTTATGCCATGCAACCATGTGGATCTGTCCAGTGCATGACCATTGATGAACAGACGGAGACATTCTGCAGATACACTGTGCTCCCGAAATCACCAGCCCAGACTGCCTCTCGTAATGGAGCCAACGATTCACGGAAAACACATGGCTGTCGTAGTTCCATCCAGGCAGATACTCCCCCGCCTCTACCCCAAGATGAAACGGAAACTGTGCCGCCGCAAGCCCCAGCCCAAACTGCCACTCGTTATCGAGGCAACGATTCACGGAAAACGCCTTATTGTCGCAGTTCCATCCAGGCAGATACTCCACTGCCTCTACCCCCGGATGGAACGGAAACTGTGCGACCGCAAGCCCCAGTTCCGACTGCCGCTCGTTATCGAGCCAATGATTCACGGAAAACGCCTGATTGTCGCAGTTCCATCCAGGTGGATTATCCGCTGCCTCTACCCCCGGATGGAAGGGACAACGTGTCGCGGCAAGTCCCAGCCCAGGCTATCAATCGAAATCGAGCCAACGATTCACGGGAAACGCCTGACTGCCGCAGCTCCATCCGTTCGGATACACCACCGCCTCTACCCCCAGATGAACCGGACCTTCACTGCCCAACTCAAGGGTATATGGATTATTCAACCACAATATATGGTAATGTCGCACAACATGATGAACCCATCTACGTGAATCGTCCCAACTGATGTACTACTTACGTTCCATTGGGCCCAAAACCAACTGCATACTGCACTTCGTCTGCTGATTTAAAGGCAACACAAAGTCTATAACTCACGGTTTCGTACAAGCCTGATCTCATTATTACTTTCAATATATCACGCTTCATATCGCGGACACATTCAGTGGTTTTTAAATCAGCTGCATACTGCACCTCGTCTGCTGATTGAAAGGCAACACAAATTCTAGGACTCACCTTTTCGTACAAACTGCACATTTGCTGGGTTACTGAGCTCATATTTCTTTCAATATTACACCCTTTATATCGCAGACACATTCAGTGTATTTAAACCAACTGCATACTGCATCTCGTCTGCTGATTGAAAGGCAACACAAATTCTAAAACTCACGTTTTCGTACAAACTGTACATTTGCTGGGTTCCTGATCTCATATTTCTTCTAATATTTCGCACTTGATATCGCGGATAAATAAGTTTTTCGTTCCATTTATTTTATCTCTAAGCAGTTTGGCACGCACTGATTAGCACTCATACGTACACTTATCAAGTTCGATATTAGATCTTGCATAGCGAATGCCGAATTGAACCTTTTGCGTATGTGCTTTACATAATTATTCATTTTCCCTCTTTTTCCGCGTTTGAGTTCACCCCTCCTCAATTCGATTGGCTGTCTAAACATGCTACGAGGCACAGAAATTAATAAATAAATGAACAGCCTTTTGCCTACGTGTACGCATCGGGTAAGCGCACCATGAGCTGACATTCGGTGCCATTCTCTGGAATAAGTCGCCGGCTGAAGTTAGATGTGAATCACAAAAGGATGAGTTTAAGAGCACCATCTGACACTGTATTGAGTCGCTCGTCCCTACCTCTTTCTGTCTTAGCCTCTAGAACCGCTAGTTCTTCAGTTCCCTCTTTTTGTGCACGATTGCCTTATTTGTAAGTTCTCACATCTTTTCTGTACCATTGCCTTATGCTCTATTTACATGTATGTGCACCATTGCCTTCCGGAACGCTGTATTTTTTGTTTTCGCATCCTTTCTGGACATTTCCCTCCAGAAACTCTTTATCTGTAATCGAGAGGGAAATCTTGCATAACAAATTAACTATCATAATCCGACCTCTTCATTATTCATTTTTCTAACATCTTTCTCATACATATTCATATCACAGATTTCTCGTCAGATTCAGATCTGAATCAAGACATAGATAGGATCAACATAGCTCTGTGCTGTTACCGCGTACTGGCTTCATCAGTACCGTTCACCACTGCAACCCAGCCTTTGGATGGCTGCGTATCATTTATTTTAACTTTTTATTATTATACAGAAATGTTTTTGCATAATTATAGTGGCAGACACGCACCTGGCAACATGGCGGTAAATACACGCCGGACAGTAGTTATACAACAGGAAGAAAGGAAATAAATCGCTGAACATACAGTCTCCTGCGTATCATTCAAGCTTTCACAGGTACTGCGGAAGTCAGTACTGATTCACTACGACTGAACTCTGGCTAGCAGCGTCTAGGACAGGATGTATCGGCTGACAACAGATGTGCAACGCACTTACATGTTCTGCAGTCAGTAGGACAACTGTTACTCACAGCTGCAGTATTAGGGGTTCAAGTAAAAGTAGATTCCTGCACGAGTAAGTGGCTCTAAGCAGCGAGTGACTCAACCTTTGAAACATTGGAACGGTGATGACCTAACAGTACTGTCCTTAACAAGCAAAGAGCAACTATTAACCCTTTGTGAGTCCACTGAAAGTAAGAAAATTTACTCACCTTCAAATAACATGAACTTTCGCTTGTATCTCTGCCAGACATTCACCGATGTTTACAAAGTTGACACCGCTGGAAAGGTATTTCCAAGACGAAGCGACTTATACCACACTCAAGCCAGCTACCTGCACGGCCTCTGCTCTGCGTGGCCTAGAATGCCGCTCAAAACTGCAGCCGTGCGCGAACAGCTCCAGCAAAGTTCAAACAGAATCTGAATTTGAGCGGCTTGGGACTTAAGGGGTTATGATCGAAGATAAGTTTAGAAGCCGCCATTCCATGCTGAAGACACAATGTTCCGGGGAATTCCCAACTCATCCTTTGAGCTTGAGTAGACTTAGGAAATTTCTGCAGCGCCAGCACTGCATTATGTAGTGCTCTCCGAGCCAAACCGTTAATAAGGATTCCAACCTACAGTGACACTCTGTATCCATGGGACAAACACATTATGAGCACCAGTCAGCAGCGTGAGCCAGTGTCGCACATGGAGTTGTGAGAACAGACGCTGAGGGCCATGTTTGCCATTCGCAACATCTTAGTTCGTACTGTTATCCCTGGGGCTGGAATGCGACTAGATGGAAATGTCCCTCAGCGTCTGTTCTCACATTTCCATGTGCGACACTGGATCAAGCTGTTGCCTGTTGTTGTTGTTGTTTGGCTTTATTGAGAGTGGAGTTCCAAAACAGGCCTAAACCTAGTGACTATGGTCCCACTTGCCTCGTGCATACGAAGTGTTAATTGCGCTGGATAGGGGAGTCACTGTAACTTCTTATCTTATCCCTAGTGTTGTTGGTTTGGCTCGGATATCACTACAGTCGTAATGCAGTGCTTTCGGAGCAGAATATTCCTCAGCCTACTCAAGCTCAACTGATGAACGTGAATTCCCCGAAAAACTGTGTGTTGAGCAGAGAGAGGCGTATTGTTGCAGGTTTACCGGGTGGAAGGTTCGACGGGCTTCTTGTGTGCTGCAGACGCAGTCCCAGTCAATCAAGACTGCTTTCATCATGAATCACACAGTCTGCCCGACGCTGCCAGCCATCGCCAAGGGACGAAACTGTCGTTTTATAGCTGCGCAGAGTCAAACAAACACCCTAGAACACAATAACCGTATGATATTGAGTGCATGTGTTCGAATTAGCCTGTACAAGCAGACACGAGAAGTGCGAGAAGCGCGGGGAGTGTGTGCGAAGGTGTACAGAACAAACATTGCGATTAGAACATGTCACAAACACGGCTAGATTAACATCTTAGCTGTGTGAGTGCTAGCGCTTTCAACGGCCATCCGAAGGAAATACTCATCTCTGAATGACGCTACGGAAAATAAATTATTTTCTGATCTATCTTCTGTCCATCCGACCCCACAGTAAGTACTTGGGCCTGAATAGAAATCACATTCTGATGGTTCTGTGAAAGGAGGTCTCAGCAGCGCCAAAGCGAAATAAGCCAGGCCCAGGAGACAAAACATTATGATATCCGAAACAATTCTTGCAAGAATCAGTTCCAAAGACGGACTTACTCGTGCATGCACATCCGGAAAGGACTGCAACAAAAGGTCTGCCGTGCACACGCACGAGGCCAGCCACCCGATGGTAGGGGCCATGCAGTAGTAGAATAGTCCTACTTGATGCAGGAACAGAGCACCTTTGTATTTGTATTTATATCATTATCTCATGGCACATCATAATGACGGCCAGTAAAACTGAGACAAGGGTGAAAGCTAACCACAGCAGTAAAACAGATAAAAGAATACAAATAAGAGGCAAAGAAGGCAAAGGAGGAGACAAACCAGCAGGATATACATGGAACCTATAATTGAGCAGAGATTTTAGCAACAAAATTTTCCATCGACGTGCTGGTCTTGGCCTGCGTTGGTAATGTCGCCCAAAACACATAGCCAGCAAAGATCGGGGATCTAGTGAATAGGGTGGAGGCAGCGCGTGGGAGACTGAGTGAGTTCCGGGTATTCCGTGTTTCGGAGAACCAATTATAAGCCTGCATATGCAAGGGTATTTTATTTAGTAATATTTTATGTATGAGACCACAGAGGTGGTACTTATGTCGAGTGGAAAGGGGACTGATCTTGGCAATTTCGTAAAGACTAGCGGAGGGAAAGCGACCTTATGCAGACACTTACGTTGACAACGTGTCAATAGCGGTGCCTTTAGCTCTTACATTGCTGTCATGGCGTTTTGGACGAAAACATCACGTAGGCAACGTTTTGTTATGTGACCATAATTATTAATAATAGATAAACAGACAGGATCGCTTTTCTAAATGTGTTTACTCACAGACGTCTATTTAAAAGGTTTGTGTGTGGGTTCCCCTGCAAGGTGTCTCTAAAGAATACATTTCGGAGTGCATGCATAAAATACCGTTCGTGTACATGTGCTGTGGTCATGATGTAGCTCTGCCACAGCCAGTACAGGTACGCCTTGAGACGCATTACACTGCACTGATAGCCCTTACCCAAAGATGCCATCATTTTTCGCAACTTATGCTTTCGCAACCGTGCCAAATCAAGCGCAAGTAGTTGCAATCGAATCCATGTTTTGCATACACTGATGCCAAAAACAACCAAAGAAGAAGTGGCAATAGCAGAAGTGCAGCGACAGCAAACTCTATACTTTTTTAGTTTTTTTACATAGTTTTTTCAGGCATCTTTCACGGGAAAATTAACACAATGCTTTAAAATGCAATAAATCATACACTGGAGAAGAACTCAGAAAAATGCACGTGTAAAATAAAGAATTTCAAACCCAAACCAAAAAAACTTTAAATTAATTTTGTTATAATAAAATCTATACTCCTTCCTGCTGTGAAAATGTGATAACGTTACACAGTACAAGTACAGTTTTACCTGGTGTAAGCGTCTTTCCTTATGTATGTAAACGATCTGGCAGAAATGGATCACACATCACTATATGCTGATGATACAGCACTACTTGTGACAGCACCCACTCTCCCCGAGGCTAGTGCCAAGTTACAGTCCAACATAGATGGCGTTATTCATTGGATGGAAAAATGGAAATTGCAACCCAACTCTTCGAAAACTGCTGTAATGTGTATCCCCCCAGTTGTTCCTGTGACCTATCTTCATTAGTACCCAGTCCCTTCACCTTTCCAGGCACCACAACCCCGCTCTGCATCGTTGAAAAACACAAGCATCTTGGCGTCATTATTGAACAACACTTAACCTGGAAATCCCAGATCGAAAATTTAGACCGTGTTAGCTCAGTAATGGGATTTCTCTCATCACACATCACCCACTTGCACACCGACTGTCGCCATGTTATCTACACATCGTACATTCTGCCTATTTTTGATTACTGCTGCATAATTTGGGCTGGCATTTCTAAAACACTGATTGCTCGACTCGAAGTTATGCATAGGCGTCTTTTGAAAATATTATTTCGGCTTCCTCGCCTGACTCCAAGCGCAGACTTATACCACCTTGCTTCTGCTGTGCCGCTCTCGGTCCGCGTGCGTTTTTTGGCATGCCAGACAATTCATAAAATTAAGCTGGGCATTACTCCTCTTCATGCTCTCTCCTGCCTAAGCTGGTTTGCTCAATCTCAAGACATGCGCACCAGAAACTCTCTCCGCTTCCCTATTGCGCGGTCTGCCTCTATGCAAACATCTCCTCTCTTCCTTGCTTACCGCCATTGGTCTCTCCTCCCACAACATCTAAAATCCTGCCAACGTTACAGTACATTCACACAGCTACTGCAGAATGCAACATACTAGTTGATATCCAGCCCTGCCCTAGCTTCTTTTGCTTTTCAGTTCCCCTTTCATTCTTTTTCTTTCCCCCCTCTAGCTGTATTACCGCCATGGCTGGCTATCGCCCACATCACCATTTCATTGGCTAGTGCCACGTGATTGTGAATAAAAAAAAATAAAAAAGCGACCTCTGGGTTTAGCGACCACCTGCTCTTTTCAACAGTTTTCCATGTACGGACTGTTCTATACAGAAACTGTGGGACCTGGTTCTAAAGACCAACTGGCTTCAACGACCGCTTTTGGTTCCACCGTGGGGTGGTCGCTTAAACCAGGTTCTACTGAAGCGGGTTGAACGCTGCCTCTACCCTTTCAGTGCACGCTACAGAAAATGCACGTAAAGCAACTGCCGCAGATCTAACACTACTGTTTCTTTGAAATGAGTCTGAAGGCACACGAGAATCAAGCCTGAAATCTAATTTTCACCAGTTGTAGTCTTCGGGGTTCTGAGTCGGATGGTCTTGTTCCGAGGAAGCTGAGACGCTCCCTTCCTCCTTTATTCCCAATCTAACTCGCACACTTCCACCGAAACTGGGTGGATGCACCCTAATAGATGGGGATTTTGTTATGTAAAATGTCATCAATAATGCAGACAGCCAGACTGTTTCGGCCAATGAAAAAAGTGCCTTTTCGTTCTTATGAAGGAACTGATTACCACGATTTGCTCATGTGCTGTAGTCTTTCGGAAGCTGAGTCGACTGGTTTTGGTCCCAGAAAGCTGCAATCCAGAGTTCAACCTGTATTTCCAATCGAACATAGTTGAATAAGCAGTCCCGTGCTCATGCGGGCACACGTCACCTGGTCAACGTGCCTGCAGCCTACACCTTTCACACCCAGGTTCAACTCGAGTTCAAATCGAATCACTTTTAAGTTGTACCCTTCAGGCTACGCTCTTTCATATTAGTATGCGCAACTATAAAGCCTTCCAACTTGGAAGGTTCTAAGTTATGAAAATTAATAACATGAAAGGCGAAGGTGAGAACGCTCAAGGCGAAAACAAGCTAACCATCACGGCAAACTAAGAATGTTAGCTTTAATGAGATGGTGACGAAAGACGAAGGACCACGGCACAGGATGGTCCCGGCTCACTATGAGAACGCGAAACCACAGCCACCGAATTTGTGAGGCTCATGTTTACATGTAACATTCTGGTCCTTTCTTTTTAAATTTAATCCTTGACTCTCCATTCGAGTATTTTATAATGAATCAATTTCACATAATCACTACGCCCAGGTTCACGCCTAAGGCGAACTGAGCTTAAGGCATCTCCTGCTTCTTAGCTTCTAAATGAAAGTTTTGTTGGAACGCTCTACCCGATGTGAACTGCCGGTACATAAATATTTGCTGGCTGCCGAGTGTTGCACACGAAACTCCGAGTAACATCGAAAAAGGATATGTTTGCTTCATCGCTGTGTAATCTTTGTATTACTGGCTCTGTCCTCTGGACAAAGAGCACTATACGCAGCCTGTGGACCTTAGGCAAGATGATGAACTGGATATTATTACAGTGCACATCAGAACAGGTTCGCCACCAAGGTGAGTCGATAACACACAGCCGTGTCCATATGGCTCCTACGGTACAGGAATGCCTGAAGTGGTGAAAATAGCCTCCAGGTCCTGTGAACCAAGAGAACCAGTGCATATCAAGCCTCTACGTTCCGGTGATTGGCAGGTCGCAGAAAAGCTGTAGACCAACAGGAAATGATGGCCCTAAGCCAACTACACGCAGCGAAGCATGCTGATTATTCTTGATGGTGTGGAAAAGCTAACCCCTGAAACAGATGCTTGACAAAGTCATTTGTCACGTATGATTCCACCAGAGGATGTCTAGTCATGGGTGAGTGATTTGAATTGTATCCTAATTGTTAGGAGGAAACGAAATTGTGGTATGCTGATATCCTTAATTCTTTCTTAAATTAGAATGCTCACGGCTTCACCTGACACCTAGTGCATGGCGAAACTTCTTTTCAAGCATAAACTACATCCTCATGGGGGCTACCTAGTCATGGGTGAGTGCTTTGCGTTTTCGCCTAATTGTTAGGAGGAAATAAAAATAATAATAATAATACACTTTTGTCAATAAGACAGATCACGGTTTCACCTAACTTCTGGTGCATGGCGAGTACTATTCAAGACCTGGAGGTGAAGCTGCAGGCTGCTGACGCGGAAAAATGGACGCTGTCGGAGCACGTGTCTTTGCAGGAAAAACCGTACGCGGTTTGGTAGAGGATTTCAACTCTAGGCTGGCGCAGCACAGATGGCAGGTGGTATCTAAACTCTTGGCAATCTAACTTGCGCACTTCCACCGAAACTGGGTGGCTGCACCCTAATAGAAGGGGATTTTTATGTAAAATGTCATCAATGATGCAGACAGCCAGACTGTTTCGGCCAATGAAAAAAGTGCCTTTTCGTTCTTATAAAGAACGTGTTGTAGTCTTTCGGAAGTTGAGTCGATTGGTTTTGGTCCCAGAAAGCTGCAAACCAGTGTTCGACCTGTATTCCCAATCGAACATATTTGAATAAGCAGTCCCGTGCTCATGCGGGCACAAGTCACCTGGTCACCGTGCCTGCAGCCTACACCTTTCACACCCAGGTTCAACTCGAGTTCAAATCGAATCACTTTAAGTTGTACCCTTCAGGCTACGCTCTTTCATATTAGTATGCGCAACTATAAAGCCTTCCAACTTGGAAGGTTCTAAGTTATGAAAATTAATAACATGAAAGGCGAAGGTGAGAACGCTCAAGGCGAAAACAAGCTAACCATCACGGCAAACTAAGAATGTTAGCTTTAATGAGATGGTGACGAAAGACGAAGGACCACGGCACAGGATGGCCCCGGCTCACTATGAGAACGCGAAACCACAGCCACCGAATTTGTGAGGCTCATGTTTACATGTAACATTCTGGTCCTTTCTTTTTAAATTTAATCCTTGACTCTCCATTCGAGTATTTTATAATGAATCAATTTCACATAATCACTACGCCCAGGTTCACGCCTAAGGCGAACTGAGCTTAAGGCATCTCCTGCTTCTTAGCTTCTAAATGAAAGTTTTGTTGGAACGCTCTACCCGATGTGAACTGCCGGTACATAAATATTTGCTGGCTGCCGAGTGTTGCACACGAAACTCCGAGTAACATCGAAAAAGGATATGTTTGCTTCATCGCTGTGTAATCTTTGTATTACTGGCTCTGTCCTCTGGACAAAGAGCACTATACGCAGCCTGTGGACCTTAGGCAAGATGATGAACTGGATATTATTACAGTGCACATCAGAACAGGTTCGCCACCAAGGTGAGTCGATAACACACAGCCGTGTCCATATGGCTCCTACGGTACAGGAATGCCTGAAGTGGTGAAAATAGCCTCCAGGTCCTGTGAACCAAGAGAACCAGTGCATATCAAGCCTCTACGTTCCGGTGATTGGCAGGTCGCAGAAAAGCTGTAGACCAACAGGAAATGATGGCCCTAAGCCAACTACACGCAGCGAAGCATGCTGATTATTCTTGATGGTGTGGAAAAGCTAACCCCTGAAACAGATGCTTGACAAAGTCATTTGTCACGTATGATTCCACCAGAGGATGTCTAGTCATGGGTGAGTGATTTGAATTGTATCCTAATTGTTAGGAGGAAACGAAATTGTGGTATGCTGATATCCTTAATTCTTTCTTAAATTAGAATGATCACGGCTTCACCTGACACCTAGTGCATGGCGAAACTTCTTTTCAAGCATAAACTACATCCTCATGGGGGCTACCTAGTCATGGGTGAGTGCTTTGCGTTTTCGCCTAATTGTTAGGAGGAAATAAAATAATAATACACTTTTGTCAATAAGACAGATCACGGTTTCACCTAACTTCTGGTGCATGGCGAGTACTATTCAAGACCTGGAGGTGAAGCTGCAGGCTGCTGACGCGGAAAAATGGACGCTGTCGGAGCACGTGTCTTTGCAGGAAAAACCGTACGCGGTTTGGTAGAGGATTTCAACTCTAGGCTGGCGCAGCACAGATGGCAGGTGGTATCTAAACTCTTGGCAATCTAACTTGCGCACTTCCACCGAAACTGGGTGGCTGCACCCTAATAGATGGGGATTTGTATGTAAAATGTTATCAATGATGCAGACAGCCAGACTGTTTCGGCCAATGAAAAAAGTGCCTTTTCGTTCTTATAAAGAACGTGTTGTAGTCTTTCGGAAGTTGAGTCGACTGGTTTTGGTACCAGAAAGCTGCAAACCAGTGTTCGACCTGTATTCCCAATCGAACATATTTGAATAAGCAGTCCCGTGCTCATGCGGGCACAAGTCACCTGGTCACCGTGCCTGCAGCCTACACCTTTCACACCCAGGTTCAACTCGAGTTCAAATCGAATCACTTTAAGTTGTACCCTTCAGGCTACGCTCTTTCATATTAGTATGCGCAACTATAAAGCCTTCCAACTTGGAAGGTTCTAAGTTATGAAAATTAATAACATGAAAGGCGAAGGTGAGAACGCTCAAGGCGAAAACAAGCTAACCATCACGGCAAACTAAGAATGTTAGCTTTAATGAGATGGTGACGAAAGACGAAGGACCACGGCACAGGATGGCCCCGGCTCACTATGAGAACGCGAAACCACAGCCACCGAATTTGAGAGGCTCATGTTTACATGTAACATTTTGGTCCTTTCTTTTTAAATTTAATCCTTGACTCTCCATTCGAGTATTTTATAATGAATCAATTTCACATAATCACTACGCCCAGGTTCACGCCTAAGGCGAACTTCACTTAAGGCATCTCCTGCTTTTTGTCTTCTAAATAAAAGTTTTGTTGAAACGCTCTACCCGATGTGAACTGCCGGTCCATCAATATAATATTATGCTGGTTGCTGAGTGTTGCACACGAAACTCCGAGTAACATCGGAAAAAGATTTGTTTCCTTCATTGCTGTGTAATCTTTGTATTACTGGCTCGGTCCACTGGACATAGAGCACTATACGCAGCCTGAAGACCTTAGACAAGATGCTGAACTGGATATTATTACAGTGCACATCAGAACAGGTTCGCCACCAAGGTGAGTCGACAACACACAGCCGTGTCCATATGGCTCCTACCCTACCGGAATGCCTGAACTGGTGAATATAGCCTCCAGGTCCTGTGAACCAAGAGATTCAGTGGATATCAAGCCTCTTTGTTCCGGTGATTGGCCGGTCGCAGAAAAGCTGTAGACCAACAGGAAATGATGGCCCTAGGCCAACTACACGCAGCGAAGCATGCTGATTATTCTTGATGGTGTGGAAAAGCTAACCCCTGAAACAGATGCTTGACAAAGTCATTTGTCACGTATGATGCCACCAGAGGATGTATAGTCATCGGTGAGTGATTTGAATTGTATCCTAATTGTTAGGAGGAAACGAAATTGTGGTATGCTGATATACTCTGAATTTTCTTCAATTAGAATGATCACGGCTTCACCTGACATCTAGTGCATGGCTAAACTTCTTTTCAAACATAAACTACATCCTCCCGGGGCAACCTAGTCATGGGTGAGTGCTTTGCGTTTTCGCCTAATTGTTAGGAGGAAATGAAATTGTGGTAAGCTGATTTATAATAATACACTTTCGTCAATTTGAATGATCACGGCTTCACCTAACGTCTGGTGGATGGCGAGTACTCTTTTCAAACATACGATACATCTTCCACACGCCTTGATCTATTTAAACGCAGCGTGCTGATGGTTCGTCCCAGAAGCTTTACCACCAAGCAGCAAGACAAAGTTGAGCTCGGTGAAGTTCGCATTGCGACCTCTTAGAACAATTGACGTCTGATTTAAGGTCGTGCCAAAGCCTTGCACGGCTTAGTCGTAAAAAAGCTCCAGTTCCTTGAAACAAGATGTTATTTACGTTTTAACAGGGCAAGTTACATGTGCAGGTAATCTCTGTTTGCTCTCTGAGAAGGATTTGGCACCGCGCTGAACATATCGAGCAGAAATGGATAGACGGTGGTCGGTTTGCGCGCCTATTTTTCTCTGCCTGGTCTGCTGGTTCTCATCCTCTTTTGGTGAGCAGCTTCATTTTTTTCTTCTTTTTTGTTGTAAACCTAGCTGACTAATTCCAAATTGATCCTACAACATCGCATGTGGGACAGAGTCTGCTTTCTAGATTATTTTGTCAGAATAAATATACAGGAAATACGAGAGGCCGTAGAGTGAGTGCAAATTACTTATAAATGTTCGCCGAGGTCGCTACCACCATTAATTGTAATACCTGTTATGCAATAAGAATCACGGAGCAGAGTTTGCAATGATCAAGGTGTGTTTGAGCCCATTATCCCAACGGGGTGATACTGTTGAGTGTGATCTTCTTTAAGGAGACTCTTAAGAAATGTCCCAACAACGAATAATTCATCCTCTTCTAACTATTGAAAAATTCCTTCCGTGAGGTAAGGCGGTGTGGCATATAGATACCACATCATCAAGGTATCTGTATGGCGAAATCAAAGTTATTTTATACTAAAGGATCTAAAATTCAGCTACACTTTGTGTTGCAATTCAAATTATAATTCAACACCAGCAACAACACTTAATGTATATGTCTATTACAAAATTAATATTCTCCAAGCTCACATATAATCTATTCAAGCACACACTTCAACGTAGTCATCAATTGGGCTCGGAAACATTGTTTTTTTTGTGTATTGAAGCCTCTACAAGCGTTCGTCTTGCGGGTGGATCTAATCCGCTTAGAGGTCGTGTGGAGGTTGGCTTGAGCGACGGCACGTGGGGAACCGTCTGCGACGATTACTGGGACATCCGAGACGCAACTGTTGTTTGCCGCCAACTCGGGTAAGTAAGTTAATGGCATAGTCTGAACCAAAGCATTAGGGTCCATAATTATTATTCAACCATCACCCCCGCCCTCGCCAAGTATGCTTTCGTAAACACAGGAAATAAATTCATTAAGCGTCCTAGTGGAATATGGGAATATGAAGTATAATATTTGAAATTGAATTAACAATGTGGAAGTGATGCACTTAAGTATTTGCTGTGCAGTCTGCTACTAATTCTAGGTTTTGAACTCGCCAGATTCTTCTATCTCCCTTGACTCCATTACCTAGGGTGCATTTGATTGGCACGATCTAGAACAGGATCGAACAGCTGGTGCACATGGACCAGCCTCATGCCAAACACACGGTACTCCAGAAACAGAGCACATGTTTGTGAAAAATGTGCCAAACTTGGTGCATTCTTCAAAATGTGTATGAGTCACCATGGTCACTTTGTACGGTACTACGAATCCAACCCGACATGCTTCCCGTCGAAAGTGCCCCTTTGTTACGTCAGAGCTACAAGCACTAATTAGGAGGCGCAAAGCGGCCTTTCGCACGTGGCGCAAGGGAGGCTCCACAGACACCAAGCTTTACAACAGCTTTCAGCGCCTTCGCACCCAATGTAACAATCTCTATCGTTGTCTGCGGAACCAGTACTATCAGAAAATGTGTGCCAAATACAGAAAATCTCCGCGTCGCTTATGGGCTACAACTATGTGACAAAGCGTAAACCAAAGTCGTCTCCCATTCTTGCACCTAACCTGAATGACCACTTACATGCAATAGTCCACGACCCCACAAGCACGTACGACCTGCCGTCTGCACCGGTCCTTGAAGATGCATTGACCTCTTTCGATCGGGTCAGCACTACAGAGGTAGAGCGTGCTCTTCGCTCCCTTATACCGTGCAAGGCACCGGGTTCAGATGGCCTTCTGCCTGGTTTCCTCAAGTCTATGGCGTCCTCCTTGGCGCCTTCTTTGGCACAAATCTTCAGCGCGTCTCTTAGCAGTGGAGTGTTTCCTTCTGCCTTTAAGCGAGCGAACATCACCCCGATCCCAATATCCGCCCAGACCGACGTCTACAGCGCAACGAGCTACCGCCCAGTTTCGCTGACGTCGATCCTATCCAAAGTGTTGGAATCCGTGGTAATGTCGCAACTATTCTGTCGCCTGGACTCGACTACATTCCTACATGATCACCCATTTTGGTTCCGCACAAATCGCTCCGTCCATCAACTGCTCTCTCTGGCAATTAATGACTGGTGTCTTGCTCGGGACCAGAACCTGACCTCTGTTGTCGCGTTTCTTGACCGTAGTAAAGCGTTCAATCGTGTGCAGCATCAGCAGCTACTCTTGGCTTTGCACGAGATTGGTATCAGCGGATCAGCACTCTCATGGTTTAAATCCTACCTTTCTGGCAGAGCCCAGCGGGTCCTCAGGTATGGTGAGGTCTCTCCATTTCTACCTGTCACTCGTGGGGTCCCGCAAGGCAGTGTCTTGGGCCCAACTCTGTTTAACATCTATGTTCGCCGCCTTCCTGCAACTGCTGACACATCCGGGACGAAATTGCTCGCTTTTGCGGACGACAAAACGGTGTACGCATCCTGTTCGACGGCAAAGGAGGCTGCAGATTTAGTTTCCCACACGTTATCAGCACTCGCTACTGATCTTCAGCAACCTGGCCTGACTATCAATGAGAATAAGACTGTTGTAATGTTCATCGTTGCCAAGCACTCGCCGGTCTGTCCCACGCCCACTGTCTGTATCGATGGTAAACTGCTGACAGAAGTGTCCAGTGTTCGCTGTCTTGGGGTTGTAATTGACAACAAGCTCTCGTTCACACCTCATTGTGATAAGCTTGTTGCCAAGGTGTCACGCAAAATTGGTGCTCTACGGCGTTCTTTTCGTCAACTGTCCCCATGCGCTTGTCGCCTTTATGTGCTATGCGTAATTCAATCTGATCTAGAATTTGCATTTCAAACGTTCTTGCCCTGCTTATCTGAAAAAGACCGTGAGCGCCTATTTGCTGTTCACTGTTGTGCGATCCGAGCTGCCTGTGGTGCCCATTACTGTGCTGACGTGGACCCCCTTTACCACTCTCCTAAGCTATGTCCTCTGGACCACCGTTTCTTACAGTTGTTCATTAAATTTATCTTTCAGTGTAAAGTAGCTGACCCGGTTGCCAGTTTAGATTCTCTACTTTGTAGGCACAGTACACCTGGTTACACGACTCGCGGCTCTTCTGCAAATAATCTTTTGTTATGCCGATATAAGACTTCATGCGGGTATCGCTCATTGTCTAGTAGGATTGCTTTACTTTGGAATGCTCTGCCCTTTGAAATGAAGTCTTTCAATACGTCTCCTGCATTTAGCGCCCATCTTGCCTGCCTTCTTAATTACGGGCCACAATGTACCCGGTTAAAACAGCTCCTTTTTGAAAATGTCTTCAATGAGTGATGTGTCGCTTTGTTTTGCTCTAATTGGTGCTTTTCTCCAATGTCATGCAGTTGAATTTATTCAGCTTTATTTATTGTGTGCTTGCATACTGGTATTAGTTTAGTCCCACAACCTGCGAAAAAATGATCAGCTGTAGCACCTACTCCACCTTTATGTTTATGTGTCCATGTCATTCGGATCTTCTCAAGTTGTACATTTACTGTTCCGTCTGTTGAGATACCGAATTCAAATGAATCAATACCAATACCAATACCAACCCAAAGCGTATGCACGTGATCATTTGGGACCAAAATCGAAGTTCCCGCCAGGTTTCACTGTGAAAAAGTGAAACTGCTTGGTCTGCTCCAGCCTCGAGGCCGGAGCAAGCAGAACATGTTCTGGCCGACTCACAACAGGTGCAGTCCCAACCAAAAGCGCTGTTCTGGTGAATCCTCTGCTAGGTGTACCAAAAAAGAAAGCGCCCCAAGTCAACTACATTTCCTGGTGCACGGGCTGTTCCTGTATAACTGAGACACCGGGTAATAATTATGTTTGTGCGAATGGATATTGTTCTAATGTAAGGTCCCAAACTTCCCGAGAGCACGAGTATCGACGCCGAAGGGCGACGGACACCCCTCATCAGTTGAGCTTGAGGAGGCTGAGGAAGATTGTGCCCGAAGAGCATCACGTATATAGTGCTCTCCAGGCACAAACATCACCATGAATACAAACTTACAGAGACGCTCCGTTTCCAGCGCGACAAAATTAATACCCAATGAACACCAGATAGCAGCGTGAGTCAGTGTTGCTCCTGGACGGTGAGAGCAGACGTTGAGGACCATCGGTCATTCACATTCTGCCCGTATTTGATTTTTGTGATACAGCGTGGTGCGGTCTGTCTAACGCGCTTGTTCAAACTCTCGAAATACACCAGCATCTGCTTTTAATAATCCGGTTTCGCAAAGATCAAGCATTCTCCTCCCAACGGCTCTTTAAAGTTGCGTTTTGTATTGTTCTCCAATTCACGTATGGGATTTTGTTGTTGTTCTCGGCGTGCCAAAGTATCCGCGTGCATCATTCATGCGGAATTTACATTTTTCAAAGTATTCGTCTAGAGACTATGTAATAGACCTTTTTCACAACCTTGATGCAACTGCCTAGTGTTTCTTTGCAACAGAGCCTTCGGCCATATTTTCCAATTTACTGCCTTCCCAAGTCGTCACAACAAAGCGCTCTCAGCCGAACCACGAAGAATAAAGACGCCAGCACAGCAAGGACACTTCCATTGCCAGATACTATTTTCCACGTCTCCAGACAGCTGTTTCGTTCCCTGCCGGAGCTCATCAGTAGAGGATGATAATGATGATAGTGGAGTATAAAGAATGATGATTCTTATACAGAAGAAATGGCGCAATTGCGCGTTGTCCACATAGAAAACTAACAAATGCAAGCTGCTAAATGTAAAATGTCAGAACAGGGTGAAGAGTTATTGCACGCACTCATTGGTGGAAAAATACATCACACAGGCAACGCAAATCTTATGTGGAAATGGCCCTACAACTAATTGCAATAAAAGAGGAAATAATGATGCCACTGGAAAGTACATGTATGTTGTTTGTAGTGATATTAGTATAATGATGACTCACCTCCGAGATCCGCCAACGCGACATGCTCCGTTGCCGTTCAGGATTCACACCGACCTGTCCGCTGGTCAACACGATCGACAGCGGGAGCCCTCGCTGATGCCTAGATGTCGATGTGCACTACGAAACTTGTAGTCGCGAGTGCGATACTGGCAGGTCTAGCACTAGCAACCACTGACAAACGAGATCTCTTGTGTCTTTGGTGCTCTTCCTTCTTTCCATGTCGTATTGATTGAATAAACCCGTTTTGGTTCATCCAAGCCCATATAGGTCGCATGCCACCTGGGTTGGAAGAAAGTCAGCTCCTGTCTCTACCATATCGGGACCATCTGGGAAGACGCTATTATCGAGCTCCTCGCAGAAATCCACACGACTGTCCCAAGCCCCTTTTGACAGAGGTCCTTGTACATAGGCAGAGCCAATCCTCTAGCACGGAGTTGCTATTTGGTCAGGTCGTTGTTCACGTGCACATCTTGATCGTTCAGTTTGAAATCAAGACGTTTACGGTACACTGGCAGCTTGGCCTAGCAGCTTATGATGCGCAGCCTCACTGGTCTTGCGTTGTCCTAAACGCTTTTGCTATCGTACCCAATGCGCTCTGCAAAGAGTAGTTTGGTAAGCACTAATCCGGAGGAGCTGCTCACATCTCTACCAGTGTACATGTAACCAATTTCACTCTACGTATATATTATAACAAGGAACCGAGTGTATGTATCTATTATTGCACGATTAAAGAGGTCATAGAACGAGTAAAAGACCGAGGTCCCCAAACACCGATGTCGTAGTGTTTATGGGAATATAAACACTGCTATAAAAACCGAGGCGTAGCCGAGGTTTTTATAGACAGTGTTTATATTCCCATAAACACAAGACAGAGGTGTTTATTCTATTTATACCTAGCTTCGTTTTTGGCCTGAAATACTGGTCCGAAATAGCTATTTTAGTATCCCAGTATACTATTTTATACTATTATGTGTAGGTAGCATTGCGTGTTCCAGAGCTAAGACCTATCATTCAACCAACATCTGCATCAACACCCTGGTGGCTGGGTGGTCAAGATAGGTGCTTGGGAATCTTATGGTTGCAGGTTCGATTCCTGCTGAGACTTCTTTCTTCTCTTCAATTTTTTTCTTCCTCAATTGGAGAGAAAATTTCCAAGTCCCTTGAAAGTTGAAAAGTTACAACCTCTAAGTGGGTAATATAGCTAAGTATATACCCCAAGTTAAAGTGGTGAATATGGAGATATATTCACCAGTTATAGATCACAGGAATTAGTGGTGGTTAATTTAATATGAGCTGGGCATAACTCTCGATATACACGAGGTTCTTTTGATATAATAATTATATTTATACCTCTCCATATTCACCATTAGGTGTGACCACCTAATGGCTTGTTCCTCGCTGACAACTACTGCTAATTCCCCTTAGCGGTGTATATGGAGATATATACACCACTAAGGGAGAGCATGCCTAAGACTGTAAGTGTATATGGAGTGAGGTATAATTAAATTTATACCGCGACTAAGTACAGCGCTATGAATGCTACGAAATCAGCATCTGCTTTTTGCTCTCTCTCTCTCAGACTGCATGAATTCCAAGACCCATTTTGTGTCGAATCCGCGTTCATCTGAATAGGTATGCAAAGGCAAGCAGCGCTATCCCCCGCTACGGAGGTGGTCGAGGCCCGATATTGCTGGACAATTTAGAATGTACTGGGCAAGAAAGTGACTTGTTCCGATGTCAAGGCGGTCGAGTGGGCGTGCACAATTGCGAACATTCGGAAGATGCCGGTGTCGAATGCGGTAAGCTGTGGTAACATACCAGTCTCATATTATTATACTTCTAAATGTACTGTAAAACCGGAAAGTCTAAAGACCAAAAGGTTTAACGTTTTTGTAATTTTGGCATGATTACGTGCAGAAAGCTTAGCGATGGCTACGTGGCCATCCATCTATATTCGCATCTTTACACAGAAATTTAGCGATAACGTGTTTTCAAATAACAAAAAAGAAATTGGTCGTTAAAACGTTAGACTTTGTGACTCGTTAGACTTTCCGGTTTTATAGTATGTGGCATAGATTGAAACTCCGCAACACTTAACAACGGGAGTAGGGTGAATTGAGCTGAAACTCTGAGTTTCATGCCTATCCATCTGTCAATCCCCAGACTGCATAATGGTAGTGGTGGAAATGTCCTGGGGTTGTAGGAGGGTAGCGGTAAGAATCTCCATTGCAATTTTAGAATTGTAGCTTTTATTTTACGGTCCCTATTTCAGAGGCATTGTTGTCAGCCGACCCTTAGTGCCGGATTGGCTTACTGTAAATTTGTACCCCAGGAAAAGGGGATTCAGGGTAAATTTTGCAAGCCTATTATATTCCCTTACTTGTCTATCTTTTCTCAGATAACAGCAAGGTTCGAATTGTGGGTGGACCAAGTGAGATGAGGGGCCGCGTTGAGGTTCGACACAACGGCGTCTGGGGGACGGTTTGTGACGATTCCTGGGACATAAATGACGGTCATGTCGTCTGCCGTCAACTCGGGTGAGTTTTCTGGGTTTAATTGTAATCCGTGGACTGTTGTAAAGCGAATGAATTGTTGCGTTTTTTCAGCGGGCAATATGAAAGCATGATGAGGGGAAATTCCTCATGATCTAAACTATATGTTTGCAGCGAGGTGTAAGCTGCCCGGCCATTGACAGAAGCATTATAGATAAATAAGAACGTTTAAAAAAAATATATTCTCATTCTTATTTTATTAGGGATTTCCCAACACGCGTCATTGACTCTTTACAGAGAACCCTGAGAAAGTCTGGATGGATGATCGAAATGCAGCAGGTGAATTATACCGGCTGTAAGCAGGTGGCAATGCATTCCACCTGTCAGCGCCTACCTGAGAAATTGCACTGAAACCCTAGCGTGTACTAGAAGGGGTAGAATACGCTTGGCAGACATATAACCATGGGTAAGGGCAGCAGTGTGAGCACCATGAGCTCGAAGAGTAAATCGGTCTTGTAGGAGGGAGCAAGTAAGGTTATTCAGGCAGCGAGACACAAATACATAGGTCTTGAAATTGAGGCGTTGTTCAAGGGTGTATACATTGGTATGACCGTAGAGAGGGGCAGTTGGGGTCATTCTATCCTAGGAAAATTTAATATTTAGCCAGACTGTTGTTATATGGAGCTTGCGACAAACCGTGTATATACTGATGCTGTGCTGCCACACTCAAGAGTAGACTGAATTACAGATACAATAATTATAGAACAGTCGCTTGCCAAAGTTATTGATAATTATTCTGTTGCTAATATTCTTTAATAGCAAGCGGAAGCAGAGGGGTCAATGGGGTGTCATGACAGAGAACTGCTGAATCAGGTGGCAGCTTTTTATCAGGGCGGCGAAGTATTAAAACTGTCCTAGATGGATTCAATGAAAGTCTTTTTCGTTCAATTTAGCCATCAAGCCATCGAGAGCAACCACGTCTTCACTCAGTCGAGTAGTGCATGTTTGACAGAAATGGCTACGGATATGGAAGGTTATATTATCATGTGCGAAGATTTTATGAATGCCTGAAGCATTGTGGTGTATCGCGCATGCATATATAGAAGAACTTCTTACAAGTGTAGGTGCTGGGTCAGCGACGACATCCGTTGTCCGGAGATGATGTGGAGTTGCCGAGAGTGACTGTTGTTGTTGTTGATTACTTGACAACCTGATGGGACAAATTGCTTGAAAAATCCACCGATTACAGTTCTACTGTAAGTGTTGAAGTTCAAAATATCACATTACGGTAGCGGCCCTACTACTTGCGGGCGACGGATCTCCTTTTGGCGGAGTTCCTTGTACCTAGGTAGAGCCTGTCGTCTGGCAATCTGCTGTTTCTTGATCAGGTCGTTGTTCACATACACACGTTGATCGTTCAATCTGGAGGAGCTGCTCGCATCTCCACCAGTGTGTATGACACTAATTTCACTCTACTTCAGTTTTATTCCGGGAATAGGAACAGCGCTGTGAATGATACGAATGCGGCATCTCTTGTTACTCTCTCTCTCTGTCTCTATGTCTCTCTCTTTCTCAGTCTGCATGAATTCCAAGACCAGCTTTGTGTTGAATCGGCGTTAATCTGAATAGGTATGCAAAGGCAAGCAGCGCTATCCAGTCCTACGGAGGTGGTCGGGGCCCTATATTGCTGGACGATTTAAAATGTACTGGGCAAGAAAGTAACTTGTTCAGATGTCGAGGCGGTCGAGTGGGCGTGCACAATTGCAGACATTCGGAAGATGCCGGTGTTGAATGCGGTAAGCAAACATTCCCATAAACTATCTGTACATTTATATGGCATTGCATTTAAAATCCACAACGGTTAGCAATGTAACTAGGCTGAAATATGCTGAATCTCATGGCTATCCGTAAATGCTCAGAATACATGATGGTACTGATGGAAATGTCCTGGGGTATAGGAGGGTAGAGATAAGAACCACCATGGCAACTTTAGAATTGTAGCTTTTATTTTTGGTCCGTATTTCATAGACTTGGTTGTGAGTCGACCCTAAGACTGGCTTACTGTAATTTTGTATCCCAAGGAAATTGAATTCAGGGTGAACCATGCAAGCCTCTCTCTTTCGGCTACTTTTATATGATTTTCCAGACCCTAGCAGCGCTCGAATTGTGGGTGGACCAAGTGAGATGAGAGGCCGCGTTGAGGTTCGACACAACGGCGTCTGGGGGACGGTTTGTGACGATTCCTGGGACATAAATGACGGTCATGTCGTCTGCCGTCAACTCGGGTGAGTTTTCTGGGGTTAATTGTAAATCCGTAGACTGTTGTAAAGCGAATGAATTGTTGCGTTTTTTCAGCGGGCAATATGAAAGCATGATGAGGGGAAATTCCTCATGAACAAAAAATATATTTTCAGCGAGGTTGAATCTGCCGGCCATTTCATAAAAATAAAAATAATAAATTTGACGGGTTCGCGTACCGGGCAGGTCAAGAACAAGGAGTCGTACAACTCCCTGGTCAAGAACCATCTTGTCGTTTCCGTAGCACGCCACCACCCCATGATCAGGCGTCAGATGCGGCTCCTAAACGGTGGGGGAGGATAGATCAGATCCACCAACCAGTGGCCAAAGGCCTCAATCCCATTTTCCACATCCATGTTTTACTCATGCCAGGCCACGGCCATTTCATAGAAGCATATATATGAAAATTTACTCGCATAATAAGCCAGTGTGATATGTAAGTTAGAAGAAGCAAATATATGGAAACTAGTTATGAAACAACTATCTACGAATATGACAAGATAATAAGCGGTCAGTACGTGCGATAACAGGGCACAAAACTGACACGCTACTGAGACATTCAGCGACGTAAGACCTAGCTGTAAAACAGTGGGTCCAATGTTATTAGGCATTTTGCCTGTTTTGATTTCCACTATAAATAAAGTATACAACAACAACAACAAATCTTCCAGGCGCAAACCAACAGCCTTCCAACTTGGAACGTGCCAAGTTGGGTAGGACCAAAGATGGGAATGTGATCGCAGCGGAAATGTGCACCAATGTCTCAGCAGCCTGTCAGTTTTGTGCCCTGTTATCGAATGTACTGACAGTTTATTACCTTGTTTCGTTCATGGAAGGTTGCTTCATAACTCGTTTTTATGTATTTGTTTCTTCTTTTTTTAATAAATGGAAAACATGTTTTTATATATTCAGATTCTTATTTTACTAGGGAATTCCCAATAGGCCTAATTGACTTTTTACATGGAACCCTAAGAAAGTCTCGATGGATGGTCGAAATGCAGCAGGCGTAATAATTATTTGGACAGGCGATAAGCAGGTGGCAGTGCATCTCACCTGTCAGCACCTACCCAAGAAATTGGCCTGAACCCTAAGCGTGTGCTAGCAGGAGGTAAACAAGGTTGGCAGACACCTGACCACGGGTAAAGGCAGCAGTGTGAGCACCATGAGCAGGAAAAGTATAGCGGTCTTGTAGGAGTGAGCAGGCAAGGCCATTCAGGCAGCGATACACAAAAACATAGGTCTTGATATTGAGGCGTTGTTCAAGAGTGTATACATTGGTGTGCATGTAGAGATGGGCAGTTGGGTCATTCCACTAAGAGAGCATGTCTGAGAAAACCAGAACATATGTGCAAGTCGATCTCTCAGATTTCGCTCAAATTTTGCAGGTAGGTTTGCTTTGGGGTGTAGATCGACATTCCAAAGCCCGCACAAAATCTTTTGAAGGGAACCATGAAATTGGCATACCCCTCAATAGTGGCCCAATATTGGCACGATTTATGGGTCTACAAACGAGCTACGGCACACCGTACAAGAACAAGCTACGAGCAAAACTCCATCGAGTCAACATTACCTCACCTTAGAAGAGTTCTTGGGGCAGCACCACTTAGCCACGCCAGCATCCCAGAAGACGAGGGCAATCATCCCTTGACGCCACAAATGATCGTCTTGAAAATAGCCAAATTACAAGCGCTGATAAAACTGCGAGCTACGTCCTCAATTAGCAAACACTATACACCGGCAGATAGTAGAACACCTCTTCTAGCACTGAGGACATGTCCCCTTCATCCTTTTTGGGTTTTCTTGAAATAAACAATTTTGAATTTTTCCACTCGACCATTCTGAAATACGTCCCAACTCATACCTGCGCAGGAAAGCTCGCCCCTCCGCTACGTCAAGTCAGCAATTTCTACTCCAACACCACTCCCAATGCTGCAGAACAAAGTTTATTGTTGACTCTGACAAGGAAAAGCAGCGGTGATCACTTGTCACTCCAAACGACAAGCTTCTCCTTGCGCCACCAAAATGTTTCGGTGCAACAGTTGATGCAAAAGTGACTGAATTTTGGCGTGTAGTTTTTGGATTTTACTGCAAGAGGAATGAAGAAATCACGTGCATCGTGACGTAGGATAATGCTTTCTGGTGCACGACACAATGCACATGATCACGATCGTTCCCGAGGCGCTATTCGAAACGGACCATGAGGCAGGAGGTAAGATGCATTATATTTCTTGCATGCTCTGCTCAGAACATTCAGAAACTATCGTTATAGCACTAGCAGTATTGCATTGGCAAGAATTCTTTGAGATATTTCCTCTTGCAGTATGAACAGGGATGCATTTTTTCGCACTAACCTCGCTCATCCTGAACATGGTTCAACAGGAACTACGGCTAGTTTACATGCTGATGATCCACGTAGATCTGCAACAGCAAGGAATGACCGTTGTCCATGCCATCAAAGTCGCTTGGAGTAGACCAGCGCGCGGCCTATACACTGGTTGCATGGGGTATATGGCGCGCCCACATGGCAGATTTCGTACGTCATGAACAACGTGATTTGACCCTACTCGCCCTAGTCTGTGTGCTGCATGTTGAGGGAAAGTCCCGGCTGGAAGGCCTATAACACGACATGCGTGCTCTTGAGCTTGAGATCAAGATGCACTTGATCCGATCTAGATCAACGGGTGATCCATGTAAGTGCAGGTGCGCTTGATCAAGGTGACTCAGAACAACTGCTGAACCGTGATCTACGAGACCTGGCATTCTTGTGTCACGAAGCACGTGATTTCACCATTCCTCTTGCAGTAAAATCCAAAAACTACACGCCAAAATTCAGTCACTTTTGCATCAACTGTTGCACCGAAAAATGTTGGTGGCGCAAGGAGAAGCTTGTCGTTTGGAGTGACAAGTGATCACCGCTGCTTTTCCTTGTCAGAGTCAACAAAACACTTTGTTCTGCAGCGTTGGGAGTTGAATTGGAGTATAAATTGCTGACTAGACGTCGCGGAGGGGCGAGCTTTCCTGCGCAGGTATGAGTTGGGACGTATTTCAGAATGGTCGAGTGGAAAAATTCAAAATTGTTTATTTCAAGGAAACCCAAAAAGGATGATGGGGGACATGTCCTCAGTGCTAGAAGAGGTGTTCTACTATCTGCCGGTGTATAGTGTTTGCTAATTGAGGACGTAGCTCGCTGTTTTATAAGCGCTTGTAATTTGGCTATTTTCAAGACGATCATTTGTGGCGTCAAGGGATGATTGCCCTCGTCTTCTGGGATGCTGGCGTGGCTAAGTGGTGCTGCCCCAAGAACTCTTCTAAGGTGAGGTAATGTTGGCTTGATGGAGTTTTGTTCGTAGATTGTTCTTGTACGCTGTGCCGTAGCTCGTTTGTAGACCCATAAATCGTGCCAATTTTGGGCCAATATTGAGGGGTATGCCAATGTCATGGTTCCCTTCAAAGGATTTTGCGCGGGCTTTGGAATGTCGATCTACACCCCAAAGCAAACCTACCTGCAAAATTTGAGCGAAATCTGGGAGATCGACTTGCACATAATCATGTTCTGGTTTTCTCAGACAGCCTCTCTTAACCCTTTGGTGTCCATGGTTAGATTTCGAACCATGGGTATTTGGTATGCATGTGGGCGCATTCAAACTTTCCGTTCTCGCCCGTATCTTGACAAAATTCAACAATTGAAGGGTCTAGGTGGTAGAGAAAGCTCTCAGCTATCGCCTCGAACAGGTCCCATGGTTCTCCGATGAAATTTGAATTTTCTTCGCTGCGTGCTGCGAGTCAGGAGTGCGGGAAAAGGGGGATTTTCCCAGCTTCACGACAGGCGGCACATGCCAGGACCGGCGCGGTGCGAAGTCATGGCAAGTTAAGCTGAAAAAAGTTGAACAATTCCGACCCAGAATCAGTGAAATGGCTGCAGGAAACAGATTTCGCCTCAGATCTGGAGCTGGACTCGCGTTAGGAGCACGTTATGGCGGCCAATGTTATTATTATTATTATAGGCTTTTCCGCGTTGGCATCGCCAAGCAAGCTTGGCTAGCCTTCGCATAAGCTGCTCCATAATGATGAGACGAAACAATGAATGTATGTATACACGATCTAGGACAGAACCAAGGTTGAGGATATGTTTGAAGAAAGCTGCAAGTTGTGTTGAGGAACACAAAGTTGCAAACTCTACGAAAGTAAACTGCAAGAAATGTTTTGGGGTTGATCTCATGATTATTGTAGTCACTGGCGGACAATGAGTAGTGCTTAAGAGGAAAAAGTTCACTATAGCTCAAAACTGCTGGCAGCAAGAAGTTTGTTAGAAAGAGCTTGCAACAAACAGTGTATATATGCAGTGCTACTGTACGCAAGAGTAAACAGTTTCCTCTGAGACAAAAATGCGATAATACTCCTAAAAAGGACACACTTCAGGCTCTTTACGAACATCTTGAAAGTTTTTGATTTCACAAGTATACTTTCATCACTTAATCCACTGTTCCTGTTCCTTTTCCTTTGCCTGTATTTTACCTGATGAGAAGGCTGGAAGTATACTTGTGAAACCAAAAACTTTCTCTGCGCAAAAAAAGAACCGAGATCTCGTGGTACATAACAAGACGTGGAGATAAACAGTGAAAAAAGTCACAGAGGAAGTAGAGAAAACACACACACAACGCACGGATCTCACAAAAGTGTTATACTAATATGCACAACAGTTATCACGTTTAAACACACGGCGAGGAGACGATAATTTGATAACCGCAATCAATAAAACTAGCTGAACCGACATTTGTGTACTTTATTCATGCAATGTAAAAACGGTGGAGACGATGTGCAATAAAACGATGAAAATATGAAGATATGGTGTAGGGAAAAAAATATGCATTCAAACAAGTTTTCGTACAACACTCATCAGGAATCGTCGTTGTACTAAAGGACACTGAAACAAAAATTGAACTATTATAGAAAATCTAAGTTAGAGAAATAACACTAAGAGCAACAACAGTGAAATTTACAAGTGTGAATTTTAACAATCAAAGCGAGAAATGAACAAAGGAGAAAGGAAGGAAAGACAACGTGATAACACATAACAGCAGTACATTACACGTAGAACATTAACGGCCAAGCTTGGCCGCACTAAACACGACACGTTACTTGAACAATTTCAACCCAATTATACTATCTTTCTGTACACACAAATTAGGCTTATACAGACGCTGATAGATAGCTTCCAACACCTTTAACTGTAGTCCATAACCATGACGACCACGGCACAATACAGTGAACGAAGAGTCGGAACACGAATTGCAACAATCAGGACTAGCTAGCAGATGATTGTACACTGAAGACTTGCTACCACGAAACCTACGCACAACACTAACACTCTCACCGGCATTCTCACCATCACTCCCATCACTGCTCTAATACAGCCTAGTTACACTTTTGCTAAACATCCAAAAATTAGAGCGTGGCTCACCATGATCGGACCTCTAACGTGGTAATGTTTTACGAGCACACACGCGCGCACACACACTACCAAAAAAATTCACGAAAATAAATTTGACGAAGAAGCATACAAAAAAAGGATGAGAGAAAGGTAGCTGACCTGCGCTGCATGGCTTGAACGAGACGATGTTGACATAGACGAGACGAGGTTGGCGTAGGAGAGACGAGGTTGATAGAGACGAGACGAGGTTGGCGTAGGAGAGACGAGACTGACATGGACGAGACGAGGTTGACATAGACGAGACGAATGGCGGTTGAGGACGGCTGGGCATGGGATGATCTCAGGGTCGTGGGTCGATCAATAATCGGGCGCCAATGTTGAATACGAAAAAGGACGACTGACGACACATTATCCAGACATTACAATGGGAACAGGTAGGTTGGTGGAACGACATTTATTAGAGACGGGACAACAGACTACATGGTGATTATTGAAGAGAGAACGAAACGTCGACATGGTGATTATTGAAGAGTGAGAACAGAGAGCAAGTCTGAACGGCAAGATAAAGGGTCTGGGTAGCTAGGGCAAATATGGGCGCGCAAGTAGCTACCCGGGCCAACGGAACAAAAGGAGACAAAAGGTGAGTACGCAAGTGCATGCAGGCCAGCTAGAAAAGGTACGGGAGGAGATACCTGACAATATATTCCGCCCACGCAACCAAGGATACCTTCGAGTTCGTGGATGATGCAAGGGAATTTGGTCAGCAGCAGGCAGAGAACTCTGGATCGCTGTTCCTGTGCACTTTCGATGTAGCCAGCCTCTTTACAAACGTGCCTCGCAAGAAAACAATAGATATCTGCATACAGTCGCTATACCATGATGATGAAATATCAGCCCCGCAAATACCCCAAGATCTTTTCAAGAAGCTGCTTTTCAAAGCCACACCAGACGTGCAGTTCAGTTTCAATGGCAATAATATTATGTACGCACAGAGGGACGGAGTAGCCATAGGTTCATCCTTGGGCCGCGTGCTAGCCAATATCTTTGTTGGATATTTTGAGAACACAATTCTAGACAGTCATTAGCCCCAATTCTATAGGCGTTATGTGGATGACACATTCGTAGCATTTCACAACCGGAAACTGGCATTGGAATTCTCTGAGCGTTTAAATAATCTTCACCCAGCTCTCCAGTTTACAATGGAGGAGAATAATAATGGAGAATTGCCGTTTCTTGATGTATTGATTAAGCATTCTTCCACAGAATTGCTCACCACAGTATATAGAAAGCCGATGTTCACAGGTCTTTACACCCGCTGGGACTCGTTTTGTGACACAAGAAACAAAATTAATTTGATCAGATCATTAACTTTCAGAGCTAAAAACATCTGCTCACCATCACTATTATCAGCTGAAATTGCTAAGCTAGAGGATATTCTGTGTTCTAACGGTTACCCACTCAAAGTACGTAAGCGAGTCATGACAAGCGCTCTTGAACCTAGCCCAGATATAGCTTCTGCTGCACAACTTGAATCTGCAGCGCGTATTATCACAAAATTGCCGTGGAAAGGGCAAAATTGCATTGCCTTCCGCAAAAAGATTACAGCTGCATTTTTGAACTGCTATCCTACAGTATCTCCCATTGTAATTTATACAACCACGCCCGCATTCAGGTCTATCGCGAAGAATGTTTCATCAACTCTTGAAAATAGTAATTTTATTTATAAGTATGCGTGTCGCTGTGAGCAGACGTACGTTGGTGAGACATGTCAGCGATTCTCGGAAAGGATCAAGCAGCATATCCAAGACAAGCTGTACAAGAAGCCGCCTGACAAACGTGTGGCAACAAGTGATAGCGCCATCACAAAGCATTTGCAGGCTTAGCCTGAATGCATCCCGCAGGAACTCAACAGCAGCCTCAGTGTCATCACACAAGCCCGGAACAGCGCGCACCGATTACCACTGGAAGCGCTGTACATTCTCAGTTTGAGGCCAGAACTGTGTCGACAAAAGAAACACATCAAGGTGCTGAGGCTGTTCAAGCTGCAACCGGACTCACAACTTTATCACGTGTTTGTTCTGGTACTGCATTCCCCTCACGTGTTGTTTCCCCCATTTTTCCACTGCTCCATACGTTCTTATGGTAGTGTAGTGTGAACTTGAGGCACGTAAGAATATTCTTGCTGATTCTCTACCCCCAGTATAAATTCTGGCTTCGTTTTCGTTCTTGCTCATTCCCATGTAACTACTGATGAAAATGGGTGAAAAGCTTTTAGTATTATGAAACTGACAACCTTGTTGTTGTGTGTATATAATTATATTTTGTACGAGAGGGATACAGAGCAGTCATTGTCATTTTTGTCGGTATGAGGGTAAGGTCTAGGCATGACTGACTAGGAACAGTGGTGGGCTGTAGGACGAGGTTTTGTAACCTGGGGTCAACTCAGAGAAGGTGTAAATAGCGGGTGTTGGGGTGAGGTAGGCAATCGAGCATGTTGACACTATAGTCACCGAGGAGGAAGATGTCCGGATATGTTGCGGCCATCTGCAGGGCCATCTTCGCCCCTTACATCGAGCTCCTCTCAGACCACTACATGGCTGTCGAGACCGCAGTGGACGCAGTAAACGGTAAGAAATGGGTCGTTCAGCTTTAGTTGTGCAACCCAACGAATATGGTCTCCAGTCTGTCGTCTATTTGAAGTTGCCTGGATTTCAGTTGCTCCTACACATACATGTACATAGCAACGCCACCAGCCTCTCCCTGCGTATTTCGGTCCCGGCGATAAAGAGCGTAGGCGAGTATAGCAAAGTCGCAAATAATCACAGTGCAGACCAAGCATATTATTATTTTCACTGATTGCTAGCACATCAACTCTGTACTTAGCACGCTAGAGCTTGCGGTAATGTCGGTTAACACATTGCACAAGCCATTACTTGAAACGCGCTCCAGCCGCTTTCATAGAGCCGGTAGAACGCACGCTATTCATTGATGCATGTCAAAATGCATAGACACTAAACCGGAATTCACCTGAACTCGCCTGCCAGCAATACAATCATGTATGCGGCTGCAGCACACATCAGAGGTGTACCCGTAATGCATGCACCGTACTTAGCACTAGCCGGTTTGCTACTTTACATTTGCCTTGATTGGGTTGTGGGAAGAACACAAGCTTGCTCCTTTCTCACTCACCCCCATCACCTCTTTTATGAATGATAATGATCTCCTTGATTCAACACAGATATCATAATTCATACCAGACGAAAATAAATAGGAAGGCTGGGCCAGCTACCTCCTCTCATCTGGCAATCTATAACGGACTACGGCCATCACACTCACACCCACACTCAAGCCCCTTAATGGGCATCGCCCTCCGTGTATGAACCGTCCACACTCCGTCCATTTCATGGGCTGTACCTTGTGCACTGACTATCATACATACTATCATATGAGCCGCACACACTAATCTGGAGGAGCTGCTCACATCTCCACCAGTGTACATGTAATAAATTTCACTCTACTTCAATTTAATACCGGGAATAAGTACAGCGTTATGAATGCCACGAATCCAGCATTTGTTGTCACTCTCTTTCTTTCAGTCTGAATGATTTCCAATAACAACTTTGTGTTGAACCGGCGTTCATCTGATTAGGTATGCAAAGGCAACCCGCGTTATCCAGCGCTACGGAGGTGGTCGGGGCCCTATATTGCTGGACAATTTAGAATGTACTGGGCAAGAAAGTGACTTGTTCGGATGTCAAGGCAATCGAGTGGGCATGCACAATTGCGGACATTTGGAAGATGCCGGTGTTGAATGCGGTAAGATGTAGTAAAAACCATCTCTTAATAATGACTTCTAGAAACAATAGGAGGACAGAGAACGTGTTTTTACTCCGAGTTTCACGCACTAAGCGATCATCAGAAAACAGCACTGAAAAATCTGGATCAGTATTGGTTTATAATTATACTCACAAGGCCAAATGATAATAGCTGCAGCATGGCGCAAATCTAAAAGTTGTGAATGGTGGCAGTGTAAAGCGTAAAAAACTGCATCATGAGGCAAATCCAAAAGTATACGTGTGAATGACAGCAGTGGTGAAAGGTGACAACCACTGGAGCCGGTTGTCTCTTACTTAATTAGGTGATGGCTGTGGATGGTTTGAAGTTCCAAAGGTAGTAGTTTTAAATTACTTCTTCATGTATAGGGCATTGCATTGAAAATCCACAAAGGTTAGCAATGTAACTAGGTTTAATTGTGATGAACCCCTTAGTTTTATGACTATCCGTCAATGCTCAGACCACATGACGGGAATGTTGAAAATGTCCTGGGGTTATAGGAGGGTAGCAATAGTAATTTTCACGGAAATTTTAGAATTTCAGCTTTTATTTTTCGGCCCCTGTTTCATAGACATGGCTGTAAGTCGACCCTTAGTCGTTGACTGGCTTACTGTAATTTGTAGCTGAGAAAAAGAGAATTCAGCGTGAATTATGCAAGCCTATCTCCTTCCGCTACTTGTCAATATTTTTCAGACCTTAGCCGCGTTCGACTTGTGGGTGGACCAAGCGAGATGAAAGGCCGCGTTGAGGTTCTACACGACGGTGTCTGGGGGACGGTTTGTGACGATTCCTGGGACTTAAATGCCGGTACTGTCGTCTGTCGTCAACTCGGGTTAGTGTTCTCGGTTTTTAAAATTGTAATCCGTCCACTGTTGTAAAGTGAATGAATTTGCGTTGCGTCATTTAATCGGGCAATATGAAAGCATGATGAGCGGAAATTCTTTATAATCAAAGAGCTTTCGGCCACGAGGTTCAATCTGCCTGGCCATAGGAGAGAAACATAGATAAATGCAAACGCTAAATGAGAAGAGCATCGATTTTTCAAGTATGGTCGAGAAAAAAGACTATTATCTTTGATATCGGTTCGAATGGCATATATCTCACTTGCAAACGATGAGCCAAATTTGCCAACTCGCCAATTTTATGCTCACGTTGCCATAGGGACCAGAGCAGTGATGACGTCCGTTCTGTTAGTACCGTGAGAGAGATTGTCGATCATTACAGCATTTGATCGTTTTCAATTATCGTATTGTATGCACGATCTGAAAAGGTGCTGTATTCAATGTTGTTAGTTCCGTGAACTGTTTATAGGCCGTCTCCTTCATTTCCCTAGGCTAGCTGAAGCCTAGGAAATGGTTCTTGTCGGTGAAGATGGTAGGTATTAGCCATCACTTCAGAGACATTTTCAGCAAACTCTCAAAACTAACGACTTGACGTTATCTCATCTTTCAATCTCCACCACCCATCGTCTTACCTGGCTTCAGAAGATGTTACGGGAGATATTTTAGTATTTTTGTCGTGAACTATATACGCTTGTCTGCTGATGTCACCACAATCCACCTTTCTCCTATCGGGGTCCCGTCCCAGTACACAACCGAGCTGACTACTGACACACAGCTCACTGCAATAACGTTATTACCGTAAAGTACCGCGAGAGCGCCCCGTCTCGCGAGAGTGCCCCACCTTGATTTCACATCCAGAGGAAGGAAGATCGTATGGTAGAGTGCAATAGAAGGTTGTACGATGCGAGAATCTTAGTGTACTAAGGTCACACTTGGCAGGTTTTTGTGTGGAGCTTGTGTCCGCTCGAAGGTACGGATTGACTGCAAAATGGGCAATATGTGTACAAGCTTCATGTCGAATAACCTACAGACAGCAGACCACCTCCACAATACGACCACGAAAGGATGAGATGGTGGGGCGCTCTGGGGGTACTTTACGGTACAATAAACCAATTGAAACTGATCAAATACTGCAATGATCGACCCTCTCTCACGGGGGCTAAGCAGAACATAAGTCATCACTGTGCTGCTCGCTATGTCAGCTTGAGCATACAATTTGCGATTAGCCAAGTTTTAGCTTATCGTATGCAAGCGAGGGATATGCAATTCGAACAGAGATCAAGTTTGCCTTTCATCTGAACCCTACTTGAAAATCGATCCAATTTCACTTCACGATCCATGCCATACTCCCTTTCGCTATCTCTCAAGCAAGTTCAATAGCACCCAGTGTTAGCATTTCTTTCTGTTAGATTCCATTCCTCAATCGCTTATTCAAAGTAGAGACAGGCAAGCATAGTCGGATGGTCTAGAACCATGATTGAGAAACAGAAGGGACAAGGGTCAAATCCTTCTTGGGCGAGGAAGGATTTTTAATTGAGAACTCGTGGCCTGGCAGGAGGGAATCATGGATGCAGAGAATGGGATTCCCGGTCTACTTTCTGCTGGGTTGGATCTACTCACTTCCAACCACTTTAGGAGCTTTATATTGATCCAAAACAGGTCTTGGCGTTACTGCGGATGCAGAATACTCGGTCTCCAGACACGTCTCACGCGAACCATGATCTCCTTTAAACACACTGGAGAAGGTCAGATGAAACAGACACGCCAGCCGACATCAGTGACCGTCCTGTCGTCTAAGTTAATAATCATATCAAGGCAATTTCATTTCTCTCCGAAACTCAACACTTGCAGAAAGAAACAAAATCATCAGTCCCACCACTGGGACTGGAACCCGGGACTTTGCTATTCGGGAGCTCATTTTGTCTTTCTTTCGTATCTGGATTGCATGCGTTGGGTTTTGGAGAGGAAAGAGCAACACGAGGCGGGCGACCTCATTTCGTAATATTTGAAATTCTCCGTGAAGTCCAAGGTAATCCCCTCTGCTGCCGAACCCTGGAGAGATATATGACTGCTGACGAATGAACCCTGACAATGAACAACAATTTCAAATTGAACTCGGTTGAGCTGTTCGTTTGCTCATGACGCCATCAATATCCTGTTTGGCTGTTTTTGGTTCAGCAGATGGGAAACCAATACATGCTTTGTATATGTAAATTGCATTAAGCCGAAGCGGAGAAGCTCTTGACGATCTGCATGAAGGGCGAGACTAGGCTGAAGCTGGTAGCAAATCACAGTTGTAAAACATTTCACCCCACAGTGTGTCGCATGATAGAATAAGTGTAGAACTTACTACTAGTAGTATGTTATGGCATGTATGTTGTCTTCATTGCATTCAGAATGTTGAATATGGTCAGTTGCTCTTCAAGAAAAATGTATCTCCCTTTGTGACTGTAGGTTTTCGACAGCTATTTTGGCCATTCAGCGATTCGGCGGCGGCAAAGGCCGGATTTTACTGGACAATTTGCGTTGCAATGGGCTTGAAAGCAACCTCTTCCAGTGTTCTAGGAATCCGGTAGGAGACCATGACTGTAGCCACAGTGAGGATGCTGGCGTGCAATGTGGTAAGAATTGTGAATGCCATTGACGAAAATGCTCTTAGTGCAACTCCTTGGTCCTTATCAAACTACGCATGAATGAAAGTCAATAATGGAGTGCTTAAGCTAATCTGCTGGGTTATTGTTGTCAGCCTGGTTTTCGTTTAGATTGGCGACAGATAAAGTATCCGAGTATAGTGTAGCATGAAATGAACGTCAAATTAGACACGAGTTAGGCTTTCACGAAACTTGTTATAGTTGTGATATTGAGCCCCTTTTTCGCAATCAGATGGTTTCTGTCTCCGTAAATTCAATTGATTTCTGGGTACTTTTAAGCTTGTAATCGGGCAATAAGCACCAAAAACGTGTTGCAATATGATGAGTGTGAATTCCGTTGAAATCTTCAATAGGTCGTTTGCAAAGGTGGCCGATATCTTTATTTGCATTAATGGATTCTCCACAGGGTATAAGTCTCTCGGAAGAGAGTCAAAGAATACGAGAGCAATTTTCATCTTTAATGCAAAAAAAGTAGTTTGACTTATTTTACCCTCTCCGTTGTTGCTTGTTCTGAAATTATGCAGTACGATGAGGACATGATCTGGCGCCGGGGCAGTACCGGCCCCAGGGGAAATTCAGCTGTTGGAAGCGGGTGCACGGATGTATGTGAATTGACCCTGTTGATGCGAAGGGTCTGATTTGCTACTCCATCAAACCAATACACCAGTTTATTGACCCAGTTTGATTACTGGACCTGCTGAAGTACCCCATCAGCTTCTGCTTCTCTGATGCACTCTTTAAGCTCCACATACTCTTTTCTTTTGGGTTTTACTTCGCAGACATGTACGATATTTGAAATGCATAACCCAGCATAGCATTATAGCCACCATTATTTACTGCGATACAAACTTACACTTGGTCTCCGTAACAATACCACAGCCGATTGCATATGTAAAATGTCTAACTTAGAGCCCTCATTGTAACCGTTTGAAGGTATTCTTGGAAAAGACAATGCTTGCTCAAGGCAACACAACTGATATAGGGCACGAGGGCACTTCGTGCCCTAAGGTGATAACGCGCGTGCTGACAGGATAGGGAAAGGTGCAAGATACAGAGCTAGAGGGCAGATAAGGTTAGCGCTAACAGGGAACTGTTACACCATCCCTCCCTCCTAAGCGAGGCACAGGTGCCTCCAGGGAGTCGAGGAATATGTGGAAAGGGAATAATCAAAATGAAATCGTGTCAACCCAACAACGCTCATCTAATTGAAGCACCGTGCAAGGTAACCAAGGACAGTCAGGCGAGTGAAGATAACGGAAATGGGGAAAATCTAAAACAGGAGGGGAATGGATTGCTTAACACAACAAGGATTAAGTGGGAATTCTCAAGGTACACGTGCGATTGAATTTGAGCGAGTAACATTTCGCGGTAACCATAGTGTCACTAACATGCCCTGGACGCCCTGTAACGCCTCAGAGCAACTATCGGCCTACCGGCCTCGTCCAGCAAGTTCTCTTCTGGCTCCCAGGTGGCTTCGTCGTCTGGGTACCCTTGCCACTTGACAAGGTACTGAGTCTGATGCCTTCGCTGGCGATCGTCAAGAATCTTCTCCACCATGTATCTGGTCTGACCGTGCAAGTCGGTGAACGGTGGCGGGGGTGGCTGCCGCCTGCCGGGAATAGTATTCTGCTCATACCGGCGCAGAGCAGTGACATTGAAGACAGGGTGGCACCGAATAGCGCTGGGTAGATCCAGCTGATAGGCGTTGGGTCCGATCTTCTTGATGATTGGGTAGGGCCCGAACCACTTAGGGCGTAGCTTCTGTGAAGGCTGATCCCGGGCTTCTGCGGTTGTTAGAAAATCCTTGTACACCAGCACCATGTCGCCAACCTTCAGGTTGCTGGGCACCCTTCCCCTGTCTGCATACTGAGCTTGTCTAGCCTGAGCGGCAATCATGGCGTCCTTTGCCAACTTGACGGCATCCGCCCGATCCTGGATCCAGTCTGGGGCACTCCCTCCTCCCCTCCGTGCCAGGAAATCTGGTGGGGACTTGGGATTAAGTCCATAATTTAGATAAAACGGCGTGCTAGAAGTGGAAGACTGATATGAACTATTAATTGCAAATTCGCAAAGAGGCAGAAGCTTGTCCCAATTATCTTGTTTGTGGTTAACAAACGCTCTAAGCACATCCTCAATTACTCTATTCATTCTCTCAGTCTGCCCATCGGTCTGTGGGTGATTGGCAGTACTAAACGACAAGGTGGTACCTAATTGATGAAACAATTCCCGGAAAAATTCAGAAGTAAATCTCGGGTCCCGATCACAAACAATAGTGGAACTCAAACCGTGTAATCTAAACACATTCTGGAGATACAAATCAGCAGAACCCTTAGCGTCAATTTTGGAAGTCGTGGGGACTAAATGGACACATTTTGTAAGCCGGTCAACAAATGTATAAATTGCATCAAAGCCCTGAGGGGTCTGGGGTAAGCCAACGATAAAGTCCATGGAAATATCTTTCCAGGGGGTGTCTGGTACTGGGAGCGATTGCAGCAAACCGGATCTAGGCAACCCACCCTTAGTGCGCTGACATATGCCGCAAGACTTAACAAATTTCTTCACGTCAAGACCCATCTTGGGCCAATAGAAGAATTGACGAAGCCGGAAATATGTACGATCCCGTCCCTGATGGCCTGCCGTAACACAGTCGTGGTACTCCTGCAGGAGCTGAAGCCTTATTGCACACTTGGGTACACACAAGCGATTGTTTGGTGCTGCACGGAGGTATAGGTACCTGGACTCTTCATCCCAATAGTACCGCTCGTGTAGATTATCAGAGGAATCGCCGCGCAGCCGCTGAATTATTGGGGAAAGCTGCTCGTCATTCTGATATGCTTCCGAAATCATCTCAGCAACCCTATCACTCAGTTCCAAAGCAAACTCAATCGTATTCAAATGGGGTGCTGGTAGGATGGATGGGCAATCCTTTTCCTCAACTACATTGCCAATTGCTGACCCGCGCAGATCAGGGCGGCGGGATAACGCATCAGCCATATTTTCCTTGCCGGGTTTGTGATTAACTGTGAAGTCATAGTCTGCAAGAAATTCAACCCATCTAGCTTCGCGCTTAGTGAGATTGGCTTTTGTGCTCAAGTAGACTACGGCCATGCTGTCACTGAACACTTCAAAATGCTGGAATAGATAAATTCTCCAGGATCGCAGTGCAAACACCACCGCCAGGGTTTCGCGTTCTGCAGCAGTGTAATTTCGCTCCGCTTGTGACAGCTTACGACTGGCATATGCCACAGGATGCCAAGCACTATCGCTTTCCCCCTGTTGGAGAAGGACGCCTGCTATTGCAAAATCACTTGCGTCTGTTGCAACTCTGAAAGGCTTCTGTACGTTTGCTAGTTTCAACAGCGGTGCACTCAACAAGGCCTGTCTCAGGGATTCGAATGCATGCTGACGGGGGCCACTCCATTCGAACCTGGCATGTTTGCCAGTGATCTCCTCTAATGGCCGCGATATAGTAGAGTAGTGCTCAATAAATCTTCTAAAGTAGTTCGCAAAACCAAGGAACTGTCTCACCTCCGTAACTGTCGTCGGTGGCTGCCATTCCCTCACTGCTTTAAGCTTCTTTGGATCTGGAGCGATACATTCACCGTCGATGCGATGCCCTAGAAACAGAACATCCTTGACACCAAACTCACATTTCGACTGCTTACAGAATAGCCTATTTTTCCGGAGCGTCTCAAGAACTGTCTGGATATGTTCAAGATGATCTTGCCAGGATTTGCTGAAGATAAGAATATCATCCAGAAAAACTACCACAAACCGCCGTAAGTACGGTTGGAGAATACTGTTCATCAGTGACTGAAACGTGGCAGGGGCGTTAGTTAATCCAAAGCCCATGACCCGGAACTGGAAATGACCGAAGGGAGTATTGATAGCCGTCTTAGGTACATCTTCCTGACGGATCCTAAGCTGATTGTATCCCGAGCGTAAATCCAGCTTACTGAAGTATGAGCTACCTTGAATGGTATCAAACAGGTCATCAATGTTTGGGAGGCAAGCTTTGTTTTTGATGGTGATCCTGTTCAAATTCCGCCAATCACAAACCATGCGCAATGAGCCATCAGACTTTTTAACGAAAAAGACTGGGGCACCGTATGGCGACTTGCTGGGTTCGATGAAGCCCTTGCGGAGGAGTTCCGTGAGCTGGGCTTGCAATTCGTCCATCTCGGGTTTGGGGAGACGGTAGGCAGCCCGTGATGGAGGAACGGCACCCTCCTCAGTCACAATCTCATGGTCGACATCCCTCTCTGGCGGAAGCTCGGTCGGCAGGTCGTCTGGAAAGATGTCCGAGTACCGCCGCAGAAGGTTAGCCAGCTGCTCTTGATGATCTGGGTGTTGTCTGGCGGCTGATGGCTTGCTGTCCTCCTCCTCGTCGTCAGTAGCGTTGACCCACGCCAGGATTCCCTGCGCGCCTTTCCTCAACTCGCGGCGAGCCTGAGAACCAGATATGAGCATGCTCTCAATTGGCGGCGACTCCTGACGCTCCGTATCACTATTTTGGCCGGAAGGGGGTTTAGCAACGAGCGGCTCTCCGTTCAGTTTGACTTCGTTGGTCTGAAAGTTGATATCCGGGTTGTGTCTGGTCAGCCATGGCTTGCCCAGGATAGCATCATAGCGGCTCAACGGAAAAACTGTGAAAGATTGGGTGTTGCTGAAGTCCTTCACGATAACCTTTACCGGACCGGTCCTCTGCAGTCCCGATGATGTTGATGAGCCATCAGCCAGGGTTACCTTCAGTGTTTCGTCCTTGCTCTCCGTAACAAGGCCGTTTCTTTGCACGAAAGCTTCCGATATGAAGTCGTGCGTTGATCCCGAGTCAATAAGCATAATTGCCCGGCGGCCGTTGATCCTGCCCTCAACACGGAGAAGGTCATGCTCCAAAGGAAGCTCCGTGTCCTGTAGTGCGATATCAACGTTGCTGACATGGGATTCCTGTTCGGCAACATCTTCCGAATCAGCTTGCAGCGTCGGTTCTTCCAGCTCTAGTATGCTGTAACGGTTGCGTATGTCAACCGGGTAACCGTTGGGTGCTTTCCGCTTGGTCGCCAGCGAGCGCACGCCATTTTTCACTGGCGACCAGCGTTTGGGTGTTGATTGCTGGGACAATCCCGAGCTAGGTGACCTGGCTTCCGACAAGCGAAGCATCCACCCTGCCGACTCAGGTGACGCCTCTCCTCCGGTGTTAGCCTTTGGGGTCGTACGGGCTGACTTCGGTGCTGAATCGGTTTCGGCTGTTGGTCCGCCGTTTGCGCTGACCTGATCGCTTGGCTCAGATCAGTGGGGTGCTCTCGCAGCACCCGGGTCTTGACAGATGGGTGCAGTCCATTTACGAACAGCAGTCCTCGGGTCAGCTCGTCGATCTCAGGCACTTGTAGGCTTAGGCGCGAGAACTCGGTGACATAGCTCTCCAAGCTGGAGTGCTGCCTGACAGCGAAGAGATCCAGTCGCACCCGCTCTTGATGATGCAACGGACCGTATACCTTGGCGAGGGCTTCACGCAGCGCTGGCCACGTCGAGAACTCCACACCCGTATCCAACGATGCGATGAGCCATAGCTTGGCGTTGCCGCTCAGGAAGCCCGCTGCGTAATCCACCATCACCGATGAGTCGGTGATTCCCAGTGACCGAATCGCCAGCTCAATGGAGAAAGCCCACTCTTTGAACTGCGAGAGCTTGCCATCGAAGATCGGCGGCTCCTTAGCGTGCCGAGGCTTCCCGGACGAATGAGCGGGCGGCACAGGGAGCGGTTGTTGTCGGTTGCTCAGACGGGCGCTGACTTGGCGACTGGCTGCACGGACCTCGCTGGCCAACCTGAATAGCAACACAGAAAGAACAAGGATCGCCACGACAATGGCGAGCTCCAAGAACACCATGTTAACCATCCTCCGCTACCAGTGTAACCGTTTGAAGGTATTCTTGGAAAAGACAATGCTTGCTCAAGGCAACACAACTGATATAGGGCACGAGGGCACTTCGTGCCCTAAGGTGATAACGCGCGTGCTGACAGGATAGGGAAAGGTGCAAGATACAGAGCTAGAGGGCAGATAAGGTTAGCGCTAACAGGGAACTGTTACACTCATGCTCATTCACAACCTTCAATCCTTTTGCTACCTCAACTTTTTAACAATGTTTTAATCATCCAAATATGTCACAGGTCAATCATTGGTTCCGTCTAACAATAGAAGTTAACACTTTTACCAATATTCTTTTCCATCAGCCAGGTACCGTCACAAGAACCCAAGAACACAAGCTTCACTGATGATCATTAAAAATTTCTTGATTCCTGCCCTCACGTTTGTTTGTAATGTATTTTCTGGCCAGTTCTTTGGCATTTCATTGGTGTTGTTATGCTGACGACAATTTGCGTTCACTGCTCAGCTTATCCAAGATAATGCAAATGCAAAGCCACAGACATTGTAAGATGTGAAAACTGTCGAGTCTCTAGATGGTTGAACTAGTGTAAGGTGTTCAGCCTTCACCTACATTTACCTTGGGACAAAAGGCAGGTTAATGCATTTTTGTTAGACACCCCTCTTTTACAGTGTCGTACATACTTTCAACCCGGGCTGAACTCGACCCGGGTTTAAAATTCTCATGTAAACACAGCCTATGTGAACCAGTGCAGTCGTAATTCATGGCTCACACATGACAGGCTTTAGTAAAATAATGAAAAAAGGCTGGTTTACATAAGCAAAATCGGCGCCGCAAGACATCGCAAGACATCGGCGGTGAGCTCTGCCGGATTTTGTTACGACTGCACTGGTTCACATAATTGCAATGCGCCGGGAGAGGTTGCAAGATGCCCACTCCCAATGACTCATGGCGCGTACCGGCGATATGTGAACCAACCCTTCATCAAAGTTTACACGAATAATCCCCCCCCCCAAAAGGCAGACAGGCACGGCAAAAAGCAAACTTTTCAAAACGAAACACTTGCACAGTGCACGTTGGGACACAAAATTATTTGTTGTAGAGGAAAGGACAATATATAGAGCAAGAGAGAGAGAGAGAGAGAGAGAGAGAGAGAGAGAGAGAGAGAGAGAGAGAGAGAGAGAGAGAGAGAGAGAGAGAGAGAGAGAGAGAGAGAGAGAGAGAGAGGGAGAGAGAGAGAGAGATAAAGAGATAGATAGATAGAGGGAGAGAGAGAGAGAGAGAAAGAGAGAGAGAAACAGAGAGAGAGAGAGGTCATTCCATCCGTTTAAACCAGATCTTCCGATTGTACAGCCGGCCAGGCCCACCTTCGACACACAATGCGTGAAGTTTCACACGTGAAGTAAAAATTAGTAGCAGTCAACAGCAACACGGTTTCAACCTTTGAAAATTACTCCGAACCATACCGAATGGGTAGAGTTGCGTTATGTTGCTTCCTAAATAATGAGCCAGATTTCCGTAATTTCAGTTCATCCATGTCTCCTGTAAGAAGTGAATACCTGTAGTCGTATAGTGTCTGCACAATTAGAACATTTGTAGTGTTCGTACACCAACAAAGGGCCATTGCGCGGAAATACCCAAAACTAAATAAAGGAAATAAAGGAAAAATGCGGAGAGGTAAGCCCTATACCAAACTCTGTTGAGCAGATAAAGACTGGATATATCTCACGATTACCATACCAGCAAAAATATCGACACCAAGATAACACATTTTGCTGTAAACATTCTCTTATTGACGAACAACTGCAATAGTAACGAACAAGTGAGAGACAAATGTGACCTGTACATGTGAAAGGAAATTTTCAAAGCCGTTTTTCTGTTACGATCTTCAGTGAACTTACGTAACCTTGAATGGGCAACTAATCACACATGTATTCGGCGTGTATTTACCGCCATATTGCCGGGTGCGTGTTTACCACCATAATTATGAACTAAATACTCAGTAAGTACTTGTACAATAAAAAATTACATGTAAAATATTCTGTATGGAACAGAAAGAGTGGAGGGAATAGAACAAAAAGAAAGTTTTCGTAAAAACGGTAGTATGTCTGGCGTTTTTTTTCTCTTCTCAGGTAGTTCCCTTCCCCGACTGGTCCTTTGAATTTGAAGTTCTCCCAATCCTTTCCAAAAACGGTAGTTGTAGTAGTTTTCATTATTTTACTAGGGGAGTCCCAACAGGCTACTGCCTTTTTACTGAGAACCCTAGGTGAAGTTTAACCATGTTAATGAACAGAGCAAGAGTGTGGCCCTGTCGACAGTCAGCTGGAAGGGGGTTCCACCTGTCTGCCGCCAGAAAAGAAATATAGCGCATGCCATACTGCGTATAAACAAGTGGGAGAACTAAGGCTCTTTGTGCCTTGCCCCGGGTGCATGCCTCGTGACCAGGTGCAGTTGCTCGAAGCTGGTACAAATACTTAAGACGAGGACTAGCAAGATGCTGGGCCAAGCAGCGGTACACAAAAACATAGAGCTTGAGGCTAACACGCTGTTCCAAAGAATAGAGGTGATATAAGCGAAGAACTAGTTCAGTGGGCGTGGTACGATCGAGTCCAAACACTCTCTTCATTGCTATGAGACTAACAGTCACAATCCTGTTGTACAGAGTTGTGCTTAAACAATGTAGGTAAGCATTACTGGCATAGTCTAGGGTAGACTGAATAATAGACAAGTAGAATGTTCGCTTTGCATCATTTGTTAAATTTCTACGGCCATGTCGGAAAGCAGCAACTTTAACAAAAACCGAGTTACACAAGTTATGGACCTGTGGCTGGAAGGTGAGATGCTCGTCTATCAATAAACCAAGGTATTTGGCAGTGCTCGTAGGGGTAAGAGCCTTTCCTTTACAGGTCAAGGGCTGTGGCAATTGCGCTGCTGGCAGGCGTGACCGCTGCAGGATTAGAAATTGCGTCTTGTCAGGGTTCATGATGGCCAGGCAGGCATAGTGGGATGGTCTAAGACCATGATTGAGAAACAGAGGGTACCAGGTTCAAGTCCTGCTTGGAAGCGGAAGGAATTTTTCCAGCCGTGCTGCGACCCACAGTTAATTGGGAACTCGTGGCCTGGCACGAGGGTAACATGGATGCAGCTAATGGGACTTCGGTCTTTGACCACTTGGTGGTGGGTCTGATCTACTCACCTCCCACCGTTTAGGCGCTGCATCTGCGCCTTTGATCCTAGAGGGTGGTGGCGTTCCCACGGCGGATACGGAAAACTCGGCTTCCAGCCGAGTCTCACGCGAACCGTGAAATTTATTTTTTATTTTTAGGGTTCATGATGAGCCCCTTCAGATCGAAATGGACCTCCAGGGCAGTTAGATCGTCCTGGAGATCCTGTAACATAGCAGGAAGATCCAGTCCGATGATGAAGAAGGCAATGTCATCAGCATAGAGTTGTGACATGCTGTGCTTGAGAATTTCCGGCACCTTGCGAATATAAATGCAAAAGAGCAGGGGACCCAGGACCGACCCTTGCGGGACGCCCCTGGTACAAGGCACAGTCTCACCATGCTCGCCTTTGACTATTACTTGTTTACTGCGGCGTGACAGATAATCTGCAAACCACTGCAATACAGTGCCCCGTAACCCAACATCAGCCAGCTCATGGACTAACTGCTGAAGTTGAACGCGGTCAAATGCCTTACTCATGTCTGCAAACACTATTGCGCATCGTTGACCGTCGTCCAATGCTCGGTTCCATCTATCAATGCAGAGAGCAAGGGCATCCTCACAGCTGTGGTTGGAGCGATATGCAAACTGTTCCGGTGGAAGGGCAGAAAGCTCATTGTGATCACTAAAGAACTCCACAACCTGTCGATGAACGATTTTCTCCAATACCTTGGAGGCAAGTGGCAACAGAGATATGGGACGGTAGTTTGTAGCTGACAGTTTGTCTCCGGATTTGAATAGAGGACAGACACGTGCGTGCTTGTACGCTGTAGGAAACACACCCGAGAGGAGAGACTGGTTGATAATTGACACTAGCGGGGCTGCAATGGACGCCTTACATGACTTAAATATGCATGGAGAAATGCCATCCGAACCAGCAGACTGGTAGGAGTTAAGATTGGTCTGTATGTCCATAACTGTCTCCGCATTTACTAAGGTGAAATCAGTCAGGGTACTCGCTGTGGTAGCATCTGTCGAAGCAGGTATCTGCAGTGGTTGTGGCCGGGTTGGGTCATGAACAACTGCTGCAAACGTATCTGTGAGTTCTGGAAGTGATGCGGCGGGAGTAGACTTTACAATGGCTCGGCCAGATAACTTGTTTAGGAGGGACCACTGTCCACGGGGATCACGCTTCATATTTCTAAATTGCTGCTTGAGGTACTCTGACTGCAGGCGCCTGTTGAGGAGTGTCCCTGCCCTTCTCACGGCTCGATACTGTTGCACTAGCTGTTGATCCGAGGGATGTAACCGGACCTTTCTGTGGAAATGCTTGCGCTGCTGCAGAAGGTATCGCAGGTGAGGGGTTAACCAGGGTTGAGGCTTGGGCTTCGTGAAGGACGGCAGGCGAACACGGCATATGGGGCAGAGTTTATCATAGGTTGTGGTCAGTGCGGTTGATAGACTATTTGGCATCTCGTTGACATCAGTTGCACAGTGGGAAGACATCAGTTACCCTTCCAGGTCTACTCGCAAGGTATCCTGGTCTACCTCGTGGACAAGAGGCTTCCTGATAACCTTGTAGATAGGAGAGGCTGACTTAGCATGCAGTGGCACCGTGTATGCGAACTGGTTGAGGACAAGGTCAAGGTCACTGATACCATCTCCACTCCTGAGTCAGCCACTGGTACTCTCACTGAGTGAATGTCAGAATGGACGTAAAGGCAAACTCCACCACCATGTAAATCGCGGTCTCTGCGGTACAGATTATGGCCTGGAATATGCACGCTGGAGTCGGGTATACTGCTATCAAGATGAGTTTCGTTAATAGATAAGATGTGAATTTTATGAGCACACAAGAGCCGATGGATGTGGTGTACTTTATGGCGAAGACTACATATGTTGATATGAGCAATGGTGTGGTAGCTTGCCGTAGGTGGGTCTGGTGCTATCAGTACGTTAAGGCTAGTGTGGGGTAACTTACAAGTGTTTGGTGATGGAGGAGGGGAGAGTGGTGGCTGCACGTCTGTGGCTGTAGACCGGTTAGAAGCTGCCCTTGCGTCTGCGGATCCGCTTGAGGCGGTGGAGACGATGTGCAATAAAACGATGAAAATAAAAAGAAATGGTGTAGAGAAAAATATGGATTCAAACAAGTTTTCGTACAACAATTCACACTTGTAAATTTCAGTGCTGTTTTTCTTAGTGTTATTTCTCTAACTTAGATTTTCTATAATACTAGTAGTTCAATTGTGTTTCAGTGTCCTTAGTACAACGTCGATTCCCGATGAGTGTTTTCCGAAAACTTGTATGAATCCATAATTTTTCTTTACAAGAATGTTTTTCTTATTCATAAGATGATCCAAGGAAAATGGAAACAATGAAAACGTTGGGGCACACGTTATGCCTTAGCGTCCACCACCGTAACCAGATTTTGAACAGACAGACATGCACAAGGTAGCACCGGTCTCACAAGGAGTGCTGAAATGCTGAGATGCTGAGTACTGAGTACTGAAATGTCTCAGTTTTCCTTGTCAGTCTCGTGCTAACTTGTGCACTTATGACTACTCAAAACCAGGTTTAGTTGATTAGTCTAACGCATAACTTGTGTCCCGCCAGTTCCTTGTTTCCATGCATGTAGTAGTATTATTATTCGTTTATTCCACGATAGCGTGACGCTAATAAGGAAGGGTAATGAGTGTGATAGATCTGCCACTACTAGCCAGAAACAGCTACAGTACTGGCCCCCCTTAGCGGTGCGTCCACATTCTAGCGGTCTCTGTTTCGTAGTTTTACCATCCCGTGTTGGGTATTTGCGATGTGAACTCAGCCCGCTCAGTGGTCCGATTTCAGTTGGCAGCAATGAAGATGGACAATACCCGGGATGCAATAAACTTTGGAGCATGAAAAACAAACGATGTCAATAGCAAGGGTGATCGAAATAGTTAGAATAAAGGTTCAATATATCAGAAGCCAGGCGAATGGAATAGCACTAACTGGAGCATGAAAGCGAGAAGCACGATAGTGGCAAGCGTACACCACACCAGGTAAAAATAATTAGCGTAGATCAGAAAGAAGATAATTATGTATACATGTACAAGTCCCATAACTTGATTGCTCTGAGACAAGCTACTGCGGTAACTCACTACATCTTTCTGTAGTATGTACCGCATATATCGGCAGTATTGACGTCCGCTGCGACTCAGCCTGTGGATCGCAGCATGTTACTCGGTCTGTTCCAGGAAATGTAGAAATCAATACCGATGCCGAAATACTCTGGCTATCAGTTCCTGAGATCGGATACATCAGCTCATAACGGATACATGTACGTAAGCTACATTAAGCCAGGTGGTCTTTAGAACCAGGTCCCACAATGTCTGTGTAGAACTGTCCGTGCATGGAAAAGTGGTCGGTAAGAACAGGTGGTCGCTTACCCCAGGTTTTACTGTAGGTGGAAATTACTCGTTTAAGCAATACACGTTGGATCATGAAAAACGACCCTGGTCAATAGCAGGGGTGGTCGAAATAGTTTAATACACGTTCGAGATATATGAAGCCATGAGACTGGAATAGCACTAAATGGAGCATGAAAGCGACAGCCACGACACTGGCGAGCGGACACCTCACCAGGTAATTAATTATAAAAATATAAATAGTAGGGAGTATTATGACGTAAAGAGTAGGGGTCAAAGGCGTGTACCGGCTACACGGGTACCCTACCGTTAATCTAAGGTACCCTTCGTAAAAGGGTGCCCGTTGGGATTTTGATGAACCAGTCAGCACGGAGCAACACTCCTGGGATCGTGCATTCCAGCCGGGGGTCAATTATTCAACTCCACGCTGGATATCTGCATTGTTGAGTATTGTCGCACCTAGTAGATCTACTCCTGCGACTATCAGACACCAATCGATTGGCGAAAAACAATGTGATATCAAAATACAACCCGAAAACAGATGAATTAAAATCTTGATTTATATGTTTGTCAAAATTGCGCAAAAATTAAACATGGCTGCTAAAGGGTTCCCACCTTAACCTGCCTGTGAAGAAAATTGCCCGTTCGTTAGTTAAGGGGGCAGCCTACACAAAAAATTATTATTATTATTATTATTATTAGACACAATCTCATAGCATGTGACACGCATAGCTAATGCAGGGACAGAATCCCCTGAGACAAGAGCGTTGAGCCAGCCACGGAAATAGTACTTCATCATAATGTGAAGGGGTTTAATGAAGAAATATTTTATGAACCAGTGTACAGAAAACATCGATCCTTGTTGTAAAGAATTTTAAGTATAAATCTATGGTGGACTTCTAATTGGTTCAGAGTTGTGTCAGAAAGGCCACACCAAGTGGTATCGCAATAGTCGAATATAGGGAGAATATAGCATTGATAAAATAATAGTTTACACTGGATGGGCAAATGAGTGCAATGCGGTTGTATTACCCCTTATGCTGAACTGGTTTGCTTGCATACACATTTGACATATGCAGCCCAAGAGAGTTTGCAGTCAAACATCACACCTAGATGTTTGTGCTGAGTAACAACACGGATAGGCATAGTCGAGTCAGGGAAGTATAATGGTTGATCAGGAGGGGATGAAGAAATATACATGGCTTCTGTCTTGTCTAAATTGGGCTGGAGTTTCCACATTTGCATCAACATGACAAAGCTGTTGATGCGATGCTGCATGGTAAGGAGTAATTGTGTAGGGGAGGAATCAGAACAGATAAGGCCAGTGTCATCCGCATACATACTAACATCGGGGACAACTGAAGGTAGGTCATTAACGTAAAGCAAGAATAACAAAGGACCCAGAATGGAACCTTGGGGCACTCCAGACGTTACAGGGAGGGGATCAGACAAGAAATAGGACAAGCGAACAGCCTGAGAACGAGCAGACAGATACGAGGATATCCAACGCAAGGCAGCATCCTCCACCCGGAAGGTGACCTCCAACTTGGCATATGGCATTCAATTGACCGTGACTTTGGTGTTTCTCAATGGATTAGAGTGACATTTTGATCACACACTCCTGCCACTATGCTGGCCCTCAGAACATGATTTACAAGTTCTTGCGCCTCACTGAAAGGCTTTCCAGGCCGGAAAAACTCAAATTTTGGGCATAGTGCCACGGTGTGCGAGCCACACAGGAGCCAAACAAATGCATTTACAATTTTTTCACATTTTCGTGCTCATTCTGTTCGTGCGCGGGACCCAAACATAAAACAAGTCCAGAAGCAGCCATGGGTGGTGGGTAAGGGCCCCTCAACGTGGCCCTGGAATCTGTCAATTTTTGAATTTTTATAGGTTTAGCACGTGCTACGAGGTCGTGCCTTTGATACAACATCCAGTGCTGGGACATCCACCGCAAGCCATTTCCACAGCGCGGCACACCAAATCCAGGGTACCCTCAGAAACCAGCAAAGACTACCACTCACGTTCCACTAGTGCCTAGTACTGAATCTTATCTGACTTCTTGACACGACTCAAACTTGCCAAAGTCGCTAAATCAACGCGAACTACAATAATCAAGTCACATATCTGCAACATCAGGAGGGTGCTGTCAAAAGCCCAATACGTGTTTTTAACGTGATATTTTGGACTTTTTTGGACTTGGAGCAAAGTTCTGCACACTTTCGCGTGTTTCCATGATACGACAAGTTGCGCACGGTCTGCTCACATTTAAATACAGTGCTCCCAACAAATGACAGCGTGCAACAAAAAAATCTTACCTTGAAAGGGCACATTTTCGGCCATAACTCTTGAACGGCTCGTCAGATCGGGACACAATTTTCAGATAAGTTGCAGTTATTCATGCTCTTTCAACTGACGTAGCACTCAATATGAATTTACAAATTCGATTTTTCAGCGAATTGTTGGGTAGTCTGCCACCTTAAAGGGATACCCGTTTGACCCCTAGTAAAGAGCAGGAAGAATCGCGTGAGTCTATCACCTGAGCAGCGAACAATTAGGGGGGGGGGGCAGCAATGATAGCGGCTCCACGGTGACAGTCTCATTGCATAATAGTACATTGAGAACGGGTGGGTGTGATGGAGATGATAATTAGCGGTGATCAGAATGAAGATGTACATGTACATGTAACATAACTGGATTACTCTGAGACAGGCTACATCTCCTACTGCGGTCACTCACGACATCGTTCTGCTGCATGTACTACATATACCGTCAGTATTGACGTCCACTGTGACCCAGCCTGTGGATCGCAGCATGTTAGTCGATCTGCTTCAGGAAGTGTAGAAGTCAATACCGACACCAAAACACTCCGGCGGTCAGTTCCTGAGACCGGATACATCAGCTCATACCAGATACCTAATTTACCCTAGCAGTCTGGTGATCTTGGCGGGTAACAGAGGAAAATCCCAAAACTTTGAAATGCCCGCGTACAATTTGATGCGATTTTATAGAGGGCACCAGCGTGCATAGACAATCCTGATGCAAGTGCAATCTCAAAAGGGGCAATTTGCCGAAACTGAGGAAAATAATAATTTTCTTACTACGTACAGTACATATTGTGACCATATTCTTTTCTATTTTATTCACACCGGAGCTGCGGCTGCCGCTGCATATACTTAGCAACTTCTCGCCTGCACTTGACTCGCACGCTATGATGCACTCCGTATTTCTTACCTTGCTCACCCTTATGTTCAGGCCGCCCGTTTTGGAGCCATCAGTTGCCTGATGGTGGTAGTAATACGTGAAACTCAGGGTTGCGACACAACCTCCAATCTCTCTCTTGTGTATTATGACCGTAGAACTGGTAAGGGAACCATCAACACCTTAAGTCTGACAGAAGCCAACAAGTGGTCGATGACCGGGCGGTCTAACCATGGGTTTACGCTCTACCGAAGGTTCGTGCTAATGAAGGACGTCAATGAGCACCACAGCCTTGATAGTCCATTCATGGTGTCAGATTGAAGCGTGTGTTTTACATCACATTGAATACCCACAGCACATCTCGCTGGGGTATTTCAACACGATTAGGGATGTCTAAGTGGTTTCGGTGTTGCTTTTCTATGTATGTGGTGGAACCCTAAAAGCCAAAGCGTTGAAAACACTCGGTAATCAAAACTACGTGCATATACTGCAAGCAGAAAGGGATGAGCACTGCTTTCAGAATCGTGTGTCCTTGAGCAGAGGGTTCCCTTGAGAGGACAGAGAATACATCAGGGAAGGAAGCTGTCTAAGTGGTTTTCTATTGATATGGCCGGAGTAAACGCGGGATATATGCTGATTGCCCTGAGTCTAATGCTCCAGTTATGTCCTTGTGTTGGTGAGTGTCGCATCTTACCTCAAATCGTTTCAAGCTTTGTCCAGTTGTCAAAAAGATGAGAAAGGTCTTTGCTGTTTGACTTACAGACAGAAAGATCCCTTCTGAATGTCGCCTGACTTTCCAGCCGATTCCGAAAACCCATCGGTGATGGAATAAATAGAAAATTCCCTTCAAAATTGAAGGCCCTCCCACTTAAGATCTTACTTCAGTAGTTGTGTAGTTACGCTGTTAAACGCTGTCACTGGATAGTATGTGTGCGACTAGAGGTCTATTTTCCATCTTCTTGAATTTCAATGTACTTCCCAAGTATGAACTCTGTTCTCAGAACGCGCATTCAATTAATTCAAGCCCATTCTTACTAATTCGAAATTCGTTATTATTTAGATACAACCAGAGTTCGTCTTGTCGGTGGCACGCATCCGTGGACAGGACGAGTGGAGGTTACCCTTACTAATGGAACATGGGGAACGGTGTGCGACGATTCCTGGGGCCTCCAAGACGCACACGTTGTTTGCCGCCAACTCGGGTAGGTATACTGTTTGGTCTGGATAAAGGATGGAATGTACCTCGCACTCCCATTCTTGGCTGTGGCAGATAATCACAGGAAATACATTACAAATATACTCATAGAATGCCACTTACAGCAGAATGGCTAGATAAGTTGCGACTAGTAATATGTCATCCAACCTCGATTCAACATATCCTCCTGGAAACTCAGTATGCCCATCCGAAAATACACATAAGGTGATGGTCAATTCTAACTAGGGCTGCAACGGGTAGGGGTTTGGCCGGGTAACGAGTTTGGATATTTCTATTTGAGCAGCACGGGTACTCTAGCGGGTATTTTTCGTACATAGTATGTACAGTGAGTGTGCATTTGAACTACATCAAAAGTATACAACATGCACGTAACCGTGCTTGTAACGTGCATCGTTGCAAAACACTGTACTCCAACTACCCTATCAGGTTGTCAGACGCCAATCGCTACCCTACTACCTGATCTTACTACGGGTAGCAAGGATACCCTACTACTCGACGACACCCCTACTTCAAGTACTTCGAATAAATTTGAATCACCATGCTAAGGTTTTTTAAGGATTCCTTTTAGACTCGTGTGTAGTGCTCCACAAAACCGAACCTTCTACGTTCCTTCACAGAGGAAGAACCAAACCTGATGGCCAGTTAGTGCATGGAGTTTCACGGTGCAATTCCCGCTGAACAATCCATGTAATAGCATATTTGGGTGAACATGAAATCAGGGTTGGTGCACGCATAGAACGGAGATATCAAGTGTGTAGGAAAGGTTAAGAAGGAGCCTAGGAGAGTTGATGGTTTCTACCACCTCTGGAATCACAGGCATCGGAGAGTTTTGGTCGGAAAGGTCTTGGTGTGGGGCGGCGTGGCTCGTATTTAGAGATTATGTGTTTTGGGCCATCGTTCAGGTGTATGCCAGTTCCAAGGTCTCCTTCCGAATATTTTCGTAGGTCTTTGCGCAGTCGATCTTCACCTCAAATGGAGCCTATCTCCAAATTTCGAGTCAATCGAAAAGATCAATTTGCACCAATACTTTAATATCCCATACATGCTCTCTTATTGCATTTATTCATTTTCAAAGCTACAAGGCTACTGGCTGTATCTGTGATCAAGCACTTATTTGAGTTTGGAACATAGTTTGTGTCGATGCCACGTTTACCTCTGAAGGTATGCAAACGCATTACGTGCTATTCGGACGTTCGGCGGTGGTCTGGGCCCTATACTTCTGGATGATTTGCGTTGTACTGGACTGGAAATCGACTTGTTTCAATGTCAAGGCAAACCAGTGGGCATTCACAACTGCGCCCATAGCGAAGATGCTGGTGTAGAATGTGGTAAGTGTTCCGCATTACGCATCCGAAACAACTGAATGATAAACAATCTTCCTCTCACTTACCTACCGAAACGCTAACCCATGGGCAAGTACACAGGCACAGGCCCACGCACAAGCACATACTCATACTCATCGCTGAACGATGATAGCAAACAAGCTTTTTTAGACAAAGCAACTGGGATTACACTATAAAACAGTTTGCAAGGCTGATGTATAGACAACACACAGGTGGTTGAGGTGGCCATTTCTGGACAGTGAATCCCTCTTTTCATTCTCATTTCCATTTCTTTTTCTTTTCTAACACCGAACCACCGCACCACATAATCAGACATACACTGGCTGTTGGTAACCACCCAGAAGAATGAACTTAGGCCTAGGAGAATGAGAAAAAGAAGACATACGCGTACCATGGTAGTCGTAAGGAAATGAACCTGCACACTCTCTATTTGGAAACCCACTCCACGTACCACTGCACCGTATGGACACACACGCACGCGTCGTGATACCTCTGTCCTTGGGGACAGGTCTTCAAGCAAGCCTCTGGTGTAGATTTGAAAATTTGATTACCTTGGCCATTCAATAGGTGAGTGATAAGGCTATTTCGCAGATCGTGGCATAATCTGAGCAAAGACTAAAAAGAAAAAAGAAAAAAACGGGGAACTAGTAACCCTCTGGTACTCTTTGGTACTCTCATAGTTTTATTGGCAGCCTTAGTTGCTCTCACAGTGTCGAACTTGCAATGATCGTCATTACGGGCATTTGGTACTAGAATGCTTTCCGTTCTCGGCTTCGTCAGATGTGATGGGTCGCAGTTGATATTTTCAACGGAAATGAACAGTAATTTTCATCTTTTTGTGTGCTAAGCTCCATGTAAATGCTGTGAGAATTCCCCTGCGGGTGTTAACTCTAAAGTGGCATACTCGAACGCAGGATTTAGCGTTTCGGCCTCGTACATATGTCTGCCTGGTACTCGGTGCCGGACGGGTGACAGTCGGCTCATTTTCAATTCGGAAAATCATTGGCTAGGAGGTCCACTGGTTTGTGAAGGCAGGTATGTGGATAGCAGATGTTATGTTATCTGTTCTTTACTTTGCCTTAGATAAAGGCTTTGTTGTCTTCTTGTTCTTGATGAAGCAGTATGTCACAGGCTACGATGAAAAATGAGCAGGAACCACCGAATCAGCAATTGAAAACGGCTCTATGTCATAAAAAGAGTCTGGACCCTAGCTAGCGCAAGACGCTACAAGAATAACGTATTTAACATAGGTCCGGAATCACTAGAGTATAAAGGTGGAGCGCTCCCTACAGAAATGTCTCTAAGATTCAGTTCTGTTTATTTTTTAATTGAAAAGATAATGGACGGGTAGTTTTGGATTATTACAAATAAATAGGCGTTTCGCACTCACGTCTTTATTCGCGTCTTCGTCTTCGTTGCCTAGGCGATCCCGGGGAATCCCCAAAACGTGAGCTGAAGACTTCAAAACGCAGACGCGGCCCTATGGGCAGAGTCTTCGGCCACGTCTTCGTCTTTTTTGTCGTCTTGAACTCTTGTCTGGCCTATCCGCATGCGCAGAGATCTTGGCAGGGAAATTTAAAGTGAGCATGCAACCTGGCCTGCTAGCTGCATCTGTCAAAAGAATTTTCTTCTTCCGTTCCGTTCTCTTCGACTTTGACATTGAGGTTCCGTTCTTTTCTTTTCATACCGGTGCCTTTGTTCGTTCCTTCACCTTCACCATGACGAAAATGTTTGATATTGAGGCCGAGGCTTGCCTGTTGTGGATTTGGTGCCAGATTCACCCTTCCAATGTCGCTCGGGAAGCAATTGCCCAAGGCCGCGCCACAAAAGCAAAAGGAAGAGCCGAAGCACGCGTGCTTCCATCGCAGGGCGTAATATTCTTCACCTGCAAAAGCGAAATGATGATGACAACAAAACTAAAACTAAGAACTGTTTGGTCTTCCTCGAGGCTGGCTGAAACATGGTGTGGAAACTGCAGAACTGCCCAAGATTTTTTATTATTTTGAATCTACTCGCATGCCGTTAGTTTTTGCCCATGGACTGCTATACAAACACCAACGGAACTATGTAAAATGCCTTTCCAGATCCTGCCATCGCTGCTACATCCGCAACCTCCGTGCCACGATATCTCCCACAAACCCTCGCCTCTCATCCCTCCCTGTGCTCATTCGTCAACTGCGAAATCCTACCAGCGCCCGGGTCATACCTTCGAAGATGGTGGGCCCCAATGTTCGAACAAGCACCTCTCCGGCATCCATTGGTAACTTATTGAACCGCCACTTCGTCAGTGCTGGCTTACGGGTTGACCCCGATGCTCCTATTCCCACTATTTCCTCCCTACCTCCACCAGCAACTACATTGCACTCCCTGATCATCACCTAACCGACTGTTCACAAGTATATTGCAAGACTGCCTCTGAACAAATCCCCCGGAGCTGATAGGATCACCAATGAGATCCTCAGGAAACTGAGCTACTCAATTGCCCGCCCACTCAGTGCCGGATTCAGGGGGTTCCATGGAACCCCCTAAATTTTGCAAAGTGTGCGGCTGAGAAAATTTCGAAAAATATCATGTGTGCACAAAAGGACGTCCGTCGACGTCCGATCACAGTCAGCAGTGGTCAGTGCAGTCACTGAGTCAGTTATGACTACATCGTCAGACGTCAGTGCACTCGCGTGCAGTGGATCGATATTGTACGTATAGTAGTCTGTACTGGTGTTCACGTCCGTGATTTACAAACGGACACTGTAGACAACATTTTGTGGTTGCTTCCTTTTTGATCTTTCGAAACGATCCAAACTAATTTATTACTTACCTCCATTGGCGCTGTCATTCACTGCTGCTCCGGATGGGTGTGGTGTGGTCAGTATTCCTTGGACAAGTTTTTTGCAGAAGAGAACGGATGTTCCGAGTACTGACACTCTTCAACGAACTTCGAACCGTACACGTAGAGTTCAAGCTCCTCAGAACTACAACAGATTACGGCTCCGACATGCAAGCAAAGTCAGTAATCTCTACTTGCTGCAGCAAGCAGTAGTGACTAGTTGTTCCTCCGCAGGAACGGAGTGCTGCGCCAGCGATGTGTTTTAGATGACATTGGAAGGATTGTAAAATTGTCGACACTGTTTCGCTGTTGTTGTTTCTGTCACTGAAGTGAAGACGATGCTCTTGTCCTTTGACTATAGAGCATTTCGCATCGTAAAAATGCCAAACATTTCCGAAAAAACAAATGGACAGGGAAAGTAACTTATCACTGTAGTTGTCATTTCGGCATTCCTGGCTCTCAACGTACCCATGGCTTGCATATTCGATCTTTACAAGAAGTAACAGTTGAAAGGGTCTTCAAGCCCTCACTGAACCGGTGTTCCAGTCGATTGCATACATATATGATTATGTGTCCATACTAAAATTTAATAATAATGTAGGGTAAGCAGTAGCATTTGGCCCTGTACAGGTTTTCCATCGTCCACCACACCACAACTGCGCTCCGACTCAGCCTCCAGCGATGGTGGTGTGCTGTGGCAACGACTTCGGTTACGTGTCGAGGCCGGCTGGAGAGCGCAGTTGTGGTGTGGTCGATGATGGAAAAATATAATATTATTATGTCCGTTGTTATGGAACTTCAGTCACGCAGGCATGCACGCCAACTCGACCAACAGGCAGTACGAAAATAATTAGTTGTTATTCAGGGAAGAACATTTCAGAGAGAGAGAGAGAGAAAACAAGTTGAGAGCAAAACGACAACATACGAACTACTAATGAACTCATGGCAAAGAGTTCCCAAAAGGCAACTGAGTACAGCCAACTCAGATGCATATGGATTATCGGGCTAGAGCGATACTGAGTGCGGTGGTACGACTTCTACGCACAGCACGCAAGACTCGCAACAACGCACTATACCGGAACTAACGATAGCATGATAAGACTGAAAGCGTGCATACAGCAAGCAATGCAAAACAAAGGAAACACGTCCATGCATCGTGTGCAGCAGACCACGATGATTGATGAAAGGGCAAACTGTCATACTGGGTGAAACACTACCCATGTAGGCTTACAGCATGATCAATGAATAGTGAAGCAATAGACAGATAGATAGGTTCAGTTATATATACATTACACCTCTCCCCTTGATGACATTAGTCACGGAACCGCTGAGGAGGACGGATTGCAGCCCGGCGACGAAGTCCGTAGGCTTGGTCAAGCTGCGGATCCATGTCGATTTGGATGATAGCAGGGATGTCATCACGATCATCAGGAGAGTCAACATCTGCATCTGCGGCAACGGGGTGAGGGTCGAGCTTGATCAGGTCGACATTCACTACTTTCTCAGCATTGCGACCACGTACAGGTTCACACCGTCGAATCACCACAGTCGAGGGGGACAGAACACGAATGACTTGCGAGCCGGATTCATACATCGGTAGACGCTTCTGGTGACGGTCAGGACGGCGGAGAAGAACGTGATCACCAGTGTGATAGACAGGCACAGTCTCCTCTTGGATGCGATCAGCGTCGGATAACTCGGATTCCACGAGGTCGCGCAGTCGAGCACACCGAGCAGGGTGATCCCGAGACCAGTTCCTGCCGTCATTCACAGTCCGATCTGGATCAGCGATCAACTGGTGGGGTGTCCAACCACAGATGGCTTCCATCGGCGAAATCTTGGTTGCGGAATGAGGTCGGTTAGGATAGAAGTACAGCAGTGTGTTCAGATCAGCATTCCAGTCAGACGATTCGGATAGGACCTTCCTCATCAGAGTCAGCAGTGTCCTGTTGAATCGTTCAACACAGCCCTGCGATTGGGGATGGCGTACTGCTCCAGTTTGGATGGTGACTCCAAACATAGCAGACACAGAGCGGACGATAGCGTTGATGAACTCAGTGCCATTGTCGAGACGGACCATATCAGGGGGACCCCAGCGAGTGCAAATCTGCACGAATGCATCAGCCACGGATTGCGCATCGTGACGGCGTAGCGGAACCACTTCCACCCATTTCGAGAACATGTCGATGCAAACCAGAACGGAATGGAACTCACCAGATTTACTTGCGCCAAGTTCCAGGGTGTCCAGCTGGATGACACTCCAGGGTCGGTCCGGCAGTACAGTGCGAGTCGGAGGAGGAATCCGACCACGGCGAGGGTTAGCACAGCAGCAGTGCGCACAGCAGCTTACGATTTCTTGGCAGCGTTCAGCCATTCTCGGGAAATAGCAGTGTCGGCGGAGAGTGCGATACATGGACTCCCATGCGCCATGCCCAGTGTTGTTGTGCGCCCTGTCCAGTAGCTCATCAGTCAGTGATTCGGGAACCACCGGCACTTCAGCGGTGTCACCATCGGGCAATTTCACGCTTCGGCGAAGCAGGCCAGCCTTCACGACCAGCTGAGCAGCAACTCTCCGGTAGCATGCAGCCGACACAGGAAGCCCATTGGATACCTCGTGAATGGCAGCCAGAATCGGTCCATCGTTCTGCTGCGCTGCGCGGATGGTGGCAACAGCCATGGGCGGGGCCACGGCGGGGTTAGTGGTATCACCAGCAACAGCACACATCTCAGACTTGGCACGGCAGAGCTTCAACCATGGAGTGGGTACTCTTGTCAGCCGATCAGCCAAGTTGCGTTCAGAGGGCACCCATTCGACCACGACAGACAGGCAGGTGAGGCGGACAAGCTCGTCAATAGCTTGCAAGCGGCGTTGGACGAGCACATCGTACAGACCGCTGGTCTTGACACGGCGGATGTCATGCAGCAGGTTATACAGCCAACCATGCACGGTCTTGGAGTCGGTCAGGAGGCGCACACTCATGAGGCCGTAGGCGGTGGCACGCTGAAGGCCACTCATCACCGAATCAAGTTCGGCGACATTGATGTGCGTACGATCATCCTTCGGACGCAGCCAGCACGCATCCTCGATAACATCTGCACCGCATTGCACCACAATTCCGGTGGCAATGTTGGATGCGTCGCACCATACTGACCATTGTGCGGCAGGTGGAGCGGACCAGGCACCGTGTACCGGATCTTCTCCTTCAACGCGACCAGACAGCTCTTGGCAGAGGCTTACTACTTCTGGTGGTACCTTGGCGTCCCAGCCTCCAGGAGTGAGCGAGTCAGCCAATCTCTTCAGGTAGCTACTGTATGGCCTGAGCCAGGAGCACACAGGATTGTGGCCAAGCAGGCGACCGCACCAGCGGAACACATCACGCTTCGTTGGGCTCGCTGGGCAGCAGAGGTCGACATCTGTGCGTCATCGCCACTGCAGGACGTCGTCCGAGCTGTGAAGCTGGAGACCAAGGACGCGGGCTGATCGCAAGCATTCAGCAGGTTTGGTGGGTAGGCCAAACTTCACCATCTCGTCTTCCACCGTGGTGACGAGATTATCAGGCACGAACAAGTCGTCAACATAGCTGTCTACAGTAGGGTAGGGGCCAGTGACGTACTGTACGATCAGGCTCATCAGCTTTGGCGCAATCCCAAGGCCGAAGTCCATGCGCATCATGACGTACGGCTTGCCCTTGTAAATGACGGTCTGGAACCTTGCAGGCGACGGATCAAGACGGACCTGCAGGTACGCCTTCCGTATATCCAGGATGTGGAAATTGTCACCAGCCTGTCGCCAGCTGCGCAGCTTCTCACCGCACACAGGGGTGTTGCACCCAGGGTGGTTGCGGATGAGCTGGTTCAGCCCACGGTAGTCCAGTACAGGGCGAACCGGTGTTGAGGCCTTGTGCTCTTGGCACTTCGCAATCAATGGGAGGATGGCGCCCGGTGGTCCGTGAACATCCGCATCGTGTGGTACCAGCCAGCCTTGCTGGATCCAGGCATCTACTTCAGCATTGAACTGCAGCTCCTGATCGGTGGTGAGTTTGGCGCGGGGATATTCGCCAATCCCTGACCCAATCGGTTCAGCAGGTGGCATGTCGTCCCTCAAGTGCCACTTCATGCTCCAGTAGCCGGCGACTGCATTCCAGTGCACCTCGCCATCATCAACACTTAGTGTGACATCGTCACCAGAGTGGTTGACCGTAACGTGGCGGGACAGCTTGGAGGTGCGAGCAGTACTGTCAGCTGGCTTAGGTGGCACATCAGCGGCAGCACTAACAGCAGCAGGCACAGCGGCACAGCCAAATGAGACGGACGACAGACACCCGTCAGCGTATTGCAGGTGCATACCTCCAGCGCGGGTCACTACATCGTTGCCGACAACCATGTCGGTGTTCAGGACACTCAAGTCTGGGACAACCAGCACAGATACGGCAGTCAGTAGGTCCAAGTGCAAAGGTCCGTCGAGTCGACGGAGGTTCAGCAGGACGCTACCCAGTATCTTCAGCGATTCACCGTTGAGGGCGAGCATGTTGTCCGGACACTGTTCCATGTAACGCAAGCCATTGCACTTCTGGAGTGCGGCACGGCTGTTGAGAGAGCGCGTGCAACCAGTGTCCACCACAGAACTCAGGCGAGTCCACTCGTCGTGTTTTTCGCGGCAGGCATCGACGTACACTCGGATAAGGGAAGACGATGATGTAGTCAGGGCCAAACAGCAATCGGTTTTTCCTCCTGGCTGGTCAGAGACACCAGCAGATGCAGTGCCCCGTGTTCTCCTGGTCGGGCAGTTTCTCCGGATGTGGCCTAGCTCGTGACAATGATGGCAACGAACTCGGCTGCTCTTTGAGGAAGATGGGCCTGCTGACGAGCTCTGCGTGGGGGGTTCCCAGCGCGGCAGGTCTTCTTGACATGCCCAGTTTTCCCGCATGTGTAACAATACAAAGACTTCGCTGGTTCGGTGGCAGCAGCGCCAATGGCATGCGATGATGCAGCGCTTTCAACCAGTTGCAAAGCGTGAACCTTCTCTGTCACGTCACTGACGGAGAGGGCCTGTCCAGCACCCTGCAAACGAATGTCTCGCGCGAACGTCGGTGGCAAGCCGCAAATCACCTGCTCCAAAAGGACCGGGTCCTTGTCGTCTGTAATCTTGTGGCCAGCTAAGCTCAAGTGGTGCTTCAGGTCAGCAACGTAGCCGTCCACAGCCTCATCAGGGCGTAGGCGACGGGACAGGAACTGCTGATAAGAATCAGCAGGTGCAGGCGCGAAGGCCTTTTCAAGTAGCGCTTTCACGGTTGCCTCCTTTTTCCTGTCCGCCTCCGCCATGGACATGAAGACTTTGAACGCCTGGCCATCTAGGACCAGGGGCAGGTGCTGCATCCGTTTTTCCTCCGTGTCCCACTTTTGAATATCCGCCAGGACACGGAACTTCGACCAAAACGTCTCCAGGTCATCTCCTTTTCCGCGGAACGTCCCCAGGAATCCATCGAGTTTCAGCGACATTATTTCCAAATCAAGGCCCACCACCAAGCGACAACACAGTCGCACCAGGTATCAGCGGGTTTCGGTACCAGATGTTATGGAACTTCAGTCACGCAGGCATGCACGCCAACTCGACCAACAGGCAGTACGAAAGTAATTAGTTGTTATTCAGGGAAGAACATTTCAGAGAGAGAGAGAGAAAACAAGTTGAGAGCAAAACGACAACATACGAACTACTAATGAACTCATGGCAAAGAGTTCCCAAAAGGCAACTGAGTACAGCCAACTCAGATGCATATGGATTATCGGGCTAGAGCGATACTGAGTGCGGTGGTACGACTTCTACGCACAGCACGCAAGACTCGCAACAACGCACTATACCGGAACTAACGATAGCATGATAAGACTGAAAGCGTGCATACAGCAAGCAATGCAAAACAAAGGAAACACGTCCATGCATCGTGTGCAGCAGACCACGATGATTGATGAAAGGGCAAACTGTCATACTGGGTGAAACACTACCCATGTAGGCTTACAGCATGATCAATGAATAGTGAAGCAATAGACAGATAGATAGGTTCAGTTATATATACATTACACCGTAGTGTGTTTTAAAAGCATGCGATTCCCACTAACACAATCGGATTGTCGTTGTTACAAGTGTCAACCGCTCATCTGATTCCGTAATATTTTGGCTGTTCAATTTTGGTTCAACCGGAACCCCCCTGTAGAGATCTCTGGATCCGCCCCTGCCACTCTCCATTCTTTTTAACCTTTCCCTCTCCTCCGCCACATTCCCGTCACGATGGAAGTCAGCCACTGTCATTCCACTGTACAAAAATAAAGGCGACCAGAACAACCCGTCTAATTACCGACCAATCTCCCTCCTGTCCTGCGTCTCCAAACCGCTAGAGAGAATAGTGTACGACCGCTTGTACGACCATATATCCCCTATTCTTCACCCCGCACAATCTGGCTTCCGCCGTAAGGACAACACATCCCTGCAATTGTCCCGCATAATCCAAGACCTCTGCTCCCTAAAAGACCAGCGGCAGGTCTCCTGCATCTGTTTCTTTGACCTCTCCAAGGCCTTCGACACCGTGTGGCACAAGGGCCTGATCGCCAAACTTCGTGCCCGTGGTGTCTCCGGCTCCCTACTCGCCTGGATAACTAGCTACCTCTTGGACCGAAATCAGTGCGTCACAGTAAATGGAACCTTATCTGACCCCGAGTCTGTGACATCCGGAGTGCCCCAGGGCTCCATTTTAGGTCCCCTGCTCTTCCTCGCATACGTTAATGACCTCCCTTATTCAATTCCCAATATTTCTTTGTTTGCAGATGATTCCACTGTCCTTGCTTCCTCCCCATCTCACGCCTCCCTGTACCCCAAAGTTCAGACCTGTATCAACGACATTGTTCACTGGATGAGCACTTGGTACCTTTAAAAGCCAAATGTGACCAAAACCGAGCTCCTCCTTCCCCCCCCCCCCCCCCCACAGATCCAGTGCCCATCTTCCACTTTCCCGATGATCCCGGTCACCCTATCTCTGTAGCGCCCCACCATAAACACCTTGGCATTGTCATAGATTCCGCCCTCTCCTGGTCTCACCATGCTGATCATGTGTCGTCCAAAGTATACCGATCTGCCGGCATAATGTCAAGTCACTTGTCCCATTTGCCCCAAAATTGCCGGAATAATTTTTATAAATCGTACATTCTTCCCCTCTTCACGTACGGCTTCCCTGCCTGGTCCACCATTAACAAAACCCACATAGGTAAATTAGAAGTTCTCATCGCCGTATACTGCGCATCATATTTCGTACTGATCGTTATCTCTAGACTTGTATGCTGCTGCATCCATTACCTTGATGCTTCCAAGTGCTTCCAAGTGCACATTCAATTTTTCTTGACCAGCACCCTGCTCATTTACAGTACCTTAATTGGTTCAATTCAGGTGGCACCACCCGAAGCTGCGTTCGTCTCCCCCTAGCTAGGTCTACCCTATTCGTATATTCCGCTTTCTTTTCCTCCTACTCAACGTGGCTCCAACTGCCTCCCAGTGTTAGACAAGCTCCAGATATGCCCAAATTCCATACCCTCGTCAGACAGCAATTCAGTATCTCCCAGTAAACAAAGTCACAGTCACCACTTCCGCTGCATAGCTCGCTGAGCATCCCATTGCTTTTTAAGTTGCTAATCCCTTCCCACTTTGTGTACGTGCTCTTCATTTTCTTTTTTTCTCTTCTTCCGTGGTTGGTCTCACCCTCTCCTCAATTCAATTGGCTGTCTTGACATGCCACGAGGTGCAGAAATAAATAAATAAATGTTGCTGATTGTTGACAAAACGATGTGTTCGATGTGCGTGAGAATCGACTTGCGCAGCAAATCGACGTTTTGCCTGAAAACGACGTCACAGAAAGATGCGAGTGTGAAACGGCTATAATGGGGGTTGTGCGTCTCGATATTTGTATAAGAATGGTCAAAAATTGTGGATTCAGATTTTACGGTCTACACCAATGAATGGACTGTTGAGTTCAGATCAACCACCAATAAATGGCGTTTACATCATTAGGACTTGGCAGGGCACGACATCCCTTTGAAGACTGCCAGTGACCTAGAAGGAGTACGAGCATTTGCTGCAGACAAATCGAAATGGAGATCAGACATTGTTTATGGATGAGTCTTTGTCGACTGGAGGCAGAAGCGGACTTGGCTTAATTTCAGTGTATTCTCATACATTATTCTTTGGCCTTTGTACGCGCGCTGTGGTATTATTATTATTATTATTATTATTATTATGTACCCCTTGGGTCTGACAAAATGTTCCCAGTTGACTCTGGGTAGCAGTACGGGTGGAAAAACTGCTCCCGGGCAGGATTTTAACCAGATACCTCTCGTATCTCAATCATGGTCTTTTACGAACCCACTGTGCCTGCCTGGTCTATGAACAGCAGTCTAACAGGCCATCAAAACCAACTTATACTAAAGTGGTAAACAGTAGAAATTGTGTGAACGGAGTTGTGACACCAATCCAAGGGCCGGTATGAAGAGGACGTCTTCTTGTCACGATCATCAGTGGCATGTCGTGCCCAAATTGAAATATGAGCCGCAATCAGCGAAAACGACCCTTAGAGATTTCGTAATGTTTTCGAGAAAAAGATCGATTTGTGACGTTCAACGATTGTTTTGATCGCGCTGCGAACAGCGCGACGACTTCTTGAACTCCTTGCTTGAAGTAATTATTATTTATTTTGAAGTTAGTTGAAGTGGTGTCGAGTGGCGACTCCAGTGTTCCTTGATCTTACTGCGATTGATGCGGACACCAGAGCTGTTCGCAGCGCACACACGGCAGTCATTGTCTACAGCTAGCTCGAGCCTGGTGGGGATCCGGGAGTGGATGCTGAAGTAGCCGCTGAAGTTCAAAATAAGGATGAGACGTTCTTTGGTTCCGACATCCGCATGTCGACAGCGAGGCGGAATCGCAGCCGTCATCTCCTGCTGCGATGCGGCTCAAGGTGGCCGATGACTCGTCAGAGTCGGAAGATGAGGAGTCGTCACCTGAGATAAATTCTGGGTCTGGGGCTAGTGACGGCCGCGACGTCGTGTCTTCAGCTGCGGAGGAAGAAATGGAAGACGAGATTGCGGAACGCCTCCACGCAGGATGCAGCTGCGAATATGTCGATCATTTCTCCGCACTCATCAGCTATTCTTTGTCATTATAGCTGCTTACTGCACTATTTCAAAAGTATTCAAGCTGCCCACTCACCTTCGAATGCTGAATATTCATTGTACACATACATCGTATACATACATTGCACCAATTTGGGGTACACCTTGTATATTGGTGTATACACCCGTTTTGAATCAGAATATTGAACTTTTTCTTGGCTGAGGTCCTGCAGTAGATATGGTTCAACAAATTTCTAACCAAAAAGGAATTTTGAAAATGTTGACCCAAAGGGCTGTTTTCGCTGGTTGAGGCCCATAATAATAACGCACATCACAGGTTTTGTGCGCAATATCCTCCCTCATTGTAAAATGGAGTAACGCCATGTCCGTTTTCTATTGTGCTTTATAGAGATTGAATGCAGGAAAACGATTCACGTTTCAAATGGAAAAGCTATAATTGGAAAACGCTCTGTCGGTTCGATTGCGGCCATTAGCTGTGATGAAGGATATGCACTGAACGGAGGCGATCCAGCAGTAACGTGTGCAAATATATCAGCTGTCACTGCGGAATGGACAGGTCTCAACGCAAGATGCAATCGTACGTATAGTCATACTAGTAACCCTAAATGCTTTAAACACTTTACAGAATTTGGCTCAGCACCGCAACAATGCACCGCCGACTTCCTTTCCAGCATTCAATGCATCGAGTACAATAGAGCAATGGGGATTGCATTGGACGAAGACTCTCGGTACTTTAAACAATTGGATTACCATTATCACTCATCTTGGTCCTTTTTAAGTAGTTGTGCCGGGGAGGGGATATCGCACAAAATGGAGGGGATGACCACATCACGGGTACTAGAAGTAATCGCAAATGTGAGTTGTAGGATGCTTGGAAGACATCCCCTCCTCCCCTCCCCCCCCCCCCCCCACCCTCCCCACTCCCAATGAAAGCCACCGACTACGACAATGGGAAAATTAGACCCAGGAAGAGGGGCATGACATTGTAGTGGAAAGGACTATTCAAGAGCTGCGACATAGAAGCGCGCAACGACATTAACTGCAAAGTGGAAAGTACCAATCAAGAACAGCATCAAGAATCGAAATATGAAAACAGAAGAATGCCAAGATATAACTGTTTCATCAATATGTAAGAGACCGATAGTATGAGTCACTGTGGCAGCTCTGAATCTTTCCAGTGTTGTGGTGGATCGAGCATCTCCTGGAAGTAGAATTAGAGGCAAACCTCGACTTTCCAGGATTTATTATTACAATGGGACGATCGAGTCTACCCTCCTGCTGGGTTCGTTTTTCTCTGGTGTTTCTATCCTCCCTGGTTATTTGGGGGACTAGGAAGGCTCAACACGCACGTTTAATTATGTGGCGAGTTAGCATATGGCCGATTGGTTTGCAGGCCTGCCTGAGAATCATGAGGTCCCGAGTTCAAGACCCGCGCTGATAGCAGGGAGCGTGTAAAAAGACTTTTTACGCGTGCTGAACTGCGCCGACACCCACGGTCAACTGGGTACTCACAGCTCGGAGTGAGAATAACAAGGATGCAGTTTACAGGGTTATGGGCCGTTACACGCCCGATTGGTTGAGAGACTAACCTCCTCCCCCCCCTGACTCACTTGTGAGGTCTGCATTCGCCACTAAGGGTAATAGGCATAGTGGTGGCCTGCGGATGCGAAGGCTAGTTTGTTTGTTTCTGAACATTCAAGCGATGCCGACGCGGATCCCGCGAATATTATTATTATTATTAGTTAGCACTCTGAGTACTGCACGTCTGTGGGTGTAACGTTTGTGATATGCAGGGACGTCGCACACGGTACGGTCACTGCGGCATTGACTGTACCACTCCTTGCCCCATGTAACCCGTGAACCCTAAAATACACTGATCTGGCTCTAGATTTCCAACATTTTCGGCTCAGCCACCCCTCCCCTCGAGTCAATTGTACTTCAGATGGCTGACCATATCACACTAAAATACCTTGCGACGCCCTCATGTGGGTGTGCAATGCATCTGTCTAAGCGTTATAGCGATAATTTAGCGGCAATTCTAACGTTGTAGCGTTGTTCTCTTGTAATTTAGTGGAACCGGTATTGAGTAACTGAGTTTTATGTTTCGTTACATTGTCGTCAGATCTCCTGTGTACCGGTTTTGTGGCACAATGATTATAGCCATTATATTTGGTCGTCTCCATTCTTGTGCAATCATGCATATGTAGGTTGGTTCTCTTCATGTTATTGTGACCAATTTCATAGATGTTGGTTGCCTTGTTGCTTTCTCTCCCCTCTCCTCTCACCCAAGCCATTCTGCATAAGCGAAGCTGTGGACGCAGCATACTGCTGCTACACTTCAACGCGGGAATGCGTATAATAGTAATAATAATAATAATAAACGTTATAACAAGAGTAGATAAACAAGAGTGTGCAACTCCGGATCTCTCCTGCACAATCTGCAGATACCCCCGCCCACGGCGGAATTTTTTGTTGACGTCACCTTTTTTCAGAGAAACGCGGACTTTGCCGCAGAGCAGTGTGAGAGCACGTGCTGGGCATCGACCAATGTAGTGTAAAGCCCGGCCAAGTGCACGAAGGAAACCTCTCCAAAAGGCTCGCAGCGCGTGCGTCGTCGAAAAGATTACGTCAACAAAAAATTCCGCCGTGGGCCAACCCATCCGCGAGTTGCACACTCTTGTTTATCTACTCTTGGTTATAATATGGGTCTAGCCTTCATTTGTCCTGCGTAGTATTTCATATCCTACTGCAGTTATTGCAATCTGTAAAAATTTTGTGCTCAGCTATCGACTGTGGGTGTCCCCCCAGCGGACTCAAGTCTGATGTAAGCTACACAACAACAGTCCTCAACTCCACTGTGACATACGTTTGCCAGCCTGACACAACGCCTCTGATAGGCGACAGGCAAATAGTTTGCAATGCCCAAGGACGATGGGAAGGAGCTTCCCTCATCTGTGAAGGTTTGTGTTACTAAACCCCCTTGAGATATTTTGATTTCTTCCAGAATGGTTGTCTACTGACACAAAACTTGGTTCGAAGTCGACAACTCAAAGTTCACTGAGAGGTTTCCTTCGCCGTGTATATCGGCTGTGAAAGGTCCATGAACTAATGGAGATCCTTAGGTGTGGTTCACATGAGGTATAAGCTCCTTACAACTGATTTTAGTACAAAACTGCTTTAAAAACAGCACGTGTTCACACCGTGCATGTGAAAGGCTGCGTAAGAACGAGCGGATCCTTACGAAACCATGGAACCTCGCTGACGTGGTCTCATCTCCTTCGGAAAAGGTTTTTTTATTTTTTGTTTGTGAATTGTCTGGATAACTTTTAGTGTACTTCATCTCATGTCAGCCTGCGATTAACTGGACTATTCTCGAAGCCACAGTTGTCCGCATAACTAGCTGCGCTTCTCATGCTGATGCAGAAGTTGTAGTTGTTTGTTTTGAAGTCGTGGTTGTTGTTCGGTCACCCACGCGCAACGCCGAGGCTGAAGACGAATTTGCGAGAAATCCGAAGAACAAGAAAGCTGTGAAAAGTGTTTACGGTTTTGCATATATATCTATGTCCATGGACATGTGTGGAGGGCATAGTACGGCAACCTCAATTGTCAGTCCACTGCATGTGGTCAGTAGCAGTCCGACTGGTATATGGTGGATCCATTAATTTTGTGGTTGCTCGCCCACATTGCCTGCCCCTGTGAGCTAATGTTTTGAAGGTCGATGCATGGATCTCTGATAGGCCGCCCAGAGATCGATGTGTCGACCCTCTAAACGTTCCGGGAACACCTGGCAGGGCATCTACCGCTCAGAAAACACAACCGCGCAAACAAGGTAATTATTTGTGCTTCCAGGATCTAGGTGCTCTATTTTGTTTGTGCAAATCAAGGTCATTGTCAGCCAAACGCGCCATAATCCACAACGCGCCATAATCCATAATATCCTGCTTTCTACACCCGTTGCCGAGTTGCTGAAAACATAAAATGTATGCCCTTTCCCAAAAGCAGCGGAAGTTGCCAAAGTGATCACATTACAAAACTTGCTTGTAAGCATGATGTACGCGGTGAACCGCACCTAAGCAAAAGTACGTTAACGCTAACTTTTACAGTACTTAGTCCTAGCCGTGACACAAGAAAAGAAAACGTTACGGAGCTCACAATAACGGGCCGACGTTCGCTAGGGCAATTCTGCAAAAACTTCAAAACCCGCATTGTTTTGTAATTGGCAGGAGATACAAAACGTGTAGATCGAGACCGGAGTCGAGATTGCTTCCTCTTGTGACTTTCAGCTTTTTTTAGTAAGTTTTGCCTTTCAGTTTACAATGTCAGCCTCCTCCGCGTCGTGCCCTTCACCCTCTATTTCAATTGGGAAACATAGGACCGGTTCGGCGGCACCGCTGAGGAAGAAATCCATCGACCATTTCCGGACTTGCAGAAGCTGGAGAATCCGTTCAGCCATCGCTCTTGCATGTAGGAAAGGGCTTCTAAGAACCTGTGCACAGCTAAACTCATTTTCGCCCTGCCTTGGCCATTCTCTAGTGAAAGACCTCGTCAAGGTATTCATTCGGAACGACAGCAAACTAACCCCTGTTTAAAATTTTGAATTTTCCCCGCTTTTTTCCATTCATATCACCATAGTTGTCACGACTACTTCATCTGAACTATAATGTGCATTGTGCTAAGGGTCCATTTAGTACGGTAAGGATTGCTTATTAGTTAACTTTTTGACGCTAAATAAAACAGATAAATAAATAGAACAGATTTCAGATTACATGTGGTAGTGTGAATTATGTGACTGTTCCTGTACCGTCTTATAAAAGCCAACTTTGTATCATTCTTCTTCTATATCACTGATGATGCCCTCCTGGGTGAAAATTTGGACAACTTGAACTGTACGTGGTCTCGTTATATGCATACAGGTAGAATGGACTACATGGAAATTCTGTAGGTATTCGCGAATTTCCGTTATATCCGCAGTCGTTATTAGCAAAGTTGACTGTATCTGTGGCCCAATACAAGAGGATAGCGGTAGTTCTCCGGATTGTGATACCTCGGTCTAAAACTAGGTTCACATTCGTTGATGAGCGACAGGGCGCGGCGCGTGGAGCGACGGGCGTCCAATGTGGATTCCAGAAACGAGACTGCATCCTTACCTCTCAGAACTCAATTTTTGGGTTCGGCACCAGGGTAGAGATGAAATTAATTTTGAAAATGATTTCTGTGATTCTCTGGGGAATCTCTAACTTCCTTTTAGTTCTGAATTTTTACAAAGTAAGTTAACCTTTTGAGCACGACGCTACCTGAATGCCCTTAAAAGTCCTGTCTGGGCACAAAAATCTCGATGCTTGAAAGGGCAGTGCTTCCGTCCAGATATGGTTGAACAGAAATGTATTGCAACTCAGAGTCTCATAAGAGGATTCTTCTTTCTGAAATTCGCAGAAATACATTTAAAATTTCCTCTCCACTTTGCTGATAAGTCAGGCACAGTGGGCTGGTCAAAGACCATGATTGAGATACGCGAGGTACCTGTTTAAGTCCTGCCCGGGAGCGTTTCTAGCTACGCTGCTACCCACAGTCCACTGGAATCTTGTGGCCAGGCACAAGGGGTATATGGACGCGGATAATGGGGTTTCTTGGCACGTGTGCACGTGTACCAGTGGTTGTGAGACGTATCCCGTCTCCTCACCATTAGGCTCTTCATCTAGCGCTGGCGTTTACCACTTGCTAGCGGCCGTCGTGAGTTTCCTTCGGGAACGGACAAGCAAATATTTCGGGACTTTTGATCACCACCTTTTGTACTGACATTTTTGTATGTGTTCCGCTGTTAATTATAACTAGATCTACAATGTGATCAGCCCAATGAAATCTCCAATGGCAATGCGATAGTTGGAAAACAGAATTTAGCTTCCCTTTCGTCTATACGATGCAATGATGGATTCATTTTCGAGGGAGACGACCCAAGTATAACGTGTGAGAGGTTACCAGACGAGTCAACCGAATGGACCAGTGTCAAAGGGGAATGTCAACGTATGTACATGTACATGTATGCTCAATGGGGTTCACAATATCACCTAACCGTGGATTTCTTCTTACAGCTGCAACTAGTTCTGGAGTATTGATTAATTTTATCTGATCATGTACTTGCTTTGTTCCCTCGGAGCTATTAGTAAACCCATTTTATGCTCGTAAAAGTATCATTGGATTTCCTGAAAGGAATGCGTGCAGCTACGTATTTAAATGACATATGAACGAAATCGCTATATACTACCGGTAATACCTAGCCAATATTGAACATTTAGGTGTCTTCCACGGGTCGGAGGTCTTCCTTAATGAACCCGAAAGGGCACTTTTGGTCGACCCTGGACACTACCTTTCAGCTGAAAGACAAAAACTGTGTGGACAGCTTATACTAGTAAGTGCCATACACTAACTATAGTTATACTCTGAGAAGTATCCATGCTCTCCCGTGTATTCAACGTTGCAGCTCTTCCACCAAACATCACTGTCAATGCCACAGACGCTAACATCTCGCTAACGATTGAACATATTCACACAGCTCCGCTGATCCAGCAGTATTGTGCAGTAGTGGTCTCCCTTACCAGCAGCCATAATGAAAGCGAAGCCGAAAGTTGTCACCAAGGCCCCAACGTGGTCATAGAGCGATCCTCGAGCGATGACGTCTTCCAGCTAATGGCATACGTGGTCACTGATGAGAACGTAACAAGCAAGTTGTCTCGAAGCGCTGTTGTTCTCCCCTTGTCATAATGTAGGTTGGTATAAAGCACTAGAATTACTCTAAAAGTTGAATGAAATGATTGTGCTTTGCTGTCAATTCGTGAGTTTTGTATTTTCACTAGTATAATACCTCTAGTAGAAAGGTGATGGCCACGTGGATAGGAGTTAAGATTAACCGTACACTAATATAATATTATAATCAGAAAGTTTAACAACTAGGCATAAAACTGGCAGAATACATTTGAAGAGCTGACAATTAAGTTGGTATGTCTGAATTTAACAAAATATGTGCAAGCACTTGTAGTTCTCTCCGATTGTGCCAACAGTTGCAGGTAGTTTTCCTTCGCCGTGATCATCGACTGTGCAACGCCTTTGAAAGAGTTCCTGGCGGGAACCATGAAACTTTCATACCCCTCGATAATGGCCCAAACATCACATTATTTATGGGTCTACGAACGAGTTACGCAACTGCGTCTACGAACAAACTACGAACAAACCTCCATCAAACGAACCTTGCCTCGCCTTAGGAGGGTTCTTGGAGCGGTACCGCTTAACCACGCCCGCATCCCAGAACACCCATGAAGCCACATATGATCGTCTTGAAAAGAGCCAATTTACAAGCGCTGATAAAACAGCCAGCTCCTCAATTAGCTTGTACTATACACCGGCAGATAGTAGAATACCTCTTCTAACACGTCTTTGCAAATATGCCCCATCAGAATCTTCGCTTTGTTTCCCAGAGGGCATTAGCGCTTTTACGTTTGGTAAATTGCTTGCCTTCGCCAACGTGGAAGGTAACATCCCGGGAGTGCTCAGTCTGCCACCGCCAGTAATCCTTAGATCGGAGCAATTACAACCTTGAAACTTGAATACTCCTCAGACAATTGTCGAAATCACATTATGTATGGGTCTGCAAACAAGCCACACCACAGACTGCACGAATAAGCTACGAACAAAACTCCATCAAGCCAACACTGCCTCACATCAGCACAGTTCCCGGGCTTTAGCAACGCAAGCAAATTTTCAATAGTTGCAACAAATATTGTTCTTGGCGCAAGGAGAAGTTTGTGATCTGGAGTGAAAAATCATCACCGCTGCTTTTCCTTGTCAGAATCAACAACTCTTTGTTCTGCAGCGTTGGGAGTAGTGTTGGAGTAAAATTGATAATAAAATGTCGCGGCGGTCTGTTTTCATGCGCAGGCATGAATTTGGCCGCATTTCAGCTTGGTGGAGTGGACAAATGCTTGGAAAATGGAGGATGGGGAAAATGTACTCAGTGCTAGAAGAGGTATTATAGTTACTATCTGTTGGTGCATAGTACTTTGAATGCGAATCTAGCTGACTGTTTTATCAGTGATTGCAAATAGGCTATGAAGATGATCATTTGTGGGGTCAAGGATTGATGGCTCTTGTCTTTTGGAATGGTGGCATGGCTAAACGGTGCTGACCCAGGAGGCCATATTGGCTTCATTGAGTTTTTGTCGCCGCCTGTTCGTGTACGTTAGGGTGTCGCTCGTTTGTAGACCAACACATCATTGTGATTTTCCTCTCATTTCCTTGGGTTTGCCATTTTCAATGTTTCCTTCAGAAATGTTTTCAAGAGTTTTTTTCACATTTATTCTACCCCCCCCCCCCCCCCAAGGTGACCTACATGCACATTTTGGTAAACATCTACACATAGTACAATTCTTCCTATACCTCAACATATTGAACTGTAAAATGTGAACAGAAAATCAGAACAATTATGCCGGTCCACCAGGTATAATTATGTCAATTGTTGCTAACAACATTTTCTCCTATAAACACCCTTAACTGCTAGAGTTCCTTTTATGAATATGTTGGTCCTTTGATTGCGACTACAGTAATGTTCCGCCCTCGTTGCAAATTGAGTGTTACCTTGTTCTTTTTCTGCTAGGCCCAAGTTCCAAAAAGCCGAACTCATGCCGGGATGCGTCGTCTAGAAACATTCCGGCATCTGTAATTCTGTCCATAGTGGTTGCAGTAATCACTGGAGTTACTTCAGTAGCTGCTCTGCTGCAAGTTACCTACTGGAAGATACAGGACTACAATGAAGGATCTCGAAAACCCGGGGATTGTTTTCCTTGTCTAAGCCACAACAGTGCGAGGACGAAGAGGCGTTAGATGACAACATTAAACGAAATTTGGGTAACTATGTCGATAATCATCAACGCTGGGAAGCGCTGTACGACACCGATCTGTATGTAAACCGTGATATTTCGGACGAGGTGAGGCATGGCAATGGCGTGCCTTACGATCCGTTTGACACCGCAGGAGATGCCACAGGGCTCAGCACACGCTAGGCTGACCTACAATTTAATCTTTGCCATTCGCCTGTGTGACCCTGCCAAGCACATGATAATTGAAGAACAGAATGAGACAGTCTGCAGGTGCACTGTTCCGCCGCATGCCCAGCCCAGAATACCTTCCGAAATTGAGCGAGCGATTCACAAACGTGTTACCTTTTGGGACTTACTTTTTCGTGCACAGTTTTTTCCTGTATCCCTTAGCTCATGCATCTCCCAATATTAAATCCTTGATATCACAGCCCCATTGCGTTTTCGAATCTTCCCTTGAACCAATGGCTTTCCCCACTCTGGTGGGTAAAAAAATAGTATTGTGGAGAAAGGCAGCGTACATTTGCCGCCATTCTATACACCATGGTTGATTTCCCGACCAAATCTCATCTGACATAATAACAAAGCTCAAGTGTGTTTTATTTTACACAAATTCTTTCCTTTGCCAGAGATTTTCACGCTAACTTGCTTTTAATCTCATAATGTTTTTTCGCACTTCCCTTCCCGTTGGAATGGCGGGCAGACCAAATAGTATAAAGTAATGCAATTTAAACTTAATGCTCTATACCAATTAATACTTTATACCAATGTTTGCTTTTTCCGCTTGTTGGGCTGTTCATAATCCCCTTTCAATGGGTAATTATTTCCCTTTTTTATTCAGTGTTCTAAACCAAAATACCCTTATTCAATAAACTGACCCACTCAGATGTACACTTCTCTGCAGTGCGTAAATGTATATGTAGTTCACTTTGGTTAATACCATTTTTCGTCAGTACCGGCGGTCAGTGTTGTGCATTGTTATCGCCTGATTGTTTAGTTACCGGTGGTGTTAGTGGACATTATAGGGTAACTTGTAGTTCCTTGGTCCTTTTTTCTTTGCTATGAAATAATCCTTGGCTCTCCATCCCAGTTCATCAATACCATTTTTCAACAGAGATGGCCAATACGAAGGCATTCATTTGAGGCTCCCTAAACAGGTGACTTGGACGCCATGCTGTCAGGAGCCAAAGGAATGGAATAAGTCAGTGTTGCTTCACTTCCATCAAATCAAGGGTAGTAGTAATGTACAGGTTCCTGCACGAGTACGAGGGCAGTACCGCAGAATCCAGCCCGCTCCGCGATAGCGGCAAAGGCTGGATGAACAGCGGTACTGGCCGAGGATGAGTGACTGGAACGTGTTTCCCGTGTGCACCCAAGCCCAGGAGTATGCATGCACTGGCACACCATACAACAATGTGCATAACTCGCTTTTTCCTTTATGCCACGTGATTATCGCCTTGGTTTCGAGCAATGTCAGGTCAAACTGCGAGGGCTGGAAAGCGCGGTCCTGCCTGCTAAAAGCCTTCACAGGTGATGGAACTGGATCCACTGCCCGTCGTCAAGGTCGGCAAGTGCCGACGGGTAGGAACGGATTCCACTGTCCGTCGTCACTTGACGACGGACAGGAACGGAGCCCACAGCATTCATTGGCTCACGAACTTGGCGGGTGTTTCGCAAATACAAGGACAACGGAACGAGCGACAAAATACGTCGTACAATGATTGTTTGGTGTGCGCGTGCATGCACACTCTTTGCCTTGGGTGCACAAGGGAAACACGTTCTAGTCGTTCATACTCGGCCAGTACCGCTGTTCATCCAGGCCTTGCTGCTATCGGGGCGCGGGCTGGAATTCGCGTTACTGCCGTCGTACTGGTGCAGGAACCTGTGCGTCCGTTGTCTTTGTATTCACGAAACACGCGCAAGTTTGTGAGCCAATGAAAGCAGTGGATTCCGTGGAATGTCTGGAATCAGTTCCTGCCCGTCGTCACTTGACGACGCGCAATGGATCCAGTTCCATCATGTTTCAGCAGGCAGGACCGCGATTTCCAGCCCCCGCAGATTGATATGTCATAGGTCGACTCCAAGGCTACAATAACGTGATATACGGGAAAGTTTCATACACGGGATTTATCATGGATGATTTGGAACTGTTTTCGTTGGCTATATTCTCATCTCTCTTCGCTTTGTTCTCTCTGCCTGGGCTCTCATCTATCTTTTTTTGCTTCCTTGTATTAATGAGAGAATATATGCTGGTTTGTATTTGTGGGTCTCCATGATGCGTGGTCCATGCGTACTCATCCGGAAGATATTTTTGAATATTAATAATAATATCATGGACGCTCACCAATCAGACACACATAGCATGCACACAACCAACAGGCACACACGCACCGTGACATTGATGAGCAGATTGAATAGCCGACCAGCATCCCGACAGACATAGGGACAGCAGTAAGTGATGGTGACGGAGAGACAGATGGATACAAATGTAGGGGTAGTGAAGGAAGAAGGAAGTTATGGATAAACGTCGGTGGCCTACATTCACTCCTCTGGCTCCTGACAGCATGGCTTCACTGTTACCTGTCTCGGGAAGCTCAATCGCATGTATGTACCTTGGTGCCGAAAAAGAAAGAGTTTTAAACTCTACTGTTAGAAAGAACAAATGATTGATCTGTTACGTACATGGCTGAGAAAAGCAAAAAAAAAGGTTTGCGGACTACTAGTACCTAAGCGCAATACGCCAGTGTGTGGTTACTAGGCCCCGGCGGATATTGCTAGCATTATATCATACATAATAAATTATTAGCACTTTCAGGAAACTAGCACTGCGCTAGTATAATCCGGCAAGTTATGGAGAAAACTAGCATATTTGTGCGAAAACTTGCATATTTGTGCGAAAACTAGCATATTATTGCAAAATACGGAATTTTCGTGAGAATTCACAATGCTCTCGCGACTACTACCGGACCTTTGCCTGCATAGTAATAATAATTCTGTGCTTATTCCGCAAAATACATACTTGTACATGCTGTTATCAAACTGCAACATTAGTAATCTAAACCACTCCTTCCAGTTTTCCGAAGCAGAATTCAAGCATTATCAGTGTTATGTTGGAGCAGAATGTGAGCATACTGAAAAGCAGAATCCATCACATTCTCGAGCATTATCCGTTTGGGTCTTAGTGGTCACTGGCAAAGGCACTTGCGTAGCCGCCACCATACTGTGACCATAGCTGTACTGTATTACAAACAGGCACATGGCTTCTGTAGGAATGGCACACCCGATTGCACTTCCACTGAATAATAATAATAAGTTTATTATAATGACCCGAAGGCAAAACGCCTATCGAGACGTTCACCGCATTGAATGGTTGTGGTATGAAAAAGCAAAGAGGCAACCATTGTATGTGTGGAGGGCGAGGGGGGGGGAGTTTTGAACTATGCACAGTGAAGGGATAACTATTGACGGTATAAAACTCATTTTTGCGCTGACGTTAGATTGTCCACGTAAGAGAACTCACACTAAAAATTCGTCACCGCCAAACGTCTTGTTGACTCAGTTTTTTTTGGATTTTTCCAATAAAGTACATGTATGTGTGCATGCGACAGATCAATCATTGGTTAATTGTAACTGTAAAATTAGAAGTCGTTTACTACGTACAGTACATATTGTACCCATAGAACTGGTAAGGGAACTATCAATACCCGAAGTCTGACAGAAGCCAACAAGCGGTCGTAAACCGGACGTTCTAACCATGATGTTATTCTCAACAGAAGGTTGGTGCGAGATGAAGGACGCCAACAAGCACCAGATGATTATCAGTTCATTTCACAGTGTCAGATTGAAGCGTGTGTTTTCCATCACATTGAATACCCACTAGTACTGTAGCTAGTGTAGGAATGTCTAAGCAGTTTTGACATTGCGTGGCCTTACAAATTAATGTATTTGGTAGAACACCAAAAGCCACAGCGTTGTACACAGTCGGTACCCTAAATAACGAGCTTCGATTCGCAGCTGAAAGTGATTAGCACTGAGCTCAGACGTTTGAATCTTTGAGCAGAGTGTTCCTATGAGAGCCCAAAGAATAAGTCACCCATAAGGAACCCGGTTAAGTGATTGTCAACAGATAATAATTATGGCACGAGTCAGCAGAGGATATTATGCTAATCGCCTTGGGTCTAATGGTACTGTTATGTACTTGTGTTGGTGAGTGACGCATCTTAACTCATATTGTTTCAGGCTTTGTGCATTTGTCAAAAAGATGAAAATGATCTTTGCTGTTTGACTTATGAACAGAATGATCCCTTTTGAATGTCGAAGGATTCTTTCAGCCGATTCTGATATAACGACGGCTGCTGGAATGAATAGAAAGTTCGGTATTTTGAAGGGCTTCCCACTTAGGATCTTACTTCAGTAGTTGTGCAGATACATTACTAAACGCGGTGACTGGATAGTATGTGTGCCACCAGAGGTCTATTTCCTATCTTATAATAATTCAACGTATGAAATCTGTTCTCAGAACGGACATTCAATAAATTATAAGCCCATTCCTGCTTATTCGAAATTAGGAAGTAGAAGATGCAGTGTTTTCGTTCTTGAATATTTAGATACAACCAGAGTGCGTATTGTCGGTGGCTCGCATCCGTGGATAGGACGAGTGGAGGTTAGCCCTACTACTGACACTAATGGAACATGGGGAACGGTGTGCGACGATAGCTGGAACATCCAAGACGCACACGTTGTTTGCCGCCAACTCGGGTAGGTATACTGTTTGGTCCGGATAAAGGATGAAAATTTAATGTACTTTGCACCCCCATTCTTGGCTATGGCAGTTAATCGAAGGAAATCCATTACAAATAAGGTGATGGTTTTTAATTAGGGCTGCTACGGGAAGGGGGTTGGCCAGGTAGTAGAGAGGTTTTGCAGAGCGAACGGTCGCGCGAATTTTTGTTTGACGTCACGAAAAGCGAAACTTCTTGCGAACGTTCGCAGTTTTGAACGCGAAAGTTGCAGGAAATGCGAAACAAACTTTCGCAGTAATTTTCCCTGTTTCTGGACCACTGGTCAGCCTAGTGCACGGTGAGCCACCCTCAATCGTATACTTTATTATCCCATACATGCTCTCTTATTGCATTTATTCATTTTCAAAGCTACAAAGCTTCTGGCTGTATCTGTGATCAAGCACTATTTTGAGTTTGGAACATAGTTTGTGTCGATGCCACGTTTACCTCTGCAGGTATGCAAACGCTTTACGTGCTATTCAGACGTTCGGCGGTGGTCTGGGCCCTATACTTCTGGATGATTTGCGTTGTACTGGACAGGAAATTGACTTGTTCCAATGTCGAGGAAGACCAGTGGGCAGTCACAACTGCGGCCATAGCGAAGATGCTGGTGTGGAATGTGGTAAGTGTTCCGCATTACGCATCCGAAAAAACTGAATGATAAACAATATTTCTCTCACTTACCTACCCAAACGCAAACCCATACGCAAGTACACAGGCACAGGCCCACGCACAAGCACATACTCATACTCCTGCTTATCACTGAACGATGATAGCAAACAAGCCTTTTTAGACAAAGCAACTTGTGCTGGGATTACACTATAAAACAGTTTGCTAGGCTGATGAATAGACAACACACAGCTGGTTGAAGTGGCCATTTCTGGACCATGAATCCCTCTTTTCATTTTCATTTCCATTTCTTTTTCTTTTCTAACACCGAACCACCGCACCACATAATCAGACATACACTGACTGTTGGTAACCACCCAGAAGAATGAACTTAGGCCTAGGAGAATGAGAAAAAGAAGACATACGCGTACCACGGTAGTCGTAAGGAAATGAACCTGCACACTCTCGATTTGGAAACCCACTCCACGTACCACTGCACCGTATGGACACACACGCACACGTCGTGATACCTCTGTCCTTGGGGACAGGTCTTCAAGCAAGCCTCTGGTGTAGATTTGAAAATTTGATTACCTTGGCCATTCAATAGGTGAGTGATAAGGCTATTTCGCAGATCGTGGCATAATCTGAGCAAAGACTAAAAAGAAAAAAGAAAAAAACGGGGAACTTGTAAACCTTTGGTACTCTCATAGTTTTATTGGCAGCTTTTGTTGCTCTCACAGTGTCGAACTTGCAATGATCGTCTCATTACGGGCATTTGGTACGTAGAATACTTTCCATTCTCGGCTGCGTCAGATGTGATGAGTCGCAGTTGATATTTTTCAACGGTAATGAACAGCATTTTTAATTTTTTTGTCTGCAAAGTTCCAAGTGTAGGCTGTGCGAATTCCCCAGAGGGTGTGCACTCTACAATGGTATACTCGAACGCAGGATTTAGGGTTACAGCATCGTACACGTGTCTGCCTGGCACTCGGCGCCTGAGGGGTGACAGTCGGCTCATTTGCAATACTGCAAATCATTAGCTAGGAGTTCCTCTGGTTTGTGAAGGTCGATGTGTGGATAGCACATGTTATGTTATCTTTTATTTACTTTGGCTTAGTAGGTAAAGGCATTGTTGTCTTCTTGTTCTGGATGAAGAGGCACGTCGCATTTCATAGGCTACGATGAGAAACAGCTACGAATACTGTAAAATAATAGCTATGAAAAGTATGAATGCCGCAGACATCACCACGCAACATGACAATTTGTTCAAGGTTTGGTTTTGTGTGTTTCCAAAATCGATTTTCACGCTCCGATCATCAGTGGAAATACGGAACTAAAGAGATCAAGGGAAAAACAAAGGTTAAAAATCCGAAGAAGTGTGACACATGACGGGTAACTTGTATTACACTGTTCATGCCCGTTTGTCACACTTATTCTTTATTTTAGTTCTCACTTTTTGTAATACTTACCACAAGTTACCCGTCATGTGTCACACTTCTTTGGATGTTTAACCTTTGTTTTTCCCTTGATCTATTTAGTTCCGTATTTCCACTGATGATCGGAGCGTGAAAATCGATTTTGGAAACACACAAAACCAAACCTTGAACAAATTGTCATGTTGCGTGGTGATGTCTGCGGCATTCATGAGTTTCATAGCTATTCAAATAATCTACGTGGAGATAAAAGTTTAATAATAGCAATGAAAAGTATGAATGCCGCAGACATCACCACGCAACATGACAATTTGTTCAAGGTTTGGTTTTGTGTGTTTCCAAAATCGATTTTTACGTTCCGATCATCAGTGGAAATACGGAACTAAAGAGATCAAGGGAAAAACAAAGGTTAAAAATCCAAAGAAGTGTGACACATGACGGGTAACTTGTGGTAAGTATTACAAAAAGTGAGAACTAAAATAAAGAGTAAGTGTGACAAACGGGCATGAACAGTGCAGAAACAACTCATGAACACGGGGTGCAAACTCACGAAAATAACCTAAGTGCTAAAACATGTTCTTTTTGCTTACACAAATCGGGCTTATGCGTACGAATACAAACAGCTTCAAGGACCTTCAACTGCTGGACATAACGGGCACGACACAGTACAGAGAAGTGGGAATCATCATACACACTCAAACAATCGGGACGAGATAACAAATGCAAATACACAGCTGACTTCTTACGAATTTCACCCTCATCAGCTCCATCACCTTCCCTGCCACCTGACTCCTCCTCGTCCGTTTTATCACCATCACCACCAGCCGTCTCACCGTCATCCGCCTCGTCTTCATCCGCCGCCTCGTCATCACCCAACTATTGGCTCCAACTACCGACCAGTGTCACTTTTGCCAGTGATATCCAAAGTGCTTGAGAAGGTAGTACACCGACAACTTGTAGCATTCTTCGACAATCATCCGGAACTCGGTGCATTACCGGAGGAGCAGTTTGCTTACAGGCGCAATCACAGCTGTGAAGACCTTTTGGCGTATGCAATAAACGACTGGCAGTTGGCCTTGGACAAGAAGCAGCTGTGTGGAGCCATGTTTGTGGACATGAGCAAGGCCTTCGACCGCGTTCAGCATAGCAAGCTCGTGCAGGAACTGGCTTCAGTTGGCGTCGGAGGTGTGGCATTGCGTTGGTTCGCAGACTACCTTACTGGGAGAACCCAGCAGGTCGTTGTCGGCGATGCCCGAGGCAGTACAGAGCCCTGCTCACGTGGTGTACCACAAGGCTCCGTGTTAGGCCCCTTACTTTTCTGCATTTATATCCGGCGTACCCCTCAGAAATTTCAACATTGCCGTGCTCTCCTGTTTGCGGACGACATCGCGTTCTACGTCATCGGTCGCAAGGCTTCAACCGTGCTCAGAATGCTTCAGACAGATCTCTTGAATCTGGAGGACTTTCTCAGCGAGCGGGGACTGGTGCTGAATCCCAAAAAGTCTCAGCTACTGTTGCTCAGACGACCTACTGCGCAACTGGACGTGATCCCCAGCATCACCTGCAAAGGCACCGTAATCCCCGAGTCCAGCCATGTTCTGTACCTTGGCCTCCTATTGGACTCGTCGCTCAGCTTCGAGCAGCAGGTTGAGCGTGTGTGCGCAAAGGCACAGTGCAAGGTTGCCTCATTCCGCCACGGGCGCCGCGATGTCTCCATGACCGGCCGCCGCATGTTTTACCTGACAATTGTCCAGAGTACCTTGGACTATGCCAGCACATGTTATGTTCACTGCTTGTCTGCTAAACTCAGAGACAAACTTGAGTCAACCAGCAATAGGTGCCTAAGGCGAGTGTTTGGCCATGATCAGTATACTTCTATCGATTTCATTCTCACCAAATATAACCTGTATACTTTCTCTCGCCGTGTAAACTTGAAGCTGTTTGTGTTTGTTTTTAGGTGTCTATCTCGTTGCACCAGTCCTCTTTTAAGCACGATATTTACCCCCCGCTCTGCATCATGCCGCACAAATGCTGCTACCCGCGGTCAAGCTTCAGCTGCTCTGAACCTACCCAGAGCTACGTCTCGTTACGGCCTGAATGCTATTTCATTTTTGGCAGCAGACAGATGGAACATGCTTCCACCTGGATGTCGTCAAGCTAAGCCCCTTTCTGCATTTGTCACAAGCACCAAGTCATTCCTAGGGTTCCCAGTAAAAAGGCAACGCCTGTTGGGAGTTCCCTAGTAAAATAATAAATTCTACTACTACTACTACTACCCGCCTTCGTGAGTTTGCACCCCGTGTTCATGAGTTGTTTCTGCACTGTTCATGCCCGTTTGTCACACTTACTCTTTATTTTAGTTCTCACTTTTTGTAATACTTACCACAAGTTACCCGTCATGTGTCACACTTCTTTGGATTTTTAACCTTTGTTTTTCCCTTGATCTCTTTAGTTCCGTATTTCCACTGATGATCGGAACGTAAAAATCGATTTTGGAAACACACAAAACCAAACCTTGAACAAATTGTCATGTTGCGTGGTGATGTCTGCGGCATTCATACTTTTCATAGCTATTATTAAACTTTATCTCCACGTAGATTCTTAATACTGTAAAACACGATATTTTCAGTGTAACTTTAATTTTGGTCATTTCGGTAGAGAAAACAAGAACCTAAATTTAGATTACACCTAAAAGGCACCGGAGTATGCACTGTACATGCAGGGAATGCTGGTCACCTAATTTTAAATTACACCTCAAACCTTGCAGGTCTCTGACACCGAAATTTATTACAACTAAAATTACATGTTTTACAGTTGACCAGCGATGAGGCGACACCAGTTAAGTAATCGCGATGAACAAGACCCACAGAATCAGCAATTGAAAACGGCTGTATTGCATAAAAATCACGATTTTGACCCTAGCTAGCGCCAGACGCTACAAAAATAACGTATTTGACATAGGTCCGGAATTACTAGAGTATTCAGGTTGACCGCTCCTCACAGAAGTTTGGATCAGTTCTGTTTTTTCATTGGAAAGATAATGGACTGATAGTTTTGGATCAATACAGATTTATGTAGGTTGTACGTCTCGATATCTGTATAAAAATGGTCAAAAATTGTGGATTCAGATCTTACGGCCTACACCAATGTATGAATGCTTGAGACCTGGCGCACCAGAGCCCAAGACAGAAAAGGCTGGCGCACCCTGAAGGCAACTTGCTAAAACCAAACTGTTCAAACCACTCCAGACCGAATATTCAGAAATGACGAGACAACCCACCAGCTATTATCAATGTACTAATAATTCTCACCTTTCCGTAGTGCATCCAATCGACCACAGCTATTCTGCTCTACAGCATTGTTCCTCGAGGTTCTGAGCTTTCTGTTTGTCTTTCTCTTTATCATCATCCTGAATGGTACAAGTGAGGTAGGCATCCCGCTTACATCGCGATAGTGCTTATAAAAATAAATAATAATACACTAATGAATGGGCTGGTGAGTTCAGATCAACCACAAATAAGTGTATGCCTTGATGGATTATGCTAATATTTTTTGTGAAATTATACTTTTCGCATTGCTGAAAAAATTGGAGAATTATTATATTGTATTTTTGTATTTTTATTATATTTAAGGATTTCTCAAAGGCTTTGGGCCTGTCGAGGGGGATCTACTGCGAGAAGAATTAAATGACAACTTTATGTAGAGGAAGCAGTTAATCGAGGATATTATTATTATTTATTATTCACACATATCCGCCGGATGAGTACGCGTGGCCCATGCACCATGGGGACCCACGAATACAAACCAGCATATGTTCCCTCAGCAATACAAGCAAGCAAGCACGCAAAGATAAATGAGAGCCCAGGCAGCGAAAACAAAACGAAGAGAGATGAGGACATAGGCAACGAAAACAATTCCAAAGCATAGCCAGGGATTGAATGTGTGCATCTGGGTACGACAGTTAACACGGCTAGTGCAGCCGTACAGAGCGCAGCAGCATGCAAATACAAAAGCGCCACAGCAGCAGCAGCCAAGAGTGTGCAAACACTAAAAAAGAAGATCAGTCCATGAAAAAATTATTGTCGCCACAGGTAGACATCTCCGGCAAGAATGCATGCGTGCGCACAAGTAGGCAGGTAAGCATGTCAGATGTAATCGTATTATTATGGCCAGGCTAATTAACAGTGCTGTTTCGCAATGAATTCCATCGGCATTTATCATACGCCACCTTCCGAAGCTGGGCTAGGCCAGGTCGCGACAGAAGCACAAGCCCCAGCTTCTCCCGACAATCCAGTGAGAGAGTGGTTAGCAGTGTTGTTCTTGGTCTGCCTATCCTTCCCCGCAAGGCACCAGAAGCAGCAAAATCGAGAGCGACCTGTGGCGGTGCCCCTGATGGCATCCGGAGCACATGCCCCAGGAAGCTCCATCGCCTCGCCGCGATCTCCTTGGAGATGGGTTGGGTGCGACAGCGGTTGTAGAGTTCCGTGTTTTTGATTATATTTGGATACTTTATACGGAGTAGCGAGCGGAGGTGACGGCGGTGGCAAACGTCCAGAGACGTTCTGAGTGCCTCAGTGAGGCCCCAGGTAGCGCAGTTGTAAAGCAAAATGCTTAGAACTTAGCAATTGTACAGTCTCAGCTTCAACGTTAGGGAGATACCTGATGACTGTAGAAGGCTTTGCATCCGGCCAAATGACTGCGATGCCAGAACCATTCGGTGTTTGATGTCCTCGGCAGTACCAGCTCTCGATCCAACCGACTTTGCCATCCGCCATTCTTCTTTCCCTCTTTTTTCCAGGTCTGCATCGAGGTAGAAGTGGGTCCGTTCAGTTTTCGCGCCGTTGACCATCAATTGGTGTTCTGGCATCTTCAGCACGCATACGTCATGGGTTTGTTCAAGATTTTGGTCATTTTCATCGAGGAAGTCAAGATCATCTGCGTACTGAAGTTCAGGGATAGACGGTGCTAGGCCTGTACTTTCTCTTCGGAACTGATGTCTCAGCTGCTGCAGAACATGTTCAAAGTAGCACGTAAACAGGACAGGGCTCAGGCAATCTCCCTGTGGTGTGCCAATGCCAGATTGAAAGGCGTCTGCAGTCTGTCCGCATACTCGAACACTGAGCGTTGTGTCTACAAGCAGCGTTGAGACCATGGCTCGAGCATCAGGTACGCCAGGCGCTGCAGTGAGGATTGATTCAAGCAGGCTGTTTCTATGCGGAGTGTCAAAGGCCTTGGAGAGGTCGATGCCCAGCTTGTTGAATGACCACTGCTTATTTTCTACTAAACTGCTGAGAATACGAAGAGTGAATACAATATCACTCGTCGACCGGCCTGGTCTGTACGCACTCTGTGAGGATGGCAGGTACTGTTCCACCTGGTGTTGAATCCGTCGCAGTGTGATACTTGACAGGATCTTTCTAACTGAATTCAGAAGAACAATTGGACGAAGGCTGCTACATGGACCCTTGGGTTTCCCCGGCTTCTGCAGAGGTATCAGCACGCCAGCACCAATCGCAGAATCTGGTGTCGCCGACTCTACAGAAGTTTGTAGGATGTGAGCAATTGATGTACATAGAGGCTCATTGCAGGCATATTTAAGCATCTCATTGGGAATTCCATCTGGCCCTGGTGACTTGCCATTCCTCAGTCTGCATATGGCAGAGGCCACTTCTGCTGTCGTTATGTTATTGGTTAGAGTTGTTGTTTCCTTCTTTAACGGCTTACTGCTAGAGTCTGAGAACTGCCCACAAAAATGGTCTGAGACTCGCCTGGCTTGCTGTGCTGGGTTGCATATTCTTGCGCCGTTCCCATCATCAACAGCTATACCAGACCTTCTCAGCCTGCAGAGGGCAGCAACAGAAGCATGCATTTTTGAGGTGTCGTTTTTGATACATTCTATTTCCACTGCCTTGGCTTCCAGACGGTCTACTTCACATTGCTTGACTGCAGCACTCAGCCGATGGAGCAGGCGATTTCTTTGCGTTTTCAGAGCAGTTTTTTCCTCGACATTTGGTGTTGCATTGATCTGGATTCGTAATTGTTTCTGGCGCGTAGATAGATCACTGATCGTTGGGTCATCGGTGACATAGCTGGAAGACTGCCTTCCACGGGTGTCTTTGCCCAGGACAGCCTCCGCTGAGCACTTGATAGTCTCTGCAAGCTTTTCCCATGTCACGCCACTGTCCAGGCTGGATATTGCATGCGATATTGAGTCTCTGTACACTTGCTGAAGGCTGGAGTTTGTGGAGAGCTTTTCAATTGGTATGCGACCTTCCTTCTGTTTACTGCAGTAGTGGCTGCTGATGGCTCTTGATGGCTCCACCATGGTGGTCACCACCATCTTGTGATCAGATGCCAGTTCACATCCCGCATAAGCTCTACTGTCTTGCAGTCCATGGCATATTTTGTCTGGGATCAGCACATAGTCAATTTGGTTATAGATATTTACATTTTGTTGATTACGTCGGATGGTGCCAGTCCAGGTAGTGATGTGTCTGGCAGGGTGCTGAAACGTAGTATTTGCGAGTCGCATGCCGGTTTCCTCACAGCTCTCCAACAGCGCTTCCCCGTTCGAGTTCCTTCGACCGTTCGCCCACCTGCCTAAACAAGTGTATGCGTCGGATGCGTGGCGGCGGCCGACCTTAGCGTTGAAGTCGCCTCCCACGAGCACGAGTGTTCTCTTGGCAAAACTACGAATTAGAGTGAGCAGCGAGTCATAGAATTCCTGTCGTATTGCGGGAGTCTTCTCAGACGTTGGGAGAGTTGGAGCGTACGCCGAGATGTATGCCATTGAGTTCTTGTTCGGGGACGGAAATGAAAACAGAGCGTAGCCGAGCCGGTCAGAGACCGCTCTCCAGCGCGACAAGTGCGGCAGTAGGCGAGGGCCAATAGCCAGGCCTAGTCCACCGTATCTGTTTATTGTGGGAAATGAAAGCAGCTTATAGCCGAACGGTAGACTCCACGTGCATTCGTCAATAATTTTAGTTTCCTGAACAGCACAAACATCAACCGAGCGAGCTTTCAGCGAACTAGCCAACTGCTCTCGCTGTAAATTGGACGAACAACTACGAACATTCCACGTAGCGACTCTCAGAAGCTTACGAGTCATGGCTGAGGGATGAAAGACGATGAAAGAGGAAGAGAAGAGGATAGGCTAAGAAAATAGATCGAGGCATACAAAGTCTGGTAAGCAACTGCAGTTCACTCCACCATTTCCACCATAACTTACGTGCTGTTTGCTTCATTTTGGCAATCTAGGGCTCTTTGAAACGATCTTTCAGCTGCAAAGAGAATGAGGCCACTCTAAATTCCATGGATGCCATAAAGGCTGCTCCAGAGCGCAGCGGATCACCATAGGTCGGGCCTCGTGGTGAAAGAAATATCTCTAAATTTCGTTCCAATGCCATTTCGATGTCGTTTCTCGCACACCTCTGGATTTTTTTGCAGCCCAATCAGTAGATTCTACGTCATTACACCCACACGTCATGAGTTGGCTGCACACCACGTGAGCAACGGGAAATCCCCGAAGCACGCAGCAACAAATTGATTTTGAAAAGTTTGAACAATTTGTGTTGCGATCCAACTTTGGAGCACCATATCTTTATCATCGTTGCTTCCATTGCCAAGGCGATTACACCATTGGAAAGCTTGGTGCTTCCTCTTTGATCTACATATTTTGATTCTCCCAACAGGACTAATAACAATGGAGTTATGACAGTTTTACGGTACGCAAAAAGACATCAGTCCAAATTGACTGATGCACCGCAAAGGGTTATGGAGTTGGGATACCGTCAGTGTAATAAATATATTGGCGAAAATGCTGTTAGAGAGAATGCTTCCATTCGGGAGGCTGGTTATAGAGGTAAGAGAAGGCAGTAGGCAGTTCCATAGCATTGAAGTTTTGTAGGAAAGGAGAGAAGAAAAACGCGCACCGTGATTATTGATGTTAAGTTTCTTGGACTTGCAGACAGTGAAAGGTGAACATGTTGGAGGTGTTCTGGAGATATATGTATAAGTTTTTTAAAGTCTGAGTAGAAGCAAGCGAAAAGGGTACTGGTAAAGAAGGGGGATAATCAGGAAATGAGAAAACCTCGAGGATAGAATCTATACGCGTGGAAATGGGACTTAACTTGCCGGCTTTCAGATATCCTAATCTCCGTAGGCCGGGAGTTCCACGTGTTGATCATGGAATGTAGTAGAGTGGAGCGGAAACAGGGACCAGTGTGAGTGGGCAGGAGGTAAAAGTGAGGACGTCGTGCACTCTTGGATAGAACTATGTTGAAATTGTTGAGGGGTAGGTATCACAGATTTTGTGCGCAATATCCTCACTCATTGTGAAATGGAACGAGAGAGCCTGCAAGCTCACGGCCCTGCGCTATGATTTTTTGCCTAGCGAGAGTCAACTTTCCGTTTGCATTCGAGAGTAACACGACACCGTCTACCACCTTGATGATCCAGGCAAAAAAGCATAGGGATGTTATAATTTTTTAATTTTTCCTTTTTTTCAAGACATAACCTAGGATTCGAGCCCGCACTATCGCCCTGCATGCATTCCCCCGCTAAACTTCGCATACATACTCATTCTTCCAAGTTGCTAAACGTTCTGATCTTGCATGTATTTATTATTTGAGAGCCCTATTTGAATAGCGTGGCCAGTTGTCTTTGACGGTATGGTACGGGACAGGTACGGGATAGCGCTTAAAGCTGTGTGGACCCTGGCTAGTGCCAGACGTTACTGAAGTAACGTCTTTTGCATAGCTACGGGAATAACGCTATGTCCGTTTTCTATTTTGTGCTTTATAGATATTGAATGCAGGCAAACGATTCACATTTCAAATGGAAAAGCTATAATTGGAAAACGCTCTATCGGTTCGATTGCGGCCATTAGCTGTGATGAAGGATATACACTGAACGGAGGCGACCCATCAGTAACGTGTGTATATACATCAGCAGCTCTCACTGCTGAATGGACATGCCAGAACACACGATGCAATCGTACGTATAGTTGTACTACTAGCCTTAGGGTAGGTTCACATAAGCAAAATCGGCGCCGCAAGATATCGCAAGACATTGGCGGTGAGCCAGCTCCTGATCCGTTTGCGCATACTGTGTGAAGCACTGGTAAACTAAGAATGTGTGATAGGTTTACCAGTGCTTCAAACATACTTAGCCTTTACAGCCTTCATCATAATTATTTCGGCCCGCGTCAATTTGAAACTGTTTATTATTTTGTTCCGGTGCATCCATAGCGGAACCTGCAGCCCTGTGCTTCAAGAAATCTTTACCAGCCGCTTCTGTAGCTCTCACACCACTGCCACAACGAGATCCCAGGTGTCTTTTTCTTTGGCATTACCCCCAGCACAGAGTATGGCTGGCTTTTCTCGGATTGGCTATCTCGCTGCTGACCGGTGGAATATGCTGCCTTCCACAGTTCGCACTTGTACAGACTACCGCTCAATTATTCGCTCATGCTTAACCTTCCTAGGGGCTCCCGTAAGAAGACCATAGGTCTGTGAGAAACACCCTAGTAAACTAAAGGTTAATAATAATAATAATAAAGGTTTGCTCCCCACACCGGAGCTCGCGCTATTCCGCCGACTTTACTTGACACTTGACTGACTCACGACTGCCATCCAGAGCACACGAGAAGTCCATCGAACCTTCGACTCGGCAAACCTGCAAGAAAGCACCGCTCCCTGCTCAATACACAGTACAAACTTACAGAGACGCTCCGCTTCCAGCGCGATAAACACCTCGTGAACACCAGATAGCAGCGTGAGTCAGTGTCGCTCCTGGACGGTGAGACAGACATCGAGGACCCTCGGTCATTCGCAACGCTGTCACCTCCAAACCAACTAGTCGCAAGCCCGCGCTGGGCACAACAGTACGAAGTAGTGGTTGCGACTTGGCGATGATTTGTAAGAAAGGTTTGCTCCCCACACCGGAGCTCGCGCTATTCCGCCAACTTTACTTGACACTTGACTGACTCACGACTGCCATCCAGAGCACACGAGAAGTCCAGTTCGATGGACTTCTCGTGTGCTCTGGATGGCAGTCGTGAGTCAATCAAGTGTCAAGTAAAGTCGGCGGAATAGCGCGAGCTCCGGTGTGGGGAGCAAACCTTTCTTACAAATCATCGCCGAAGTCGCAACCACTACTTAATAATAATAATAATAATAATAATAATGCCCAAAGATTATAGACCAATTACGTGTCTTCCGATACAGTACAAGCTCTTTACCGCCGCCATATCGAAGATTATGTGGCAGCACATCAATCAACATGAAATACTTGCAACGGAGCAGCGCGGTTGTGCAGCAGCTGGTCTTGGTTGCAAGGAGCACCTGATGGTGGATAAGATGATTCTGGAGGATGCCCATACGAAAGGGCGAAATCTGGTCATGGCATACCTGGACTTCAAAAAGGCATTTGATAGTGTGTCGCATGAATGGATTCTACATGCTTTGACGATGTATCGATTCCACCCGTCTTTGGTCACAACTATTGCTCGTAGCATGCGGAACTGGAGAACGACAATGCACATATGCGACCAGGGAAGATGCAGGGTCACTACCGGCAACATTTCAATAAGAAGAGGCATATTTCAAGGTGACACATTATCCCCGTTACTGTTTTGCCTGGCGCTAAACCCAATCAGTTTTGAGCTCAACCGATTGCCTTTGGGATACAGAGTCAGCTGCAGAGACGCCGAGTTGTCTATCAATCACTCTTGGTACATGGACGACATTAAACTCTATGGGAAAACTACAAAGGATGTGACTACCCTCGTGTCTACCGTGTGTGGCGTTGGTGATGACATCGGCATGAATCTCAACCCGGCCAAGTGTGCCGTGCTGCACATCAGGAGAGGAAAACCAGATGAAGGATGCTCTATCCAGGTTGGCGATGAGACCGTTGCAGAGTCGCTACGACTCAATGAAACATACAAGTACCTTGGAGTAGTGCAAGCAGCCATGATACCTCACCCGAAGCTCAAGACGCAACTCACTGCAGAATACAAAAAGAGATTGTATTTGCTTCTTAACAGTGGATTGAATGCGCGAAACATGATCAAGGCCATCAATACGTATGCTCTGCCGGTTATGACATATAGTTATGGAATCGTAAATTGGACCGAGGCTGAAATCAAGACCACAGATCGAGTGACAAGATCAGCCTTGACTGCGTCTGGATTTCACCACCCCAAGGCCTCAGTCAACAGGCTCTACATGAAGAGGGGAGATGGAGGCCGGGGCTTGGTCTCTTGTGAGGATATGCACGGCCGGAGCATGTGTGGCCTGGCCCGCTACATGAGTACCAGCCCAATAGACAGAATAAGCCTGCTTTATCAGTATCATCAACAAAAACCTACAACAAAAAGCCACTCAATAACTGCAAAGGCCGCTAAGTTCCTGTCGAGTTTGGATCTGCCAGCAGCTGGACCAGCTTTACCCAATAAGCATACCATTAAACAAGCGTGCGCTGAGCGAAAATCCAAAACACTTTCCACTATGCCGCTGCATGGGAGGTATTGGAGCCGATTGGAGGAGAATCGCCTAGATAAGGAGCTTACCTTCATGTGGTTGAAATCAAGGACACTGAAACCTTCAACTGAAGGCATGATTATGGCAGCACAAGACCAATCCCTCAAAACGAAAAATTACCAATACGCCATAATGAAGTCAATTCCTCGAACTGATGCCAATTGCAGGCTTTGCAAGGGCAGCTTAGAAACAATTGACCACATTGTCAGTGCCTGCCCAGTTCTGGCTCGGACCAGTTACATTGAACGACATAACCGGATAGTAAAGTATGTGCACTTCGAAATGTGTAAAGCACGAGATCTACCTACTGGTGCTTCACGATTCGACCACCAGCTCAAGGCATTGGTCAAGAGTAATCAGTATCGCCTCTATTGGGAGTATTCGGTCCCAACTGACCTGAAACTATCAGCAAACAGGCCCGATCTGCTCCTTGTTGATGACAAGGAGCGCATCGCCTACATTATAGACATCAGCGTTCCTGGTGAGAACAACATCAATAAGAAAATGGCTGAAAAGCGCTCGAAATATTATGATTTGAAGCGGGAGATTTCGAGGATTTGGTCCCTCAACCAGGTTGACGTGGTCCCTGTGGTTGTCGGTGCCCTGGGAGGCTTGGTGGGGGAGACTCCTCAATGCCTTCGGACTGTGCAGGGAGGAGACCTGGCTATTGTGCAACAGGAGGCTATACAAGGTTCGATTAAAATACTGAGAACTATCCTTAACATGTAGATGCACCTCTGCTGCGTTTGCATGTTCAATAGCTAAGAGACTTGAATAACGACTGATAAAGACTGATATTTCCTTTGTTACTACTCCCTTCATTGGTTGATGTATTTTGCCTGTCGCTGCAAATTCTTTATTATTGTTTTGATGTTGGAGTTCGGATTGAGTTTCTTTCCTTTCTTCCTCTTCCTTCAACTAGTTCTTGTCCCTTTGGTTTTTAGGTTTTATTTATTTATTTATTTTTGTTTTTGTTTTTTCACTTTCTTTTTGCTGTCCCACCCATGGAAATATTTCCCGGTGGGTCTGGCTTATCGCCTTCGAAAGAAGTGAATAAAGGAGAAATAATAATAATATCGAGGTGCGATTTCTCACAAAAGTCTGCAGAAATCCTTCGGATTTGGATCCGGTCAACCCTCCTCGGGGAGCAGGGTTGACCGGATCCAACGGATCCAAATGTGACCTTTGTGCGTATATGGCGGGTAAAAATCATTTTGTAAACATTGTGGTACGCACACGTGGATGGAGATAGAGCTTGTTGACTTTTTGTACGACGCACGCGATGAGTACGACGTTCACCCTTTTGGGTGCCTTGTGAGCGCCATTTTCAACATGGCAACAGTCAAGGTCCAAAATAAAGTGTTCAGTTGAATCTGAAGGATCCGAGGGATCTGAGATCTGGATCCCGATCTCGATCCCTACCAATCGAACATGCCCTAAGCGTGACAAGTGTGTATCAGAAACAAAAACAAAAAAAGTGAGAACTTGTGCCTAAATGTGTTTTGTCACCTTCTTGTTTATTAAGTTGATTGTTCCAACTAGGAACACACGCTTCTTGCCGAACTTGATACTTGACTGACTCACGACTGCCATCCGGAGCACACGAGGAGCACGTCGCACCTTCCACTCGGCAAACCTGCAAGAAAGCACCACTCCCTGCTCAATACACGGTGTTTCGGGGAATTCACCCCTCATCAGTTGAGCTTGAGTAGGCTGAGGAAGATTGTGCCTGAAAAGCACCACTTATATACTGCTCTCCAGGCCAAACCATCACCAGGGATACAAACTTACAGAGACGCTTTGTTTCCAGCACGACAAACACCTCGTGTTCTAAGTTCTTGTTTATTATTGTTATTATTATCATTCGTTCTCACTTTTTTGTTTTTGTTGCTGATACACACTTGTCACGCTTAGTTCTTACTTGTATGTATATAATATAACCTAACCAGTTGATTATATGGGAAATATAAACCTGTACACAAACCGAGGCGAAGCCGAGGTTTGTATATTGGTTTATATTTCCCATATTCAACGGAGTAGGTTATATTATGCTTATACTGAGCTGATATACAAACTTCCCTAGTGTGATCCAAAAAAAAAGGAGTTTATATGCCAGTTTATCCAGTTTATACACCAGTTTATATACCAGTTTGTATACCAGTTTATATTCTCGTCATCGAAGTACCTGTTATATGCAAAATACAAGTCTGGAGTGTTGTGTGGGGAGAGATGGGAGTTTGTATACAAGCTCAGTATAAACCCTAATAATAATAATAATAAAATATTAACTGGTTTGAGGGAAAGAGACAAACGGGAAAAGTCTGAAGAAAAAATCGACCGCCACCACCAATAATAATAATAATAATAATAATACGGTTCGAGTACCAAATCTATTACAAAGTGGTATAGAATGTGCCCAAATGCTACGACAGGTTTGCCAATGGAAGCTTGAATTCTTTGATTCTTCCTTTAGGTGATGGCCACTCGGTGCTACCTTTTACTGGAAATCATGAAACTACTTCTACATATTTTATTGCAGTCTACTAAGCGACTGTGTCGAAATCTTGCTGGCAAACGCTGATGAAGCCAAACTGAGAACTTGCCAATGTATCCATCATATTTTTCTTTGTTTCAATTGGATTTGTCTCATAAGTTGCACAATGGTCAAGCAGATCATCCGAGAAGGACGGGTTGGTATGCTGACTTATTTGCCACCTTGAAGCGACTACAAGAATGGCGAACGCCTTTCCTCTCTAGCCTCAATTAAGGAAAGTTGAGGAAAAGTATTGGTTTGAAATTTTGACAAAGTCTGGCTCCCGTCAGCCGGCGATCACCGGCGCGAACGGTTCACAAACCGCTTTTCGTCAAAACTCTACGGGATCGGCGCCAGGGCAGATGGCAAGAGTTGGGCACTGTCCAGCTTTGCCGGCGGTCCCTTGCGATATTTGACCGTATGATTTTGTTCCGACTGCACTGGTTCACATGATCGCAATGCGCCGGGAGAGGTTGCAAGAGGTCCACTGCCGATGACTCCCGGCGCGTACCGGCGATATGTGAACCATCCCTCAATTAGCACTTTCCAGAATTTTGGCACAGCAGGGCGACAATCCACCGCCGACTTCCTTTCCAGCCTGCAATGCTTGGAGTACAATAGAGAAACGGAAATTGCATGGGACGAAGACACCATATACTGTAAGCAATCTGCTTATCATGATCACTCATCTTGGTCCTTTTTAAGTAGTAGTAGTGGGGGCAGGGGTATCGCATGAAAAGGAGAAGATGATCACATTACAGTACTAGAGGTACTGCCAAGTCCCAGGTGTAGATCTGGCCGCTTATGCCGACGACACAACGCTGTTTCAGTGCCTGTCCACCATGGATATCATTGACCACAGCTCGACAGTCCTGCAAAATGCTCTCGATGCCCTTGTAAATTAGGGCACCAGCTAGAGAATTGCGTTCGATCCAGCCAAGTCCCAGGCCATGACTATTGACCATCACCGCCTCGCCTGGGACCTCCCTGCAGTACAGTTTGCGGGTGTCTCCCTGAATGGAAAGAGTAACCTCAATCTTCTTGGGGTGACCTTAGACAGCCAACTTTCCGACCGCTTCCACCTCCGTACCGTCGCCATCAGAGCACGCCAGCCTCTCGGGCTCCTGCGGAAGGCCTCGCCGCTCCTGGATTCTCGCAGCCGAGCTACTGTGGGCCGTGGGTTTGTACGCCCAGTAATGGAGTACTGCCCATTGGTCTGGATGGGCGCAGCAGATTGTCACTTGCAGCGCCTTCACCAGACGCAGCGCTCAGCCCTCCACTTGATTGGCCCCGGAGCAATGCTGCAAAGTCTGTCTGTCCGGCGCATGGCAGCTGCTTGCACCTACATTTACAAGCTACTGTGCTCCAATCCTGCCAGCCCACTTCGTCAGTTCTTGCCTCCCTCTCAAGCCCCCCAACCAGCCCATGTTCGACCTACTCGTCTCTCTCTCGTTCGTCTCGACATGCATAACTACCAGCTTGAGACAAAGATACCTGTCAACAGCCGGGAAAGTTGCCGTAGAGCCTTCACCGCCTGTGTTGTCCCTGTATGGAATGCTACCACCCGCCGTCCTCAACCACCCACCTGACCGGAAACGCCTGCAAAGTTTCAAAGTGTCTGTCTTCCGGCTCCTCCGTTCTCAGCAATGGCACTGGGCCACTGACACTCTGTAATATGTATGTACATCTGCCTACACACTGCTGCGTATTGCCATACGCCTTGTGCCGTGCCTATCCTTTTCTCTGGATCTGAATGTGCACCCCTTGTGCATTATATAATTATACTACTATTTAGTTCTCTCCCTCTCTCTTGCTCCCCAACCCTCACCTGCTCTCTCTCCCTCTCTCTCTCTCTCTATCTATCTCTCTCTCTCTTTCTTTCTCTCTCTCTCTATCTCTCTCTGATATTGGCGCGGCTGGTTGTGATGAAGCCGAGGCCCAAGGTCGGCAGAGCATCCCAGATCACGCCACCACTCTCCTTCTTTTTTTTCTTTTTATTACATTTTCCAATCATTTTAGCTTTTTAAAATTAATATTTGCTTTGTGTTCCTAGCTTACTATTGCCGTGGTTGGCTCAATGTCCTTGTCTCAGGGGATTCTGTACCTGCATTAGCTATGCTTGTCACATGCTATGAGATTGTAATTGTAATAATTCTAATAATAATCATGAAGTTGATTGTTCCAACTAGGAACACACGCTTCTTGCCGAACTTGACACTTGACTGACTCACGACTGCCATCCGGAGCACACGAGGAGCACGTCGCACCTTCCACTCGGCAAACCTGCAAGAAAGCACCACTCCCTGCTCAATACACGGTGTTTCGGGGAATTCACCCCTCATCAGTTGAGCTTGAGTAGGCTGAGGAGGTTTGTGCCTGAAAAGCACCACTTATATACTGCTCTCCAGGCCAAACCATCACCAGGGATACAAACTTACAGAGACGCTTTATTTCCAGCGCGAAAAACACCTCGTGAAGCTCCAGGTAGCAGCGTGAGTCAGAGTCGCTCATGGAGTTGTGATAAACAGACGTTGAGAGCCAGTATAGCTATTCGCAACGCTGTCACCTCCAACAACTAGTCGCACGTCCGCGTGAGGGACAACAATACGAACTTAGAAGTTGCGACTTCGGCGGTAATAGTCATGAAGTTGATTGTTCCAACTAGGAACACACGCTTCTTGCCGAACTTGACACTTGACTGACTCACGACTGCTACCTGGAGCTTCACGAGGTGTTTTTCGCGCTGGAAACAAAGCGTCTCTGTAAGTTTGTATCCCTGGTGATGGTTTGGCCTGGAGAGCAGTATATAAGTGGTGCTTTTCAGGCACAATCTTCCTCAGCCTACTCAAGCTCAACTGATGAGGGGTGAATTCCCCGAAACACCGTGTATTGAGCAGGGAGTGGTGCTTTATTGCAGGTTTGTCGAGTGGAAGGTGCGACGTGCTCCTCGTGTGCTCCGGATGGCAGTCGTGAGTCAGTCAAGTGTCAAGTTCGGCAAGAAGCGTGTGTTCCTAGTTGGAACAATCAACTTCATGACTATTACCGCCGAAGTCGCAACTTCTAAGTTCTAATAATAATAATAATAATTCCTGGCTCACACATGACGGGTTTACAAGACTCTACTTCGAAGTAGTAAAAAAAATGGAAAAAAGAGAAAGAACACATGAGAACGAGTTATGCAGTAACTATCCACGACTGTAACAAGATGATAAACAACAAAATAATGTGACTCGTGGGAGGCCAGGAAGACCCCGCCCCCATTCTCAATGAAAGCCAACGACTACACCAATGGGAGAATTAGACCCTGGAAGAGGGACATGACATGTTAGTGGAAAGGACTAGTCAAAACCTGCGACATAGAATCATGCGCCAAACTGAACTGCACAATAGAAAGTATCAATCAAGAACTGCGTCAGGAAAGGAAATGTGAAAACAGAAGAATGCCACGATATGACTCTTTCAGCATCACGTTACCGACCGGCTGTGAGAGGTACTGTGGGAGCTCTGAACCTTTTCCAGTGTTGTGGTGGATCAAGGATCTCCTGGAACTAGAATTGGAGGCAAACCTCGACTTGCCAGCATTCATTATTACAATTGGACGATCGAGTTTATCCTGCTGTTGGGTTCGTATTTCTCTGGCGCTTCTGTCCTCCCTAGTCATTTGGCGGACTGAGATGGCTCAACATGCATGTTTAATGATGTGGCGAGTTAGGACTCTGGGTACTGCACGTCTCTGGGTGTAACGTTTGTGATACACGGTACGGTCACTGCGGTATCGCCCGTACCACTTCTTGCCCCAGGTACCCCATGAACCATAAAATACACTGATCTGGCTCTAAATTTCCAACCTCAGCCACCCCTCCCCTCGAGTAAATTGTACTTCGAACAATACTGATCCAGATTTCTCATTACTGCTTTCTGATGATCGCTTAGGGCATTTTCGATTGTACGAATCCATCAGCCCCAGACCCGGATTCACCAAATTCGTACATGTTCGATTGTACGAATCCGGATCCCGATCCCGAGAGCACGGATTCGGATCCAGTCAACCCACCTCCCAGAGACGGATTCGATGGATTCATTTCCATGGTACGACTCGTATCTACTCAAAACTCCCAATATGCGTACACTAGGTCAAGAGTTTACCACAATTCGTACAGATACTACGGGATGAGCTGTAGCAACGCTGTTGCTATAGCCTTGAAACGGATTATCGGTTGTGCACATTCGTTTGTACCCGTCCGATCGAAGTGATCTGGTTTGCCGGAACCGAGATCCAGTTTCTACAATCGAATGCAGCCCAAGTGCGTGAAACTCTGAGTAAAAACACTTTCTCTGTCCTCATATTGTTTTTTTTGTTTTTTTTGTCGACACTGCATTTATTCGCACAGCAGAAAAGCAACCAACAGAAAATCACGGAGTCATAGCAAACAAAACAAGATCATCGGATAATAAAAAGTGTGGCTAGACACGGCTACTCCGCAAGAGTCTCAGTCACGCAACTGACAGTCGTTGACTGCCAGCACAACAGGAGTGGCAGCATCCAAACGACTGCGGTAGGGAGAAGCACGGTGACCACGGAGGCTCATGTTGCAGGATCGAACCAAAGCAAAGGAGACAAGAGAGCGGATCCAGGACATGACGGAGGAGTAGGGTTCATGCCGCTTCTCCGAAACCATATGGCCAAGACGCTTCAGGAAAGCGTGGGCTACCTTGCCGCACCCACCAGATGCACTGAATACCAGTGGGAGAAAGGAAGCATGCTCCATTTACCTGACGCGTTCTTCGTAGGCCCTTCTCTTCTGCTGTTCGTGTTTGGCATAGGTGGACGCGGGAGTTGAGGAAGTGTTCGAGCGCGCATGAGGGTTAAAAACCCGAACATCACAGAACGTGCGCTCAAAACGACTTCCCCAGACACCAGATGCCGCCACATCAAGACGAGCACCATCTTCCAAGATGGCAGAGCGATACCGGAGCCTTTCACCCTCCAGGGGCTGCAGAGGAGGTTCTATCTTCACATCCGTTGCCACTTCACGCAGTAGGTCGGCTGTCAGGTCGCGGATCGTGTTATGGCGGAGAGCCGGGTATCCACCAGTTGGGCACGAAAGAGCATGGCTGGTGTTAAATGCCTTGCCACACACACAAGTGGATGGCAGGCGGGGAGGGATCCAGCCGAACCGCAGACAGAGTGCGTCTCTGAAGGCGCCTTTGTGGAGGACAAACCCGAACTGCTTCAGGGGCCGGCAAGTGAGCCAGTTGGACGCTCCTTTCTCGGCCGCCATCCCCAGGGTTCGCTGGGTGGGCGCATCACATGTGGCCAAGAGCTGACTGGCTTGGTCTCGAGCGGCTCTCCTGGTTGCTGCTGCTGCAGTTAGCTTGGCAGCATGGATGGTGGTGGGCACTTCGTCCATGTTGGTATCTTGGTCCAGTATCCGGCTCACGAGGATGTTGGTGACAGCGACAGACATATTGTATTGGTCCGTCAAAGACCTCGGGTCAATGAGACCAAGACCACCTACTCGACACGGGAGGGACAGTATGGCGCGCTCTTCGTCACCAGGTGCGGGGCGACTGGTTAGAGCAGGGATGAACCGCTGTCGGATGGAGTGCTCCAGCGGGTCTAGCAGTCCGCTGATGCCTGGGACCGTCCGGGCCACAAACGACCACTTGTGGCGGAGGCCATGAATAAAAGCAGCGTATGCCGCTTGTGGCTGAGTGCTGGCGAAGTCAGCCAGTCGTCCAACCTCTAGCGCCCATGTCTCTACCTTCTCTGTGACATATTGCTTGCAGAATTCGGGAGACCCAAGTACCGCACCGAGATGCCGCCAGCCATCCGTGCGAATCTGGACTGCCGTGTCAGCAAACAGGGATTCTGCTTCCTGAAGATGCTCCGGCTTCACAACAAGAGCCGACTTGGCATCATTGGGGAAGTACCTATATGCTGGGCCTCGTTGCTTAAGCAGTAACCACCAGTGATGCAGCTTTCGAATGGTGGAAGCGGCAGTGGAGTCGTCTGCATACCACGACTGGAGTGCTCCACTCTGAGACACTTCCTGGATGAGAGGAACGGTTGCCAGGGCATACATAGCCATGGCTAGTGGATCTCCCTGCGTGGTGCCTTCACAAGACAGGAGACATTCACCATCCACAAACAGCCGAGTCGGGCTGCGGTAGCTGTTGATCAGTGCCGGAGCAATGGTGGGGCAGGTGTGCTGGATATTGTGCAGTGAGACAGCACGGTTAAGGGAGTTAAATGCGTTTGACGCATCTGCAAACAGAACGCCTTCCGCCTCGTCTTCCTGAAATGCTGTTTGCATAGCATGTATTGCTGCTTCTATGCCACACTCTTGACCCGCACATAGCTGTAGGCAGCCAGCTGACTTTTGTATTGAAGATGAGGCGCATCGCAGGATGGCTTTCCCGATGATGCGACGGGCCACTTCTCCGATCCCAATCGGTCTGACACCCGGTTGTTTATCTAGTGGTATGAGGCGGCTGGCCAAGAAAGCTTCCAATGCTGTGGGGTCAACATAGGACGAGGCGATGCGGCGGGCACAGCTGGCCAGTGAATCGCAGAGGTCATCAGATGCTCCGTGAAAAGCTGTGCACATTCTGCGCCACGACGCAGCGTCTAGTCCAGAGGGTCCTGCAGCACCGTGTGTGTGGAGGGCTGCCTCGCGTATGGCCTCCCGGGTGATGCTGGAGTAGAGAACTGGATGCGGTGACGGAGGGACATCTCCTGTAATCATCGCCATCGCATTTGCTGGTGCCGCGGGAGGGTGTTTGCTCTTGAGAATGTCCAGAACTGTCTGGCCATTGATGGTGGTGCCCACGGAGTGTACTCCGCCCTTCTGGTCTTCAGACAACGTGCGGATTGCAGCACTGGTTTTGCCTGTGGTGATGAGGTTGGCAAAGGTACGAGCTTGGTCCTGCGGCTGAGCCTTGCCTTGGAAGGCTGTGGAAGATTGCACTAGAGATTGGATAGTCCGGGCTTCTATCATCAGTTCGTTGATGTTGCCTTCCTCCCAGAGTAGCATGCGGCGCTGTAGACAGGTGATGTTCTCCTGTCTGGTTGCAGAGCGGTGCGGACATTGCAGGAGCAGCTGAGTGGCCACTGCAGCTGCTTTCAGAGACTTGCCTTCACCTGCACATTTGTCACCAAACTGTTTGTAGAGTGTTGCAAGGAGTTGCAAACTTTGATCCGACTGACCCGGAAGGGAGGAAAAGTAGGTTAGGCCTAAAATGCACCACTTCTTCATATGCAGCATCTACAATTTGTGCAGACGAGTTTGAATCGTGGGTCCCAACTGTGATGTTGCAATTTGCTTCCAGATATGGGGGGAGCTGGGCTGGATCCGGTGCTTGGGGCTCCTCAGTAACAGATTGGCTTTGTGCTAGGTTGGCCAGCAACTCTGCATCATGCCCTAGGGTGTCGTCATTACTGTCAACTCGATCTGCGGCACTGATGCTTGCTGCATGCTGCTGGTCCAGTATGTCCCATGCTAGTTGTTGAGAGCTCGACACAGGCATGGCATGCAGGTCAACCCTATTGACGTCACTGGAGGTGGTGGCAGCTACCTGACCAGGTTGTGAGCATGGTGCCGTTGGTGGTCCTGTGGATGTCGGGTTTCGGCATTCCGTGAGCAGGGCTTCAGTGAGTGCAGCAGCTACCAGCTCTTCCGGGGTGGCTTCTGAGGATGACGGTTGGTTGTCGGTACTTGTATCTGTCACCGCTACGGGTACGGGTGACGGTTTCGATGTTGAGGGGCTGTTGTTTCGGCATCTGCTTTTTTTTCCCGGGAGACAATTCTGACACTCGCGGCCCTCCTTCTTGCATTCACACCGAACGCAGGTGCCATTGCCGTTGCACCGGCAACAAGTGGCACTCTGCATCAGTGGGCTTGCAGGAGAGACGCGCTGAGGCCTGAAAATCCACAGAAAACTACAGAGCTCGAAAAGCCAATCCTACTCCCACTTTCGAAGAAGTCCTCCTATTGTTTGAACCTGCTCTACCACTCGGTATTGAGCACTCTCTTGGACAGCCTGGATCCTCTCTGTTTTAAACTGTACTTCAGATGGTTGACCGTACCACACTAAAATACCTTGCTACGCCCTGATATGGGTGTGCAATTCATCTGTCTAAACATTAGATTCTCAATAACGGATACAATTACACTAGATACTCTAGACACTAGATACTCTAGATGCTAGATAGGTAGGTACATTTCTATTTGAATTCGCAGAACCAAACGGGCGGTGTCGCCCAATTACATGGAAGCGAATTGAAACAGTGAAATATTGTAGTAAATAGCCTACCAGTCATGATAGTAGGGTGTAGTACAAAGCAAAGAACGCTCAGTCAATGAATAACGTGAACGTTAGAATACAACACCGGGGAGGCGATAAACAGCACATGACGGGTACTGTGGAGTACCGCAAACATTCAAAGGTTCCTGTAGTGTTCAGTAGTGTGTGCAACTGCTATAGCAAGACCGAACGGGAGGCAGGCTTGTTTGAACTGGTGGTACTGGGTAATACCACGCACGTCGGATGGCAGGGTGTTCCATAAAATGGACCCGCGAGCGGTTGGACGGTCGTGGCCGGCTTTGGAGGCAGATTTGGGCACTCGAAGGCCTAAGCTGCGTTGCGCGCAAGTTGTTCGAGTACTGGGACGCTCCAGCAGGGCTTGCATTTTTTTTTTCCATGTGTATGACGTATAGTTTCGATAGTGAGGAAAATGTTATCAACTCCAAAGCACGAAAAAGGCCAAAAACTAAACCAAGAACATATGCAATAACATGTTATTTATAAAGACAGGACAAGTGAATAATTAGTCAGTCCATTGTTCATGATGATCTCCGACGGTTACGTCGGCAAGCGAGCCTCCGCCACTGCCAAAGCAGCGTGGGCATTCTTCTTGCTTGCAGTGCATTGCTTGCCCGACCATTCGAGCAACCCTAGATCATAATAAGGGTATTTTGCTTGTGGAGCTCTTCGATGCCATACAGCTGCAGCCGAGCAAGCAGAGGTTGGGCGCTTGTGCGAGGTGGCAGGCCGAATACAGCGCGTGCCGCACGGTTTTGCTGGACCTGAAGGCGGGGCCGCTCGTCTTGTCGAAGGCACCCAGAGAACGCCACGGACCCGTAGAGCAAATCTGGCATCACAACGGATTTCACGTACTGCTCTCTGGAATTTCTCGTAAGGCAACGGCGGGCTCTCCAGAGCGCTCCCACCTTCTGCGAGGTCTTCTTCACAGCATTGTTAACGTGTTCGTCAGATCGAACGTGCTCGTCTATCGTGAGGCCCAGGTTCTTCGCATGGGGAACTGCTGGTAGCGGGTTTCCACGGCATTTGACAGTAACGTCTTGGCCGGAAATTCGAAGGACATGGATTTTGCTAGTGTTCAGGATTAGATTCCGTTCATGGAGGTGGTTAGCAATCTCAGTTGTAGACGTTGTGAGAACTCGCGATACTTCATGGCAATCAGGGTGGCTGAACGTGAGAGCAATATCGTCAGCAAACTGCACTGAGAGGGACGGACCGGCAATGGTGGGCACATGCCTGGTGTAGATGTTGAAAAGCACAGCTCGAGAACGGAACCCTGCGGGACGTCACATGAGCATGTGCCACTGACACCAATGGGTCCAGCGATTTGCACTTGTTGGGTGCGTCCTTCGAGGTAGTCTGCAAACCAATGGAGTGCAGTGCCGTGGAGGCCAACTTCAAAAAGATCGCGTACAAGAATGTAGATACTCTAGATACTCTAACAATTTTATAATTTTATCAACAATTACGATAATTACAACATCAAATGCTGCAGAGACCTATCCAGAATCGGCAATATGCTGGCCCTGGCCTGGAGATCTGCAACTACAATCAGTTTCTACTTTGCAATAATATTATAAAACGGATTAGTCCCCTTTGTCGATTGATGGATCAATCGGTACCAACGCATTCGCAACTCCGATTAGTAGCTTCGGCTCTGTTTTTCTTTTCTTTCTTTCTTATTTTGAATTGTATGTTTAAATCATTGGATTTCTTTGTATTCTGTATCTCGTTATCGTTATCTTCTCCTCTAGCCCTCTCGCTTAGGATGAGCTTTCTTTTTTTATGGCAGGTTGAGCGAAGGCTATATACCTGCTTTATGCAGGTTGATGCCAACGCGAACAAGCAAAATAATAATAATAAACGTTATAATATGTTTCTTGCCTTCATGTGTCCTGTGTAGTATTTCACATCCTAATGCAGTTATTGCAATCTGTAACATTTGTGTGCTCAGCTATCGACTGTGGGTGTCCCCCCAGCGGCACCAAGTCTGATGTAAGCTACACAACAACAGTTCTCAACGCCACTGCCACTTACATGTGCCAGCCTGACACAACGCGCTTGAGAGGTGACAGACATCTAGTTTGCAATACACAGAGACAATGGCAAGGAACTCCCCTCATCTGTGAAGGTATGCACTTGTAGTATTCAGCTATACGCATATGACAATAGCATTGCTTTAACGATGCACGTCTGACGATACGAAACATGGGTTCATGTGTCCTGTGTAGTATTTCACATCCTACTGCAGTTATTGCAATCTGTAACATTTGTGTGCTCAGCTATCGACTGTGGGTGTCCCCCCAGCGGCACCAAGTCTGATGTAAGCTACACAACAACAGTCCTCAACGCCACTGCCACTTACATGTGCCAGCCTGACACAACGCGCTTGAGAGGTGACAGACATCTAGTTTGCAATACACAGAGACAATGGCAAGGAACTCCCCTCATCTGTGAAGGTATGCACTTGTAGTATTCAGCTATACGCAAATGACAATAGCCTTGCGTTAACGATGCACGTCTGACGATACGAAACATGGGTCAACTCATAATACCCTGGTCACGGTCTGGCAAAACCAGCCATTGTCTGGCCTCAGATGACTTCCGAAACTAAACTGGCTAGGCGGCTGTTAGACGTGGTTGCCACAGTAAAGGTAGGGAATGAGGAATTAGTTCCGTTGCCTGCTCCGTCATCGATCCCATCTGGGATGGGAAGGAAACGAATAAAACTACTCTAGTAACAGAGTAGTATTAATCGTCTCTTGTTTGTTCTTCTCAGAAAAGCAAAGAAAAGACTAACTTTTTTGTCACCACATGTTCCTTTCTTTTCTCTAACAAAATAATGTTATTGGCTCGAACTTGTTTAATAACTGATAGGTCATAGAAAAGTTGAATTAGCTAGAATCAATGGCGACAGGCAAGCATAGTGGGGTGGTCTAAGACCATGACTGAGGAACAGAGGTTGGCTGACAAAAATCTTGCTTTGACGCGGAAAGACGCTTTTCAGGCATGGTGCAACCCACAGTTAGTTGGGAACCTGTTACCTAGCGGAAGAATTTATGGTGCAGAGAGGGGGGATTATCGGTCTTTGAGGGTGTGGGGTCTAATCTACTCACCTCTCACCGCTGAAGCCAGCATCCGCGGCCCAATACTAGAGGACACTGGCGGGTCTCCAGATTTGGATTACTGCGTCAAAAACCTGGTTCAAATCCGGTGGGGAGCCACAGGACAGGGCGTATGGACTCGGAGAGACAAGAACCTAGAGGACGCCGATTGAAAGCGTCCAATGTGAACGCCAGAAACAGGAGTGCATCTGCGCTTCAGTGCTAGGATGGGAGAATGGACACGCCTGAGCAGCGATTCCATGAACACTTTTAAATTTATTGTTGAATTTATGGTAGTCCCAGGTAGCCATATCGGGGGGGGGGGCATTCCTGTGTACGAATGGGCAGGCTAGCATGGTATACGAGTACGCATAATCTAGATACAGTAGACGTATTACAAATTATTCATAAGAAAAAGATCGCCCCTTGATATTCAAAATATCATTGTTAGTTTCTCAGCCCCGCAAGCTCCTGGGCATAATAAGATGTCTGTCCGAAGTTCTCCGAACATATTTGTTATTGTTGTCGGCTGTTCATTTTATAACGTAGATTTGCAATGCAATCAGCCCAATGAGATCTCCAATGGTTATGCGAAAACTGGAAAACTAAACATAGCCTCCCTTTCGGCCATCCAATGCAATGAAGGATTCTTTTTCGATGGAGAAGATCCAATTTTAACCTGTACGAAGCTCTCGGCCTACTCTGCCGAATGGACCAGCATCAAGGGGAAATGTCAACGTATGTATGCACTATGAGTGTTCTAGCATGACTTAACTGATAATCTCTTAGCAACTAGGGTATATATAAGGTGAAGTCCATTGGTATTTTGTATTTCATCCTAATATGAACTTTGGCGGAGAGATGGCTCAGGTGTCTTGCGGCAGAACATCAAATTCCCGGCTTAAAACCCACCAGTTGGGAACCGTGTTTCACGCAACTTCCTTCATTATTGTAAGAAGGCCAACGGCTTGTGGAAGAAACAGAAGTAAACACAGAGTGGTTCACTCATTGATAAGCATTGTTGTGTTCGGCCTGCAAGCCATATAGGGTATGCTTTCATCCTGCTTTCATGCAATCCAATTATATCCGTGAACCATTCCCTGCGTGATTGCCTGTGCAGGAAGTCTGTGGGTGGAGTGAGGGCTTTAATAGCAGTTCGAACAATGTTCCCTAGTGTGGAGTCCAGGATGCACAGTCAATTGTTTATTCGTGCTTTGCGCCTTACCCGTCACTCATAATAATGGTCCGCGATTGTTTTATTTTTGCTTCACGGGAGATGATACTTCAACTCATCCAGATATTTGATACGTGCTAGGGTTGCCGAATTGAACATCCTTTAATTCGTCTTGCTGTGTTATGCTCACCCATTCAGCTCTTCCACCGAACATCACTCTCAATGCCACAGACGAAAACATCTCGCTCTCGATTGACCACACCATCTCGCCTCAACTGATTCAGTACTACTGTATTATGGTGAGCTCACTGCACAAAGAAGGGGAAATGTCCAACGAAAGTTGCTATGAAGGGCCTGATGTAGTGATGGAGCGATCGGCAAGCTCTGACGTCATCCAGCTGAGAGCATACGTGATCACTGATGAGAATCTAACCAGCAAATTCTCTCCCAGCGTCATTGTTCTGCCCATCCCAATAGGTATGGCTTGTGTAGATTGACTGTGAAAATCCCCAGAAAACACACCCAGAAATGAATAGGAGTGATTGTTTTATTCTTTCAGTATTCCCAAAGTCGTCTCGCCCTGGCGGAGGTCCTTAGACAATGCCGCTTAGCCACCGTTGCATCCTAGACGATAGCGGCCAGCGTTCCTGATGAATCAAATAATTGTCTTATAAAATGAATGTTGCTAAATCCACGTATGAAACTCCTCGCTCTTGTTTACACGCATCGGTGTTTCTTTGACATTACCGTATATAATCGGGTTTTTGGCTGTTTATCCATGATCAGTTTTCTAATGATGTCCTATGGGCAAGAAGGTATCAGTTACAACCTGATGATGCGTGGTGCTCTGCGACTTACTTATCTATTTATTTCTGCACCTTGTAGAGTGTGGATTGTGGAGGTGGTGAGACCAACCACGGAGGAAAGAGGGAAAAAGGAAAAGGAAAAACACATTCACGATGGGGAAAGGGACTTGTATGTAAAACGATTGATGCAAAGATGCTGTGAAAGCAAGAGACTGAAGTTTGAAAAGATTATCATCCTAGCCCTTGACAAATCAGCGCACTTATTTCAAATTGAATTTCATCTTGTTTTCTTCCTTCTAAACCCAGGTCCAAAAGAGCCGAGCTCATGCCCGGCTGCTTCAACTGGAGTTATCGCTGCAGGCGGATTTCTGATCGTGATGGTCCTAGTATCCACTGGGGTGATGGCACTGCTCTGCTGCAAGGTTCGTGCTAGAGATGCCACGACAACTGCGAAAGATCTCGAACTGATTAGAGCACCTGCCTTGTTTCAGCCACAACAGCATGGAGAGCGGGAGATGCAAGATGACCACGGCCAGGGCATGTGTGTGTCCAACAGCTATGATCAACAAGGGGAAGAGGACCACGAATCTGACATGTACATAAACTGCGATGTTGCGGACGTGGACGTGGAGGCGGATGGTGAGAGTGTGACCTACGACAACTTTGATCCTGCAGAAATCGCTACAGGCCTCAGCACGCACGATGCTCAACAACCGCCATCTAGCTACATGAATGTCATTCAACCATGTGATTCTGGCAAGGAGATGACCGCCCAGGAAAAGACTGAGACTTTCTCCAGATACAGTGCGCCCCCGAGAGCACAGACCCAGAATGCCTCTCATCATCGGGCGAGCACTTCACGTGATGTGTTCAGCTCCATGCAGACAGCTGGTAGCGTTACGCCACCTCTACCCCCAGATGGATCGGGCGGCCTTCATGGTGCATCTCAAGAGGGAACGGGCGACCAACGTACGGTGGCTGGTGATGCGGCACAAGATGATCAGCCCATCTACATGAATCACGCGAACTGAAGAACTAGGCGTGCGGCTGTTCGTCCGATTGCACCCAACGCCAACTGGACAAGCCGCAGTCTTCTCGGAATGCACGACACACTCTGCGAAACATTCTTTGCTTTACCTGTTCTGTATTTCCCCGCGTGCTGCAAACATCACAAGTTTCATATCACAACCATTTTTTGAACTATTTTTAAATCTCTCACAAAGATGTACCTTTGGAGCTTGTCTACTTCATCTGTTGCACAAAGCACTCTCAGTATAAATCTTATTCCGTGTTGGCATCTGTTGGAAGACTGTCTTTGATTACCGACACTCTCTGCACCCTGATGGATTTCCAAACCAATATTCCGCTAGTACATTGCTGAATTTTGTCACGTATCACCCACACCTCATTGTAGTTTTCAGAATCTCTATGTTATGTAATTTTTAACACTGTTTCTAGGATATGTGTTCAACAGAATAATGATATCATTCATGCTGATCCTGCTTTAAAATTCCCCTTTCCGGATATTACCTGTTTTTCGTCACTGCTAAGTTTTGTAAAATTAATATTTTTTCACACCTTCTCAGATCTCTTACATCTTTCTACATTCGCTGAGTCACACTCATAAAATATTAAGGCCCCGAGAATATCCGTGTCCACACTCACATGAACGTAGCTGGTGTTTTCAGGTAACGCAGTACCCACTGCAGCTACTTACCCTTAACCGAACAGCCGTATTAAAAACTACCATGATAAGGTCGACGAGTGTATTCATGTTCCACCATTTTCATGCCACACACCTCCCACCGCGTAGGAGCTGCATCTGCGCTTTGATCGTCGAGGTGGTGGCGTTCCCGCGGATGCGGACAACTCGGCTTCCAGCCGGGTCTCACAGGAAACGGCATTATTTTCCAAGCCCCAAGACGGACGAAAGAGGCACTCTATTTTAGGGTGCATCTACACGGTGAGGACCTTGCATCATCAGCATTGCTTCTATGTAACGCCGGAAATGTAGAAACATGAGACGGGCTCACACCCCAGTGCGGCAACTACCCCATGTCTAACCCGCTAGAGGATGTGACAACTGTGGTAGCAAGAGCACATAATCGGTACATAACCAGTCTGTACATAACCTGGTTGTGTACTCTTGGTAGTAGCAAGAGTGTATAAGCCCCCATGGGGGGGGGATATGATACTCCTAAGGGTATTCATCCTGGCCGAGGTTGTAGTTAAAAAAAATGGAACAATAATAGTTGAAGATGTAGAACGCGACATCAAGTTCAAGCTGCTGTAGGAAATGAGGAAGTCTGTATTGATCCATTTCTATCAAAACGGGGGAAGCAATGGTTTGATTCGCAGGATTTACCAGCTGATAACAGATGTTTATTACTTGGATGTGCGCGATGACGCTTGAGTCAGCAGTATCCCTTCAGGGACCCAGTAAAGCGATATTAAATTAAGGCTCAAGGACAGAAAGGCACAAATAAGGTTTTTTTAAGGTTTGCTGCAGTTCCGCGTTTTTTGCTCAGTGTAATTATCAAACAACGTGTGACATGTTCCGTGAAACTTGCCCAGGATAAAAGGTTTATAAATTATACTTTGGTGATAATAGGTAGTTATTTATTCGGCGCAGAAAAATAGCCCTGGCCCCGTGGTTTTGTGGGTGATAGCTTTAACGAGAGAAGATGTTAGCGCGTACGGTGTCTATCTTCGGATCAAATAAATTGAAACTCATACTTGAAGCTCATCGTGTAGTCAAGGAAAGCGGAAGAAACAAAATACATTATTGGTAGCGAGTAGCCTCGGAATTTCCGTGGAACGTGACATAGAAAAACATTGTTGAATGCTTATCTGAATCTTTTCTGTACGCTCGCAGCTTCCATTGCAGCCACTTACACAACTAGCTCGATCGTTGAAAATGCGGTCTCCTCGCTGCACACCTCATTTTAAAATAAAATACATAATAGAATTGAAAAAGTGTTCTGGAGACAGCAGCTTCAGTACAGCCGCAATGAGGACCAATTTACAGGTAGCTGCAAGTCTTTCCTATGTGTAGACACGCAAGAATGTAGTGTAAGAAATTAAATGCAATGTTCCGAGAACGAAAGCGCTTTCGTAGCACAGTGTTCAGAATAACTATCTGATCGGGTTTGTATCTCCGATGATGGTCTTGGTGTGCTTGCATGGCGCTTGGCAGAGCTAGACAAGTCTAGGTGTAGCTTATTATGTACGAGGCATTCTGCTGGGTTTGTTCCACTGTGAAACCTATGTCAGGGTGTCTGCTGCTCAAATGCTGCACGAACTTCATCAACATGACAAGACATTGACACCATACTACCAGACAATCATCCATGTAGCGACGTTACCAGCTAGGCTTCCACGGAAACATAGCCATCGCGTCCAACTCCTCAGACTCGAGCTTTTGACTTGAAAATGATTGGCAATTGGAGTGGGAGATGGTTGCCCATTTCCATTTATCTCAACCGAAACACTTTGCCATGGTAAGCGCCGAACTCAGGCCATTGTCACATCTAGCCAAAATATACATGTCGTTTAAAGGAGAATCAATTGCACTACAGTCGAACCTCTTTAGGTCGAACACCAAGGGACCGACAGGATTTGTTCGCAATAACGGGAGTTCTTCTTATCCATATGTCTTACCCAGTTAATACACAGTGATGAATCCAATAGCACTTGGGATTCTAGTTCTTCTTAAGCGAAAGTTTGTCTTATCAGTGTTCTTCTTAACGAGGTTTCACTGTATTTAGACCAACAAAGGGGGCGATTGATTGCATCCTCCTCAAATACATTGATTTTGTTAGTTGGGATAAACTGTGAACAATTTACCAAGTGGAAGCAATGGAAGTATACAGCACTCTGCTTCTCGATCACGTGTGCATATTCTTCCATAATCATTCAGTTACTATACCAAACACATCCGTCTCAATACCTGACGTGTTCAAAAAATCATAATCTATTATGAATCATCCCGGATCAGGTTTGGTAGTCTTAGAGAAATGGCTTGCTGTGGCTCACGAGGTGTCGCCACAGAACTCAGAAGTGGATTCTGGATACCAATACACGAAAATAGGAGGTCAATGACCCGATTCAATAGCCCTCTCTATTGATAAAAAAATTAGCAGGCTTTTGGAACATACGAAGGAAGTCAGCTAACCCTAGACTCACGAATGTCTACTTCTTCATGCCAGATGGAAGGTAATGTTTACATGAAATGAGTCACGTACAACACGACTCTGTCGGTCACCGCATCGAGCACTGTGGGTTACCGAATAGTGGGTTTTCAGTGTTGAACGTGTTTTGCATTGACTCGTGAAGTGGCTGTAGAGGCGCGGTACTTGGCCTTGAGGGCGCAAAGAAAGAGAAAAAAGGAAAGGAATTGTCTTGGTGGTTCTCTGACGATATGGCAGGAGTAAGCGGAGGATACGCGCTGATCGCTTTGTGTCTAATTGTGAAGACGTGCTCTTGTCTGGGTGAGGTCCCCTTCATTGCCTATGTTCACCCCTATCCTCAATTCATTTCAATCTGTGTTAGTTCCTCTAAACAAGTTTTGAAGGCTAGTTTTTGCGCTATGTGCGGGTGAAGTGTGGGCTGCGTCCCACCGGCTTGTAAATATTCATAAGAAGCGTGAAACAATGTTGCAACTCTTTCTTTTGATGATGACTTGCTCTCTTCACCATGGCTTCGACTTTAAAGCTTCGCGGGCTTGTTGAAAAGATCACGGGTTCGGGTTCTGCTACTGTGTGGTTGTTGAAGGCAGGGGCTAGCAGTGCAGTGTTAGCGCGGAGTGTGTGGCTGGTGTGCCCAACCACACACTCTGCACACAGCCCCTGCCTAAAACACCACCGCTACTGCGCTAGCCCCCACAGTCTCACACAGCTTTTTATACCACCCTCTCCTGGCATATATACCGGCATGGTCGGCACCCGATCTTCATGTTGCCTGATGATTGCGTAAGCATGAAACTTAAAGTAGCAGCAAACAAGCCTTGATTGTCCTTGTTGTTCTGTTGTGTATTACGCACTGCCTTTGTGGTGTTGAGCACTGTCAGCACTCTGGGTACATCCTTCGGTAAAAGCCTAAGTATGAACCAAACATAATAATGACATGGCGACTGCACAACGCACATCACGATTGCTTTCCTCTTAAATTCATTGCAAGTCAAAAAATTTATTTGAGCATCCTGAATGTGGTGCTGTGTATTCAGATGACTACTGCCCTGGTCGTTAAAGGTTACGCAGTGCTAAGGTGTTCAATGTTCACTGATGCTTTCTAAATTCACACCAGGAAAACTAACCTACACAAACTCAAGCACATTAAATTAGGAGGTTATTTATTGCTATGATGCAACTTCTGATGGGTGTGAATTGATCACATAATCACCAAAAGATCACATCTCTTCATCTCAAAAGTATACTAAACGCATGCCGCCCTCATGCCAGGTCCATCAAGAAGTTCATATCATGAGCAGAAATAGAAATGTATTGCCACTGCCGTAAAGGATATCATATGACACCCTTTGCTCTTCAGAAGCGATGTTCGACCATTCCACCATTCCCTTCTGCATAACACTGCATTCTTTCTTTTACCCTTGCCCAGCTATTCCCCCAACAATCTCTGTCAATACTTCGGGTGAAGATGTTACACTCTTCATCTCCCATCCCCTCGAATCGCACGTCATTCAGCTGTACTGTTACATGGTAACCAAGCTGACGTCTGGCAGCAACGCTGTGAGCGAAACCTGTGAAGATAGTAATACGATGGTGATTCGGCGACCCACCATTGGTGAAGTCTTTCAGCTAAGTGCATACGTCATCACCGACACTGGTCTGCGCAGCAAGGAGTCTCGCAGTGTTGTGGTTCTTCCCTCTGCTTTTGGTAAGCCTATACGGGTTTCATGTTTGGAAATACTACCTCTGTTAGTCATTGCGCGCTCTGGGATTCCGATTCTACACACCCACACACCCACACACACACACACACATACACACACACACACACACACACACACACACATACGTATGGTTAAGCCTGTTTTCCGTTTGATAAAAATTTGCTCAAATCGCGAATAGGATAATACTACTAGTCAGCGTTCGGATTATATTAATAACATGCACATTTGAGGAGGCTGATCTTAAAGTTAGCCTTTTTTGTGTACTAGTATTATAGGGAGACACTATTGTTGTGCAAAATCCAAGCTGGCATGGATGATGTGCACATGACCTTTCGCAGCCACCAGCCAAATTTCAAAAGAATATAGAGCACTTGAATGATCAACTCTGATCTCCGAGATATTTTATTATGATCTTGATTTTCATCCCACGGGATCAAAGCGGCGGGTCTGGTATGTCCTGACTCATGCACATGCATGTCGCTCACTCTTGTTCTGATTCACCCATTTGGGTTTGTGTTCCTGCAAAATGAAATTGAATTCCCAATGATTTGTATTGCTGCACTACGGTACATGTACTTGTAATCACAAATGTGTACACTAACGTCCTCCTTGATACTGCTTTCTTGTGGACATTGAGAGTAAATGTAAGACTAGTTAACTGGTTATTTGTGGTGAGTTAAGCTCAGGAAACGTTAAGTGATGTGAAGTATGTATACAATATTGCCAATATTGTGATTGAACAGAGACACAGCCAATATTATATTGGCTGTGTCTCTGTTCAATCACCTGTATTCGCTTTGCTAGGCTCAAGCCCCGAGAAAGCCCCGGGAAACTTTGAGTTGTTGTTGTTGTTGTTGTTTATTTTACTTCGCAGGTTTTAACGGGCATGTTGCCCAATAACAAGAAATAATAATATGGACTGTGTCTTTGTTCAATCATCTGTATTCGATTTGCTAGGCTCAAGCCCTGAGATGACCACTGTTTGTCCAGTATTGTCCACCGTGTTCCTGGCTGTGGTCGGAGCGCTGTTGTTACTCGTCATCATGTTCACAACACTTACCATGATTCTCTGCAGAAGGTTGCGACATGGAAGGGAAAGAAAGTCGGTAAAGACTCTCGCCTTCACTGAGTTCCCTGAGCAGCAGGGCAAGGGTTTGGAGGGAGACGTTCACTATCAGCAGCCGCCTGGACAAGACAAGGTACAGGAGGATGATCTCTACCTGAACCATGACATTGAAGACAGCAACTACGCGGGTGATGATGGTCTGTCGTATGTCGATGTAGCGGCTCCTGACGTCGAAGAATACGTTCCCAACGTAAGCGCCGAGCCGTTAGCAAGCTGTGAGACATTCCTCACAGATCGCCAGAGCACTGCATCTCCAGCTGGGTATGCCGCTCCCAGAGCACAAGCCAGGGCTGTTTCCTCCTTTGGAAAGAGCACAGAGGACGTCGCTGGCCCGGACTTGCAGGCTACAACCACTTCCAGTGGCCAACCTCTCCAGCACCCCTGCGTTACGAAGAGCGTTACGTCCCAGAAGAGCACCACGAACGTAAAAGAACCCATGTACGTCAATCACTGAAACTAATGAGCACCGTGAGCCCATTGAAATGCATCTCGCCACACATCACCCAACTACACGTGCTCACCGATTGCCAACACATCTTGTCCCCATCGAATAGCAGAGCATGCTTGTTTGTTACTGTACTTGCAATGTGAGCATTGTTGTATGTCTGCGTCGCCATTTCCAACATATGAATACACTCCATCATTCACCCCAGTGTCTGGAGATATGTGGATTTTGTAGAAAGAAAAAAATCGGTCACCGTCACGCTTTGTCCCTGGCATTCATGGCGGCAAAGGCAAACAATAATGGTCAACACATGAATACAATTCTCCCTTCAGCTAGTCCGTTAATGTCGAATGCACATGTAGGCTACCATGAAAATCTCGTTTTCTTCAATCTCTACCTTTTGGTTTCCAGTGATCTCATTTGCGTTCCTCCCGTTTTGTTGCCGTTCTATACTTTTATGGTTAGGGACATGATGTCACCATCAGTTACTTTAGCCCTTTGAACTCAGTACATGTAAGCATATTTCATTTGTAGAATCATCATTGGCATATCTCAGTTTTTCAGTTGCTTATGTTTTCGTACGCTTGGCTTATGAGTGTAATTTGTGTTGTTTCAACGGAGTTTTCCTGTTAAACTTCATCAATATTTCCCAGTGCGTATATCAATCACTCTCCTCAATATTTCTATGATGTGCACAATCATTAATTTTTTAACAGTCACACTGTAATTGTCCTGGACCCCAACCCAAACAAACGTAATCGTGTTTTGCGTGCGTGATACCTGCCTGTTCCGTGATATTTCGGATGCCAATAGTTCGGTATTCATGGCAAACCACATTCACACAGATATACTTTAGTACACCCTAACACGTCAAGGCATACAAACCAATGTAACGGTATTTCCACACACACGAACACGCGCACACACACGTACACACACACACACACACAAACACACACGCGCCCACACACACACGCGCCCACACACACATCCCCCACACACAAACGAGCACACACACACACACACACAAACGCACACACATACACAAACATACGCACGCGAAATGAAATATTACAGCATGGTGATTATCTTCAGCCCAAAGCCGCAGTACAAACCGTTCATGTACAAGTCAGGTGGAGTCGCATCATTTTGCAGCTCAGAGGTTCACGCTTGCGCCTCCCAAACAAAAGTAATAATTATGTTCATTTCATGCATACAGGTGTGTAAAGGACTACATGTACTGCATAGAATACTATAGCATTACCTACAAACGAACAAACACGCACACACGCACACACTCGCACACATCACTGACAACGAACGAAGCAAAGCAATGCACCATTGCGTTATCTACATCCCTTCAAGTTCACAAGCTGAGTTACCCTTCACTCGCAAAGGTGCTCCTTGCACCGAGGGTGAAGCCAAATAACACGAGTTTGCAGTGTTTCAAGGCTATCTCATGTTTTGGGAGCAAGGCCACGAAACTTGGAGTTGCAGAGGACGAGTCTGGCCAACAAAGCGTGCAAAACGGCTGCATTTCCAGGGTGAACAGAGTGGGTCCACTATGGCTTATGCCTGTTTTGATTTCCACTTCATATGGGAGTCCTCCGGCTGGGTAGAATGCTCACTAGTCATTCGAATAGAGCTAACTTACACACGGCACAGAGCACCAAGCATCGTTCGTTGTAACTAACAGTTTCATGCCCATAGGCAGTCATCAGGCCACTGATTCCTACTGTAAGTATAGATCAACAGCAAAAGATGGCCTTCTTTCAATGCACGCGTGTGTGTCCTTCAAGATCATAATGGCAACGGATCTTATCGGAGCATATTCAAGCTGCTCCGGAACATTGTGGTATGCCGCCGCTGATATAAAACCCCGGCCCCGCATACATTCGCGCGTGGGTCCAGTCACTTGGACAATGGCGTATTCTATTGAAGAATGAACTATTCCAGAAGGTAACAAATGTTTGAGCCACCTAAGCAGTCGGCCCAACGAGCGTATGACCTGCTATGCACTGGCAAGTTACTGTTCCTGCTTCTCTGCGCTGAGGACGTAGTGTTACAGATAGCGCGTGAGCTGAAGAGGCTACGTTTCAACCAAGGCCCACTATGTCAACCTTCTTCACGAACTTCTGACGCATGATAGCTTGCCGTTCAGTGTATTCCAGCATGGAGTACTGTTCTCGGGAAGTAGAGGGTTGTTCGTGCTGCTCACCAAACTGGTGACCACGGTATCTGTGAAACCAGTTTGAAGGCTTGAAAATTCAAGTGCACGGCAAAAGTAGACAGAATGTTTGCTGATCACATATGCCGTTTAGTGTTCATCCTGCTACTAGCTGGCGGCTTCGTTGTTTGTTCAGGTAAGTGTGATTGCTAGCTGGAAGTGAGGTACACATAAGATGGCGAGACTTCAGTACGTAATGCACCTGTCAGTGGTGTGTTTTAGTCGCTCAGGAGCATTGCTCGAGAACATGACACTGCTTTTGTGATGCATCCCTTCAGCGCCCTCAATGAGAATCATATCTCTCTTCTTTATCATCAAGGGTCGAGTGAGTGTTGAGTTTAGGTGTAAACACGGTGCAAGGACTGCATTGCAATGTCGTGACATTTTATATAAGCCTGCACATGCATATTAAACCCCTTGAGCGCGGGGCTGTGTGGCAGGGTACCACGTAAGAAAATGGTAAATTTTGACCCCTCTCAAACGTTCACTATGTCAAGTGGTAAAATCTTTGCGAGCCATCGATACAGGCAGTGATAGGTAGGACCTAGACTTGCACTCGCCAACCAGAACAAACGCGAAAATCGGCCAAGGCAAGCAAGGCCGAGCAACATACTCAGGTCGAACACACCTCCACAAAAGGCCACAACGTACATGAATGTACGCAACAGCCGATCAAATTTGTGTCCATAGTCAGAGGGCAGCTATGGTACGGTGAGAGTTGATGAATTGTGCAAGCCAGCGGGGTTTCAGACTCTCCGTTGCAATGCCATGCAGTTGACGGAAACATGTGTTGGCAACAGTCTCCTCGCTATTGCTTGAACATCACAACATTCTGAAGGATGCCTCACGCAGCTTCATTTTACATACATGTAATTTTTTCATGGGCAACTTGCTTACACTCAAATAAGAACCACAGTTCACACATCCTCAAATGCAAGTCCTTACCGGTACAGGGTATTTCAAAGTTTGCGTCTACACGACCATCGCCAGGATTCTTAACTGAGTGTAAGAAAGGTGCTTGTGAATGCACAAACCAATAGCAGTTTTGATGTGTGCATGTATGCTATCAAAAACTCAAAGCGCTGTGTCAGTATCCAATTACAGTCAACTTCGCTTATAACGACACTCGGCGGGGCATCAGAAAAGTGTCCTTATTCGCGAAGTGTCGTTTATACCCGAAGTCTCATTTTATGTATTACAGTTGGATGGGACTTTGCTCTGGGCATGGAAATTCTGTCGTTATTCGCGAATTGTCGTTATGTCCGCAGTCGTTATTGGCGAAGTTGACTGTACGCCATTATTAGAATCATCCTCACCAGCACATGTACCTGCCTGTGTGCTTTCCTCGCAAAAAGGAACTCATCCCTGTGCTTGTGCATGGCTTCCATCCTTGCTCAGGTACAAACTGTGGCTGTCCTCCAGCCTCCCTGCTCTCGACTGTAAGCTGCCATGCAACGAAGAAGAATTTTACGGCTGAATACGCATGCTTACCGTCCGCACACCCTGTCAGTGGCGACAAGACGCTAGTTTGCAGTGGTTCGAGCAAGTGGACAGGAACTCCATTGGTTTGCCAAGGTATCCTCGAAGAATAATGGCACGGGCTTAATGATATCCAATTAAGGCCCGATGTATTATCATTATGTGATCTGGCATTTCCACAAGGGCTCCATGTGTAGGTTGTAGTGACTCCACAGGCTTTTCACACGCATGTCCCAACGTTTCGTACTATCAGCCAACTATCCGTCCGCCCTGCAATCAGTGTGGAGGAAAGACAGGAATAGCTGGCGAACAATTTATCTTGAACACAGTACAGGACGGATAGTGTACTTGACAAGTACACGTCATACAAGTATAATATACTCGATATAACCTAACACTGGTTAAAAACCAGTATTAGATAAACCTTGTTATAGTTCACGCAATTGTTAGATTGACCGGGGCTCTGCCAACCGCGGAAGGTTGTAGTAAGGACACTGTTTCCGAACACAGTGTCCTCCACCTTGTTTCATGCTGTCAATCAAACAATTAAGTATATACTCCCATATTGACTCAGGTCAGCGCGTGATTATTGACAAGCGCACTCGAGAAATCGGCTCCTCGCGAGATTGGCTGGCGAGAATGTCTAGACAAACAAATCTCGCAGGGAACCGATTCCGCGGCTACACAGGCTCTGCAGGTTTTCATGTAAAGATACCATGATCGTGACCTTTGCTACACCGTCATGCTGCTACAGTGTCTTTAATCCTCGTGCAGTGGTTGTGGGAATTTCACCAGCCCTACACCGTGCCCAGGCAGTTCCAAAGCGTAGCCAGGGATTGAATGTGTGCATCTGGGTACGACAGTTAATACGGCTAGTGCAGCCGTATCTTAACTTCGCTTGCTTGCTTGCTTGTATTGCTGAGGGAACATAATATTATTATTATGCTGGTATTCGTGGGTCTCCATGGTGCATGGACAACGCGTACTCATCCGGCGGATATGTGTGAATAATAATATTAATATACCGTGCCAGTTGTGTGATGTCCATGAATAGTTGACTTCCTGTACAGGAAAGCGTTGGCTTGATGTGCACCGCCTAATACATGTACATTCACGCAGAGCTGGCTTTGGATTTGCTCTCTCCCCTCCCTTTAGATGTAAACCCGGAGAAGACAACATCGTGTCCATCGGCGTCATCTGGAGTCGTGGTCGTCATTGTGTTCTTCGTTCTTGCCTTGGTAGCGTCTGTTGCAGCCAGTGCGTACCTCTACTGGCAGTTGCGCGCTGAGCGAGTAAGTAATTCGACAAAGGGTCCAGCGGCGCAGGGACAACCGCGAGGCGATGCCCAAGAGCACGGTTATCAAAACCACGCTAGGTTTGTCGAGAGCACCCAAGGCAAGCTTCAAGGCCAGGGTCAAGACCGTGAAAGCGATCACGACTCCGAGCTCTACTTGAACCACGATATCGTGGATGACGGCGATACTGGTGACGCGGATAGCATGGCCTATGAGGATTGTGGGCCGGAAGGACCTACTGTCTGCGACTATAAGCCACGCGACGAACCAGGCAAGAGCTGCAACACCTTGCCGTACATGACCGACAAGTCGATGACCACTAAACAGCGCTCTGTGACCTTGGATAGATATTCAGTCGGCGCACAACTACAAGTCGTGACACCCAGCCGAGATCGCGCCCGCAGCACAGGGGCCATACGTTCTTGTACCGACTTGCAAAGTGGATATTTCGAGATCACTGGACCCACCGCTCCTCCACTGCCAGCTGCAAGTAGAGAAGAGAGACCCTCGTTCGCGGATAGAGACAGCGGTTTTGGCGCTACACAGCAGGCAGCTGCACAAGAGGATGAGCCCACGTACGTTAATCGTGCAATGGTGTAGTGAACATCTTTGTCTGCACAACGTCCCATGGCCCAGCGGAGCGAGGGTGCCTGCGCGAACACCCTCCTTGGACATCGTATGAAGCACAGCATTTTGCGTATTTTCGATATACCCATTATACATAATATCTATGCCAGCAAATGTAAATGTTCAGCATTTCGACTTCCAGAAGTTTTGCGGCAAATGGATAGGCACGTCGAAGCATTCTTTGAGCTTAATCAGAATTAATTTTCTGTTTGTGAGAAATTCGTGTAGATCTAAAGGTATTTTCGACTCATTGCATGTAGCGCGTATGCAGGCTTTCACCATCTGGTATTTTTAGGCCACTACAGTATGCGAGCAAGGCTTACATTTGTTTCCAGTGCGCTATGACCTAACTAGGCCATATCGAACAAAGGGAATGCTGAACAAGAAGGAAAGTCTCCTGTTCTCTTTCTACTCTTATTATGCACAAGATTCTATTGTTTTCAAAGTATAAATTTATAAGTGATATTACGTACGGTGAAGCACACCACTTGACTAAGTGCTATTAAATCATCATTGTTAGGTGCATTGCAGCATGTTACAGCAACCTTTCTTGCACATTATGCATTTTGCAATGTTTCGCAACTTTCGAGTGTAATCCGCACCTTGCCTTCCAAACCCAACACTCTGATCTGTTGATCAATCACCGTGCAGAATCCCTTTTAAAGAATATAAATCCATATCAGATGTGTCTCTGCCTTGGATTTGATTCTCTTGTCACATGTCGCATCAGTGGCTGATCGTGCGTTTCATGATTAGCTTTTCTGCGTTTCTAAGCGTATGACACGTGATTTTCCTTTACAAAAATTCTTCGCATCTGAATGTATGATGTAGCATCAAGAGTACATACCCAATGGTTATGCACTCTTGCTACCATGCCTGTCCAGCACGACATGAGCAGGCTTACGAACATTTTGCTGCAGGAAAGCCACCTTCGTTTGTACAAATCGCGTGACTGTGAAGCCACCTTTACTTCTCACCTGCTCCATAGTGCTGCTGTTCCTTTTGTTTTCATTTTAGAGTCTGTTCTGTCTTGCATGCATAAGCTGTTTTTGATACCGTGACGCCCGCTCCTTTCAGCCGCTCCCGAAATTTCCTGTTGGCGTTTGCACCGTTCTAGTAATGGTATGTGGGTATTGTGTGAAAAAAATCGATCCGATACGGATTTGAAGCTGGGGCAAACAGCTAGTGAAAATGTATGGGAGCAAACTTTACGGGTGGTTGGGGGGGGGGGGTTGTAGCTTGTCAGGTTAGTCAGTGCCTAAGTATGACAGGCAGACCTAATCTACTGCACCTGCAGTCACAATACGACCAATGACGCTAGTGCCGCACTATCCATTGAGATTCATTTTGTTTTGGTCGTGGCACGACATCTGAAATCTGAACCTGGAAATTGGAAGACTTACTAGAAGGTTGCGTTTGATTGGTCACATTCCACAATAGGAATCACTGGGAGCCACTGGAAATCATTCTTGCCCGTCTGTTTGGTCAAACAAAATCTGTTAGGTGGGTCCCATTCCAGAATGGTAGTCGCTAAGAATGATTCTTTTGGAGAACGATCATTTCACCTCACATGCTGGAAGGAGAATTCTAATTCCGGAATCAAATATAATATTGGTTGCCACGAGCCAAACAATGTAGTCACATGTTCAAGTGCCTCAAATCGTTAGCATCCGTCCACGTTTTGTTCCAACTGTACTGTTAGCAGGTCCCAATACAAAACTGTCACAATATGGGGGGGGGGGGGACGGGCGGTCAACTGGCCTTTGCACAGTCTTGTTCCAGATTTCTGTTCACTGAACAGTTCAAATATTACGCATCCAGGTAATGCAGAGACTAATGTCAAAAATCCATGCGGTTAACCATGCGGTCAGCCATGCTTGCTCTGCATGACACTAAGCCAGCAGTGAGCCGACAGATGGGTCAAGCATGTCCACAGAGAAAACAAGGTGCTGCTCTTGTGCAGCATACGCTCCGTGCTGGTTCCTGTGCATAGCTGCATAGTAAGATGGGAATTTCAGGTGTGTAGTCTTCGGCACGGAACACAAGACGCCTTCTCTCTGAGAAGGGAAGAAGACGCGTCAAGTCGAATCTCATTAGCAGTCATTATAGTGGACACAGGGGACTCATCTGCGACTTTGCGTACGCAGGTTACTCGTGTAGTCCGCAAAGTGTAGAACCAAGTTTATGGATGATCAAGTCTGTGAGCTGGTGCAAACGAATGCAGATGCCGGGATGCTAGCAGCTTATTTTTCTTTGGACAAACAGCTCTCACGGCCGTTTAGGTAGGTACTGATATTCCACTTGTGATGCGTTCCCCACTCGCTTATTGCCTGGTCGTGTTCAGGATAGCGTACATTAAGACGGGGCTGCGGTGTTCCTGGACGATCGACACTGCATTAAGGAACCATGGCACTACTGATAGCGGGTACTTGATAATGAAGATATACATCAGTTGTGAGCTGCACTTGGTGACAAGTTTAGACATTGGTTGGAGGAAAACAAAAAGATATTTCCAGTGCCTTTCTATTAGTGTTTCGAGTGAGGACTGTTTTTTTTTTTTGGGGGGGGGTTTGTTTTTAACTTTGGCCAGTATGACTACTACAGTATTCACTTCGTCTTGGGGGGTTAGACATGGGGAAGTGGGCATACTGGGGTGGTGAGCTCGCCTTTCAGGTTTGGGTTTCTTTGCCAATTCCGTGCAGTGTGGATTCTAGAACATTCCTCTGGCTGTTTTAATAATATGTCATGCTTGCCTAGCGCGCCTCCCCTCCTCATGAATGCCCTAATGATGCCCAATGGGCGAAATATTGGCATTCTCAATTTAGTTTGTGCAGCTGAGTGCCAGTTGCAGGAATGGAAGTGTTGACTCTACAAAACAGTCGTAATTCAGTTTTGAATTGTTTTGAGCTGCACGACTAGACTAACTTGGCTTGACACAGATGCGTCAACTCTGCCGCTATCTAACAGGTTCCGAGAAGATGCGAGCTGTGTGTATTATTATTATTCTTTTTAATTGTTTCACTGAACCAAAATTGTTGGAGCACAGTAACTCCTAAGAATGTTAATAAAGAAATTGCCGAAGTGTTTGTTTCCGGAGGAAGCAGGCCAGTAACAAGAGCAAGTGATTGTTTTCCTAGCTGACATGAGTTTCCTCACAATCACCTGCAGATCAATGACTCGCTGCGTTCTACTCTATGCTTTCCTATGCTCCTATCAGATTGGGACGCCAGTGAAGAGTGGGTTTACTGTATACACCACTGCACCACTGCACCACCATCACTCGCAGCTAGTGCTAGCACTAAACGGCTTCAAGCAAAGCAGAGATGAGCGATGTTCTTTTACCTATCGTTGTGGCGCTGGCCATCGTAGTTGTCCTGCTTTCCGTAGGGATCACGCTACTCTATCGTATGTTACGCAGTGAAAGGAAAAAGAACTCGGTGAAAGAACATCCAGCTGAATACAGTGTGCACGGACGACCGGTTGCAGAATCCCTCGTTCAGGAGACCCAGGTCAAATATGCTGAACCGACCTACAGCGCCGAGCGACGTTACAGTGAAGTGGCAGACCAGGGTGTGGGCGAGCAGCCGCTGAGTCTTGGCATGCACGGCGGTGCCCAGGTGTATGATGAGGTGGGAGGCTCAAGACCGATGGAACGAGAAAGGAGCAAGACTGTTGTAGATCCGTGCATAGATCGACGCACAACACAGAGCCCGGCGCCAGTGCGCAACCTCTCGACAAATGCTTTTGATTCCGCGGTCAGGTATGCACCCGGTCCGATCGTGGGGTCCGTGCATCGGAGCCGAGCCGGGACCAGAACGTACGAGACGGAGAGCGAAGGCCCCCTGGGTAGCTACTACCAGTCGCCTCTGTCGCCATTGCAGACTCGCCGCGAAGAGAGCAGGAGCTACGGAGAGATCTCTCAATCCCTGGGTAGGTCTAGCGGCTTTCACGATGCAGACGAGCCTCTTTATGTAAACCGTAAGAACTAAATCATGAGCCATTGCTGACATAACAGTGCAATGCGTTCACATGTGAATATACACCATTCAATGTCCGGTACGGAAGACCAGCTCACAGGCAAAGTCTTCGGAAGCGATTCAATCGGCGCTCGTGATCGCCAGGACTGTCCGACACAGACCCACATAAACTTACTTTGCCGTTCGTATGCATTGTACAGTTTTAGCATCCCTGCGTTTCCAACATAACAATGTGATTGCGTCGTCATTTCAAATTGCCCGCATTGACTGGCAAAGCTGACGTCTTACAAACACTGGTTTGCCATTTTCATACACGCCTATACGGTAATAACATTCACGTAAACCTCTCAACGACTTGAACTTTGGCCAGCGTATTTCCCTTGTGTCCAGGTACACTCTTCCTCTTTCCTGACGGGTCCTTTTCGTCCGTCATTGCAATAATTATTATTCTCTCGTCGAGTTCAATCTCGTGTGCTGACAGGGCTCTATCCTGCTCAGTAACCATATCAACATCCTGACAAACACCAACCAAACCTTACACTTAGTGACACGCGCCTATAACAACTGTACAATGGTTAGTGGCGGATACAAAATTCCATCCAGTGTCCGTCTGACGCTGACGGATCAATGACTCTACCCTGATCTTGCATGCGTCACTAGCACATTTTAAAACCTGTTGGTCATACCCAAAATAGCCACAAAAATATTGTGTTTCAATCTGTACAGCACCTCAATTCTCTTTTACGTTTACTTTATACCAGGCGTGGGCCATCCCCTGTACATAGGTGCCACCAGTTTTCTTTGTTTCAATAAATGGATTACTATGGTAGAAAGGCAAGCAAACCACTTGACTATGGTAAAAAGGTATCTCAACTGGGGTTGGAACCCCAACAAAATCAGAGCACTCCTCGTGTTCTGGGTTTGCACTTGTATTGCATTATCATCCATTGTGTTTCTTTTGCCCGTAAAATAGGCTTGACAAAAAAAACAGAGCACTCCTTCACCGTACGAAGCAAATTTCTGAATTGCTTTGAGGCATTTTTCTTGAAACATGTGATGGTGATTGCTCGCAATGTTGTATATTCAAACTGAGTTCAGGAGTTTTGTTGCAGGAATCTACATTTAGAAAAGCGATCCTGTCAGCTTTTCTATTATTGTGTTCACATGGCAAGAAAAACGACACCGCTATGCTACGTAAGTTTCTACGTAAGGTGCTCGGTATTTCACTTAGGCTACGTAATTCTCAACGTAAGGTGCTCGGTATTAGATCTACCAACGGGTGGTAGCCGTGTGCTGTGCACGTGCACGGCAGACATTGTGTTCAGTGCATGCAGTCCGCGGATCCGTGTTCGGATGTGCATGCGCGAGGAACTTCCTCCTTTGGAACTGCTTCTTGTATGAGCTGTTTCGGATATTTCGTCTCCTGGCCTGGCTGATTTCGTTTCGGCGCTGCTGAGACCTCCTTTCGCGGAATATTAATGGCAGGTGAGTTGACCAGTTCCCTTTGATTCTTTTGCTTGTGTTGACTCTTTCATTTACGAAAAGTGTGCTCATTTTGGGCGGAATGCAATAAATAATGGAAAAGCTGACAGGATCTCTTTTCTAAATTTCGCTTTTCCGCTGCCGAGGCCTCCTTTTACGGAATACTCGATGACAGGTGATCTCTGAGTTGACCGGTTTCCTTCGATTCATTTGCTTATGCTCACCCTTTCATTTACGGAAACGTGTCCTGATTTTATTCGGATTTTAATAGATCCATTTTTATCTCTTTGCCCTTCTCTACAGTGTGCGAAGAACGCGAGTTCAGCTTCTTGATGGTAAGGCTTATGTCAGATGTGTTGTCGAAATACTCATATTCATTGTACATTGGTACGTTACAAGTAAGGCACTGGTCAGTGGCATACTATCGTTGGCAGTTCCCAATCTGGACCGAAAGGTTCAAGGACCCATTGACCGAGTTTGCAAAATAAATTCGCATATCAGGGAAAATCTCCATTGTGGAGAGGTTCAGTAAACTTGTTTGCTTCAAACGAAACAAGTCAAAGGGTGCAGTCTCGTCTCGTGAAGATCTCGTACTTGTATGATTGGATTTGTTTACTCGAGTCTGGGCTGTTTGATTTATTATTTGTGAGTTCCGCCGAGATTGCACTGTCCCAAATGAAGTTTCGTGCCGCCAAAGCGAAAATTACGATCTGCAATCTGTTTGTAGTACCTGCAAGAATGTGCTGTACATGTATCGTACTTTCTCTGTTGCTGTTTCAGTTGCCGTCGTGTTGCTAAAGAAACGTTCAGTAGAGAGGTTCTGCAAAACAAAAATTCGAACGAAGTTTCGCGACAGTCCTTGCGAAAGTGTGTACGAATTTTTGCACGAACTTTGCGTTCTGCACATTTTCGTAGTTTGCGCGGGCCAAGTGCACGTATACCATGACCCGATCTCACGAAAGTGTGTACGACTGTTCATTTCGCGTTCCCTGCAAGTTTCGCGTCCAAAGTTGCCAAAGTTCGTGCGAAGTTTCGCACTTCATGACGTGGAACGAAAGTTTGTACGTATTTTCGTTTCGCAGAACCTCTCTAGTGACTCATTTGTTTCATACGAGACGAGATAATGAGTTGGTGTGGCTTAGAATCTTTCGCTGTAGAAGAAATCTATTCGTATGTCTATTGGAGAAATAATTGTATTCACTGGTTATAAAATAGGTTAAGACAAACTCACAGAATAAATACCATCGGTCCCTTGGTGTTCGTCCTAAAGAGGTTCGACTGGATATCATTCATACTCACCAAAAGATGTGTAAGATTTTATTATTATGGAGTGCCTTGTTTATCTCTCAGTACCTCCAACCATAGCCTTGCCCCTTTTATCCTCAGGATCAGTGTAGTTGTTGGACTGAGGTGTCGGACTCAGCAATGTGTTTCTTTACATTTTAATACATGTTTATTGTTCCTCCTTTGCTGTGTTGTTTTAGAAAATCGCGGACTAACAGTTTGAAGTCATTGAACTACTTCCAAAAGTTGTATCGACATCAACAGGGTTACGATTTCAGTGCAATATAATGCAGGATGACCTTATCACGATAACCCATGATTATAAACCATTATACACACAGAATCAACAAAAACATCTGCGACACGCACCTGGTTACATTTCTCAAATAAATCTGAAATATCTGAAAGGCAAGACAATTTTATGACAGAGTCATGAAATTCTGCTACAGCAACATGCACAGAATGACCTCCGTATAAAAAAAAAGTATTACCACGGTCCACCACTACTCACATGTTTCCCCGCAGAAGAACATGCTAGTGCCATTTTCTGCAAGAAAAGGCTTGCACATCAATGCGTATAATACGGTATTGATATGATGTGAATGCCATCATTTACATGTTGATATAGGGCATTCCATTGATTGGTGACATAAAAAACAAAAGAAATTATAGCAATAAAAACTGCTTTATGGCAGTTTTCTAAAAAAGGTTATTGTGTTCTAGTCCATGGACCCCGTCTAAAAAGTAAGAAATTAACGAAATGTGATAGCTGAAAATTAAAATTTCACAAAAAAACTCACAATAATCACACACAGAATGAAAAGCTACATGTAGAAGACCTTTTCCCCTCGTGATCCTCTTTCCTATGCATGCATGTTGCCAATTGTTGGTGCAGTACAAGTTTAGTGTTGAAAGCAGCATTTCAAGTTATGTGATTATTGTGAGGTTTTGTGTGAAATTTTAATTTTCAGCTATCACATTTCGTTAATTTCTTACTTTTTAGACGGGGTCCATGGACTAGAACACAATAACCTTTTTTAGAAAACTGCCATAAAGCAGTTTTTATTGCTATAATTAACACATGTATGGAAGGTAGGGCTGAAACAATTATACCGATAACTCGCATATCGATCGTTAAGAGTGCGATCGATAATCGTTAGTGTTCAAAACGAATACTAACGATTTTTTATGCATGCATATCAGTGACAGTATTCTAGCCCTTGCACTCCATCCGATAGTGGAATACGAGTGCAATCATGTACTGTCAAGCGCAGTTAAATTGATTTGTGGCTTTGAAAGAGATTGGGAGAGAAGAAGTCTCTTCGGTTTATTTGTGGGAGAAGTTGGAGATGAGAGTAGTTGCCAGAGGGTGATGACAAGATTCTTTGCTCAAGAAACAATATGAAATTCTCTAGTTGAGTAGCTCATGCTGATAAAACCAGCCAGATATCTACAGATGTCAACAGGTGCGGTGCCACAAATTTCTAGCGTAGCAAAGGCATCATAGAATTTCTTTATAAACTGGTGTTCGATTGAGCCGACAAGAATCGATAAAACCAATAATATATTATATCGATCGTTAATGATATTGGTTGATCGTTAGGAGTTATTGAATGATCGTTTCAGCCCTAATGGAAGGACAAAGTAATGATAGTTTCTGGAAGCATGGCAAGCCCTGTTGGGTAGCAGGGCCATCTGAGTTGAATGATAATTACGATCATGAATGGTGCAGCTGTTGTAAACTTGTCACAAGAGTAACTTACTTTTATGATACAGTGCCGTACTCGTATCGTTCAGTATAAAACCTGAGACAAAATTTGCAAGTCGAAAATTGGAAGGCGGTTAAGTGGCCAAAACAATTTGTGGAGGGTGGATTCGCCTGCAACGCGTTTCTAAAAATTACATTTCGGAGTGAATCCATACCATACGAAGCGTGTACATGTAGCATGATGTAGCACTGCTTCAGGTAGTACAGGTAGGCGTTGAGACCAAGAGTACGGTTCTGTACTCTTGTTGAGACGCACTGCACTGCACTGGCCGCGTCACGGCAGAGTAGACAGGGAGACAGGGACACTCGCTGTAAAGGGTGACTTATTTCAAACAGGGACATGGAAAAGGGTTCGCTATATGCGAGTTCGTTATAAGTGGATTTGACTGTACTGTACACGCACGGTACATGTATATGTGTGCATAGTATGGTGTTTATTATGAGTGGTATTATCTGCATTAAGGGGGGGGGGGCTTTCTGTGGGGGGGGGGGGGGAGTCAAGAAAGAAACGCCTCTTAGGCGTCTCTAAGTAAATACATGTATTTACGGCCGGCCCCTTAATACGGAGGATTAATAATAATAATAATAATAATATTAACTGGTTTGAGGGAAAGAGACAAGTGTTAATAATAATAATAATAATAATAATAGCTAGCAGCCAGGATGCGTCGATACCGAGAAAATGAAAAGGCCAAAAAAGCCAACAAAATGTTCCAAATGAATGAGCGTGCTTTCTACCGGACGCTTCGGGAGCCTGCACACTCTGTTAGTGGTGCTTCAAATCGATTGGAGACGCCGCAATTTCCAGAGGCGGGTGAAGCCACCGAATTCTGGAGTGATCTTCTGTCTACACCTGCGCCGTTCACCGCTGGTGAGTGGTATGTAAGGCAAGCAGAATATTATGAAGAACACGTCCCTGTGCAGAGTAGCGCAGTTATCACCCAGGACATCCTGGCTGACTGCCTGCGCAAACTAGCCTTGTGGAGGGCTCCGGGCCATGACAAGTTGCATGGGTACTGGTGGAAGAGGCTGACAAGCCTGCACTCTTACCTTCGGAGAGCCTTCCAGAGGGTGATAGATGGCCACAGTGACATTCCGGGATGGTTGACGTCTGGCGCTACTACTCTCCTTCCTAAGACTTCTCCACCTTCGGCAATGCCCAAAGATTATAGACCAATTACGTGTCTTCCGATACAGTACAAGCTCTTTACCGCCGCCATATCGAAGATTATGTGGCAGCACATCAATCAACATGAAATACTTGCAACGGAGCAGCGCGGTTGTGCAGCAGCTGGTCTTGGTTGCAAGGAGCACCTGATGGTGGATAAGATGATTCTGGAGGATGCCCATACGAAAGGGCGAAATCTGGTCATGGCATACCTGGACTTCAAAAAGGCGTTTGATAGTGTGTCGCATGAATGGATTCTACATGCTTTGACGATGTATCGATTCCACCCGTCTTTGGTCACAACTATTGCTCGTAGCATGCAGAACTGGAGAACGACAATGCACATATGCGACCAGGGAAGATGCAGGGTCACTACCGGCAACATTTCAATAAGAAGAGGCATATTTCAAGGTGACACATTATCCCCGTTACTGTTTTGCCTGGCGCTAAACCCAATCAGTTTTGAGCTCAACCGATTGCCTTTGGGATACAGAGTCAGCTGCAGAGACGCCGAGTTGTCTATCAATCACTCTTGGTACATGGACGACATTAAACTCTACGGGAAAACTACAAAGGATGTGACTACCCTCGTGTCTACCGTGTGTGGCGTTGGTGATGACATCGGCATGAATCTCAACCCGGCCAAGTGTGCCGTGCTGCACGTCAGGAGAGGAAAACCAGATGAAGGATGCTCTATCCAGGTTGGCGATGAGACCATTGCAGAGTCGCTACGACTCAATGAAACATACAAGTACCTTGGAGTAGTGCAAGCAGCCATGATACCTCACCCGCAGCTCAAGACGCAACTCACTGCAGAATACAAAAAGAGATTGTATTTGCTTCTGAACAGTGGATTGAATGCGGGAAATATGATCAAGGCCATCAATACGTATGCTCTGCCGGTTATGACATATAGTTATGGAATCGTAAATTGGACCGAGGCTGAAATCAAGACCACAGATCGAGCGACAAGATCAGCCTTGACTGCGTCTGGATTTCACCACCCCAAAGCCTCAGTCAACAGGCTCTACATGAAGAGGGGAGATGGAGGCCGGGGCTTGATCTCTTGTGAGGATATGCACGGCCGGAGCATGTGTGGCCTGGCCCGCTACATGAGTACCAGCCCAATAGACAGAATAAGCCTGCTTTATCAGTATCATCAACAAAAACCTACAGCAAAAAGCCACTCAATAACTGCAAAGGCCGCTAAGTTCCTGTCGAGTTTGGATCTGCCAGCAGCTGGACCAGCTTTACCCAATAAGCATACCATTAAACAAGCGTGCGCTGAGCGAAAATCCAAAACACTTTCCACTATGCCGCTGCATGGGAGATATTGGAGCCGATTGGAGGAGAATCGCCTAGATAAGGAGCTTACCTTCATGTGGTTGAAATCAAGGACACTGAAACCTTCAACTGAAGGCATGATTATGGCAGCACAAGACCAATCCCTCAAAACGAAAAATTACCAATACGCCACAATGAAGTCAATTGCTCGAACTGATGCCAATTGCAGGCTTTGCAAGGGCAGCTTAGAAACAATTGACCACAATTGTTGATGACAAGGAGCGCATCGCCTACATTATAGACATCAGCGTTCCTGGTGAGAACAACATCAATAAGAAAATGGCTGAAAAGCGCTCAAAATATTATGATTTGAAGCGGGAGATTTCGAGGATTTGGTCCCTCACCCAGGTTGACGTGGTCCCTGTGGTTGTCGGTGCCCTGGGAGGCTTGGTGAGGGAGACTCCTCAATGCCTTCGGACTGTGCAGGGAGGAGACCTGGCTATTGCACAACAGGAGGCTATACAAGGTTCGATTAAAATACTAAGAACTATCCTTAACATGTAGATGCACCTCTGCTGCGTTTGCATGTTCAATAGCTAAGAGACTTGAATAACGACTGATAAAGACTGATATTTCCTTTGTTACTCCCTTCATTGGTTGATGTATTTTGCCTGTCGCTGCAAATTCTTTATTATTGTTTTGATGTTGGAGTTCGGATTGAGTTTCTTTCCTTTCTTCCTCTTCCTTCTACTATTTCTTGTCCCTTTGGTTTTTAGGTTTTATTTATTTATTTTATTATTTTTTTTTCACTTTCTTTTTGCTGTCCCACCCATGGAAATATTTCCCGGTGGGTCTGGCTTATCGCCTTCGAAAGAAGTGAATAAAGGAGAGATAATAATAGTACAGGTCGCACCTCTCCCAAATAATGGGTTCCACGCATCTGTCAACTGTTTCATCATGAAATAGATTGCAAGACGGATTAGCAAGACGAGCAATTAGCAAGACGAAATTTGCGTTCGCGTTTGCAATCATTTTTCAGTTCGCGAACCGGATTGCGAAATTTCGCATTTTTCGCTCGGAAAAGTAGTCGGAGGACGAATCGTGGATTCGTGTCAGGGCAGTCATAAATTTACCACGCTGTACTGTCTGTACACAATTTACGTCGTGTCAACGTCATGCATGTGCGAATTCTGTTTGCTAATCCTTCTCATAACGCGAATTCCGTGACTGAGTTCGACTTTCCTTGGAGAGCGAACGCGAACGCGAATTTCGTCTTGCTAATCCTCCGTAATAACTTTATTACGATGACCCAAGGGCAGACCGCCTGTCGTGGGGTCCGTCGCATTGAAGGATGATGGTACAAGAGAGTACAGATGGGGGGGGGGGCTAGTATACAGTCCACTTCGCTAATAACGACTGCCGACGTAACGACAATTCGCGAATAACGACAGAATTTCTATGCCCAGAGCAAAAGTCCCATCCAACTGTAATACATAATTATAATGACACTTCAGGTCTAAGGACACTTCGCGAATAAGGACACTTTTCTGATGCCCCGCCGAGTGTCATTATACGCAAAGTTGACTGTACACATGGGTAGGGAAGTTCCTGAATACTTACAGGAATTCAATGGAAGTCTGATAAGACGTAGATCTACGCCCAAGGGCACCTGGACATGTACTTAGCATCAAAACTTACTTGAGTACGGACAATCACACGTGACACCAGTAGTACGACCTATGTTCAGGGAACACGATAAGATTTCGGAAATGCTCTGACACAATGTCCTGCCACTTCTGGAAACGGTCGGACATGGCAGATTTTGTGATACAAGTACATGTCTGGGACTCTTATTTTTTCACCACTTTCATACACGTGCACGACAACACTGCACATGTACATGCTACCAAGAGTACACATGGTCATTGACATAGTCCGTACTAAGCATGAGAATGTATGATCACCGATCAGACAACATGTACGTACTAAGCGAGTTGCAATGCAATATCAGGGGAAGACTTTGATAATAAATTGATATATCCATCGTGGTGGGTCCGTGGGAAGTAGGGAGGGGTAGTGGCCTTACACAACAGCTTCTGATCAAAAGAACATGAACAATGAAATTAAAAAAATCGAAAGAGAGTAGCTGCAAGCGTATCGGGCATGCGTTTGTACTTGTAAGTTGAGGACGGGAAAGAAGAATTTGGCAAAGTCTTTGAAAATAGATTCATGGTCATTAGGTCCATACTTGTAAGTTGAGGACGGGAAAGAAGAAGTTGGCAAAGTCTTTGAAACTATATTCATGGTCAGTAGGTCCATAACTAGAAGTAGCATTGTTAGTGATATTGAATTGTATGTTGTTTGCCCGTAAAAGAGGCTTACATTCCAGCAAAAAAAAGCATGGATAGTTACATTAAGACAAAGAAGGACACTAAAAAAAGTATATCCGGTGGGCTATTGTCGTTTGCAGAAGGAAATGAGGCAGTTGGCGCAGTCCATGAAGATATAGCTTGATCATAATGATTATGGTTTTGTCCGTACTGGTTAGAGCACATTGTGCAGGGCACCAATGCTCCGCATCACTGCACTGCCCAGTCACTTGCTTACAGATGAGTAGCCCACTGATATGGAATTCAACCGGTGCATTGTAACCGATGCGTACAGGAGGTGTATGCTGATGATATTGTTGCCGTTTGAAAGTCTAAATCACTTCCTACATGTACACATACACGCATACCTGCTGAGTGGATAGCCGTGTGAAGTGCATGTAGTGGCTCGGAGACTGCTGACCGACAGACCGGGCAATGCAGTCCATGACTGTGTAGCTATCCGCAGATGGTAGAGATAAGCGGCAGTCGAGCTATCGCCCCAGAAGCTACTTGTTTGTTGGTGTTCATCGCCGTTCATCTGTCTTACGTGATAATGACCGATTCCATTCTTACAACAATAAAAAGTACGAAGTATGTCAAGTCCATAGAGAAAACAACAAATAACAGCATTATTAATAGAAAACATCGCTCACGGACCATCTTTCAATGTGGCATGGCTTAGTACCGGAAGAAAAGGGCACCTTTGGACGCCCTGGACGACTTCTCTGCTTAGAGTACAGGAATGGTGGAAACCAAGCAGCATCCGCTGAATGTGTTCAGGTCAATTGAGCAGAGGTTCTGGTGGAAGTCTGTCGGGTGAAGTGGGTTTGAACTTTGGTGGCGGTTGCCATATTCAAGTTCATGCTCATTCCATATCGCTAGTCAAGACATGTTGCTGAAGCTTTGATTACTGATGCGTTGAAACTGAATTGTGACTTTGCAGTGCCCAGGGAAGGAGCATGTGTGCCCACCACTTCTCTTTCAGGCATAACACTCTTGGTTTGTTATTGTTACTGACCTGGCGGGTACCATATAACGCCATCGCCCCGTCGGTGTTGAATGCTCGCAGTACTGCTCAGCGTGCAGATTCTAGCGTGATCCTGTCTCCTCCTGGCCAGTCTTCGGAGACCAGAAGAAACACCATGTGACGTCGGACGGTAACATTTTCCGTATTTGAAAGCAATGCCACCAGCAACCAGACCCATGCTCAGGAGAGCGCATGCCACAGCTAGGCCAGTGATGGCACGATTGTTATTCACACTCGAGCTCTTCGCCAGTCGCCGCTTGAATGTATCTGTGCAGTACGGAAGCAACGAGCGTGAACAGTTCGATAGTATGCAGTGAGTGAAACATATCACACACACACACCCACACACACACACACACACACGCGCGCGCACGCGCGCACACACACACACACACACACGCGCGTGCGCGCGCACACACACACACACCAACACACACACACACACACACACACCTTTGCATTCGCATCATTTCCATAATTATAGTGGTCATGAGGGTTGTTGGTGCTGAAGGATTAAAACCCTATCCCAATTATATCTTGGAACTGTTTCTTTTGATTCGAAAGAAAAATATGTACCCATATTCTGTAAACATCAGGGTGCAACTGTGTGTTATTTCTAAGGGCTAGATACACAGCATGCTGCCTTCATTACACCATGTAGCTGAACAATGCAGATCGCGAAAAGTCAAACACCACACCATCCTTGGCCCAAGTTCTTCACTCCTTTGAAAACACACCTTCCCTCTAGTTTAAATTGAACTTTTGTTCCAAATTGAAATTGAGCAACCATAACTGAGATATCGAGTCAGTACTCGGGCAGACAGTGAGTTAGTGCCCACGCGTGCAGGGCGCGATGCGAGTAAGTTACATGATGAAAGTAGTGCCCCGTGAACACAACTATAGCCACAAATACATACCAGTGGGTATGAACTCGTGAATCGTGATGTGGACTGTTCTCTGAGATGGCATGGTCAAGGAGAGATCGAGTCACCCACTTGGAGTTTAATTATTAGTAAATGAAACTGTGGACAGTGAAGACTTCACTGCCGGTTTGTCATGCCCTCCCCTTCTTCCTTGCTCTGATCATTGATCCTTGCATGTCCCGTATTTTCAGGGGTAGAAGGTTCATGTTAATTCATTGAACGCTGATGACGTCTATAGACGTCATGGAGACTACTTGCCAGAACCCTGGAGTTTTAGAACTTGCTATTGACACTGTTTTTAGCCTTTATATGCAGAGTACCATAGGCAAGGTCCAGTAGCGCTGAATGGGTTAAATACATCACTAAATGGCGTGACTCGAACAAATTTGATCTACTGTAAAAGCCATTATTCTAACGAAGTGCTAACTCTAACGAGTTACCGAGGAGAAATCTGTTGTTAAAATAGAAATCGTTAAATAGAAATCGATACATATACTGTCCTATGGGGCGTTGAAAATGAGTGAGAATCGTTACCTTCGGTACGCGTAAACTAGTCAATTTTGGGAAATCGTTATACATGCGCCTCGTTAGAATAACGGCTTTTACAGAAGCTTATACTACAGCGGTCAAATTAATAGGGATAAATAAGGTAAGTGTCTGCAGTTCGTGCGGGGAAAAACCGGGTCCAGCGTATACACCAGTGCGGCTCACACCGGGAAACTATACTGTGACAAAAATGAACACGGACACGCACAAACAGACACACACACACACACACTCGCAAAGACACTCGGCCATTGCTGACAGCCTCACCCAGGAATGCCGATCCAAAGTCGTTTGTGACAATGACGGTGTAGTTCCCATAGTCTGCTTCACGGATGGCACAGAGAGCGAGCGAATGGTTAGACAGATGTTTGGCATGGACAGTATCCATCACCACTTCACCATCTCGTTTCCAAACCACCGACACTGGCGAGACACTGTATGGACAAGACAATACAAATGTACGTCTTCAGGATATTGCCAGGATGCTGTACGTGTGGGTGTGTGGGTGGGTGTATGTGTGTGTGTGGGTGTGTCTGTGTGTGTGCGTGTGTGTGTGTGGGTGTGTGTGGGTGTGGGTGTGTGTGTGGGTGTCGAATAGTTGTGGACGAGGATGAGGACGATGAGGAAGTCGAGGAAGGAGCGAGAGACTCTCTTTATGGCGAGCTGGAATGTCCAGTCCCTTGTAGAGGACACAGGTGATGCCAGGATATGTAGGAAAAACAAGTCAGTGTCGCTAGTGGACAGAGGTCTGGACTTTTTGTCGGCGGAACTCGTAAAATTCCGTGTCGGAGTTGCGGGAATTCAAGAGACGAAGTGGTTCGGCAGTGATGTGTGGCCCATCGGCAATTGTACCTTTGTTCATTCTGGTCGCCCAATCCCAACAGGGGGAGAACCAGCCCGACGGAACGAGGGTGTTGGAATTTGGATGAATCCAGAGATGTCGGCGGCGTGGCGGCGTGGCGGAGAACAGTGGGACCCCGTAAGCTCACGCATCGTCACGGCTCGTATCCTACTTCACGCGAAGGGGGACAAACTACCCCGCGGAGATCAATGTCACCGTGATCAGTACTTGTCTGTTATCAACATCTATGCGCCCACCAACAAAGCGACATTCAGCGTGAAGGAGACATTTTATAGACACCTACAGGCGATCGTTGACAAAGTCAACCGTAACGACATCTTTGTACTCCTGGGCGATTTCAACGCCAGAGTAGGGTCACGCGGAACTGGTGATTTTCGGGACAGGTATGACGATAGGCCCCCCTGGGATCAGATCATTGGTGACTTTGGTCTTGGTCAATGTAATCAGGCTGGTGAGGATTTATTGTTGTTCTGCGCGAGGAACTCACTATGCGTTTTGAATACCTGGTTTCGGAAGAAGCTACGCAAGCGTGGAACCTGGACTCATCCTGCCACACGTCAACCACACCTGATTGATTATGTCATTATGCGACAGGATCAGCACGTATACTGTCAGAATGTCTCTGTCATGCGTGGCGCGTCATTTTGGTCTGATCACTACATGGTCCGTGCACGTTTGGCTCTGAGTCGTGGTGCTCCACCGCGCAATGGGCGTACAAGTGGCAGCGGCAACCGGAAGCGTTTTGACGTGAGGAGTCTGCGGAACACTGATGTTTGTACAGCTTTCCAGGATAGTGTTCAGGAGCGTCTGGCCAGGGATTCTGCAGTGCCCAGAGAGTCGGTGGAGTCTATAGATCTAGAGTGGTCTGGCATCCGTGACGCTGTTACGTCTGCTGCCTCTGATGCCTCTGACATCATTGGTTTTGGTAAACGTGTTCAACCAGACTGGTTCTTGGAGAGCAGCTCGACTCTTGAGCCGCTCATTGATGCCAAGAATACCTGCCATCAAGCGTTGCTGTCAAACGATACAGTTGATACTCGGAAAGCCTTTCGACAGGCACAACTTACAGTGGCAAAGGCTGTGCGGATGGCGAAGGAGAACTGGATATCAGAGGTAGTGCGTGATGCTGAGGAGGCTAAGAAAGATGGGCGCACTCGCTGGAAGTGTATCCGGAAGCTGCAGGAAATTGAGAAGGGCAGAACTTCAAAGCATACATCTGCTGTGCTGGATGAGAACGGCAACTTGAAACCAAGATGCGGATGCTGTTCGTGCTCGTTTCGGACGGCACTTTGAGATGGTGTTAAATACGCAGAGCCAATTTGACCAACACACTGTTGACAGCATGCCTGCATTGGATGTTCGTGAACATCTGGACGACGTCCCTTGCATCGAGGAGCTCCAACGTGCACTTCGCCGTATGAAGAATGGCACAGCCAGTGGTCAATCAGGCATTCTGCCAGAGCTGATACGTTGTGGTGGTGAACTGTTGTTGGGTCGCCTCCATGAGTTCATCGTTAGGGTTTGGGAAACTGGATCGGTCCCTGCTGACTGGCGTGATGCAGAGATAGTCCCCATTCCCAAGAAGGGTAACCGGCATAGCTGCGATAACTAGCGTGGCATCAGCTTGCTCGATGTTGTGGGCAAACTGTTTGCTCGCATGCTCCAGGACCGGCTTGAGCCACTCGCTGAAGACTGGCTACCAGAGTCTCAGTGCGGTTTTCGGAAGGGTAGGGGCTGCATCGACATGATCTTTGCTGCCCGCCAAGTACTCGAGAAAGCCATTGAACATCAATCTGATCTGTATGTCTTGTTTGTGGATCTACGCAAGGCGTACGACTCGGTCCCCCGAACAGCGCTTTGGCTGGTCCTGCAGAAACTCGGTGTGCCTCCGCGCATGCTTCAGGTGATCCGGTCTCTTCACGAGGGTATGATGGCGTCTGTTCGCGTGGGTAGTGGTCAGTCTGACAGCTTTGGGGTGGAGAATGGTCTACGCCAGGGTTGCACCCTGGCTCCGATGTTGTTCAACCTCTACTTCTCTGCCGCCCTTGCACACTGGCGCTCAACATCCACAGTGCCTAGTTTCCCGATGAAACATCGTATCGGCCGCAAGTTGGTTGGCGACCGTACTGCCAAGCACAGACTCACAGACTTATCCGTGTCGGAGTCGCTATTTGCAGATGATGCTGCCCTGTATACCACTTCGTACGAGCACATGGAGATGATGGTGAAGGAATTTACGCAGTGTGCGTCAGGCTGGGGCCTGACTGTTAGTGTGCAGAAGACGAAGTTCTTGGCGGGCGGTCCGAGTGTCATCCGTGCTGATATTGTGGTGCCTGGGAGTGCTGGTGACGTGATCGGCGTGGTCAGCGATTTTACCTACCTCGGCAGTACGATCAGCGACGATGGAGAGCTGGATCCCGAAGTCACAACTCGTCTCGCCAAGGCATCAAGGGCGTTTGGTAGCCTCCTCCAACCAATTTTCCGGAACTCGGGTCTGTCGCTTGGAATCCGACGTCAGGTCTACCAGGCCGTGGTCCTTACAGTGCTGCTGTATGGTTCTGAGACATGGACGCTGAAGGCACCCCTCCTGCGCAGGTTGGACACGTTCCATCGACAGTGTGTTCGCACGATCCTGAGTGTTACCCGAGACCAGCAGTGGCAGGAACACCTGTCAAGTGAAGACTTGGCGAAGCGCAGCGGCATGCCAGCCTCGCTGGAGGAGGCCATTCGTGCGAATCGCCTGCGATGGCTTGGTCACCTCGCAAGGATGGACGACACCAGGTTGCCAAAGCAGATCCTGTTTGCGGAGGGCACTAACACGCGGCCCCGCCATGGACCCAAGCGTCGTTGGAGAGATGTGGCAGCTTCAGACCTGCTTGCGACCGGTATCCCGGAGACGCAATGGTACCACCTTGCTCAGGACCAGAGGGACTGGCGCGAACGTAGCCGTCGGAAGCCACCAAGCCAGCCCCAACCAAGAGTGTTCGTCTGTGTCTGCGGCCGCGACTTTCGCCGTCCGAATGATTTATCCCGACACAAGAACTACTGCCTCGCCTAATAGCTATCATCGCCTTCGGCGATGGGCTTTCCAAAGGTCCAAAGGTGTGTGTGTGTTTGTACATGCGTGTGTGTGTGTGTGTGTGTGTGTGTGTGTGTGTTTGCATATGTGCCTGTGTGTGTGCATGTGTGTGTGTGTGCATTCATGGATGCCCGAAACAAAAATGTTGTTAAAAAACTCCTCTCGGAAGCCGTGTGTAAAAGGTACAGCAAATCAGCCCACATTTCTGACACAAAGACAGACACAAACACACACAGATACATACACATGTCCACACACACACAAACACACAACGATACACACACGCACTCATTCGCAGGCGTTCTCTCCATGCATGCTTATGCACACAAACATACATTGACACACAAAACACAAGCAAACACACAGAAAAAGGGCAAAAAGAGCAATACTGCCAGCCAACCTTTCAATGTGTACTTGCAGGACTACAGTTTGGGAAGCGTCGGCTGCCGTAATCAGATAGCTCGGTTGCGTAGGTGAGCGTTTGATTATAGGTGGGCCTAAACAACGCACCATGAACAGAGGAACACAAACACACGCACAGATATGCACGCACGCACGCACACGCACACACACACACACACACACACACACACACACACACACACACACACACACACACACACACACACACACACACACCAACACACACACACACCACATCCCTCCCCCCTCCCCCACACACAAACGCACATACGCGCAAGCACACATGCAAACACGTGAACGCCCGCCACACAAAACAGGCACAATGAGCAATTCTTTCAGCAGCTTATCACTGCTACTGTGTGTAGTGAGAGTAGTTCAAAGCTACTTCAGTGCAAGCTCTGTACCACACTGACTGCACGAGTAATGATAACAAAAACACCCAGCTTGAACCAGACACGAAATATTCATTCATACACTCACTGGGAAATCTTTCAGTCGTTGTCATCAGCTCCATCCGGTCAAAAAATGAGGACTTTCTTATCTGCATCCTCTGCACGAAGTAAGATTGGATATGTTGTACATTAGCCTGTTATGGACCAGCTGCACAAGTTTAGATCCCCTTATAGGTCAAATTCAAACGACGTGCGAACTCACTTTCATCGAATAGTTTCCAAGGATATTTTCTCGGATAAGATAAAACGTGGACACATGCGTGCAACTGATTCCTGAACTCGGCCTGGCCCTTTGTGCTCACCAGTGTATTTTGCATGCGAGCAAAAGTGTCGGTTGTTGAAATTGCACACAGCAAATGCAGTGCGTAGACTATTATTTCAAAAGGGAACATTCAAATTTCCTGGCATTTTCAAGAGATCACTATGGATGAGTCGACGCATGCCAAGTTTGACCCAGCGCCGTGTGAACTGGATCGCGGCTTGCAAATGACCTCTTGGTCCCACGCACGCGTGAATTCGCACGTCGTGTGAATGGCCTAAATATGGCAAAAAGAACGTTTGTGATGACCCCTTGCTCACTCACCCAGAACCAACAGTGTGGTCTCACGCCTTGACAACTCGACCTGATTGCCATCCAGCAAACGGCACAGGAATCGCCCGCTGTCCGACATCTGGAGACGATTGATAGTCAAGAGAGAGCTATTCTGACTGTAGCGTCCTCGCACCTCGACCGGCATGCTTGCGTTTTCTCCCCTGACAACGCTCCATAGTTCTCGGCCGCCTACGGGGACGGGATTCTCTGCACACGGCAATGAAATGTCCGTGTTGACCTCCGCCACGGTTGCTGTGAAGCAAAGGAGAAAGAAGAGGGCAGATGGTGTGTTCACACAAGGGACTTGCAGGGCCTTAGCCGTTTTGAGAGTTACTGTACACAAGGAGTAAGTGATGCACTTCACCGAGTATCCATCTCTATAAATCCTTCCCACCCGCATTGATTGCATTGAGAGAATGACAAAATCGACTTTCACAGCTAAAACAAGATTGTTAGGAAATTAGAGGCCACATGCCACCTACTGCTATTTTCTCTCCGAAACTCAACACTTGCAATTTCCTACCACTTTGAAATTTTCCGTGAAGTCAAAATTTAAAATTGCAAAAAAAACAAAAACAAGATTGGTCACTGAAATCCAATCGATCGAGTCAGCTTTGCGCCTGCACAAGTGTGCATCCCATTGGTCGCTGGTCTAGGGCTGCACAGTACTTGGCGCTCACTTGAGTGACTCGAGCGGTCTTCATTGAGCAGTACTAGCCTGAATACTACGGAAAGGCAACTCCGCTTACAACAAACTCGTATATAGCGGATTTCATGATAATTATAGCGAACCATTGTCCATGTCCCTGTTTGAATCCGTACAAAATTGACCCTTTGTAACGAACTGTTTTCGTTTATAACAAACAATTTTTGTAAGGCATCGTGACAATCAAGTGCAGTCATACAGTGATGGACCACATACCAGTCATGACGTGATATGAATTTGTATGGTATTAGTGCATTTATGTTATAATGAACTTCGGCTACGAAAAACTAATTCTCCTACACAATGGTGTTCGCTATATCAGGAGTCGACTGTATATCTCTTGACACAACTCTTGAAAGATGCGCTTCCATGTTGTTGCATGTGATCTCTGTTTGGGGCCACATTCAAGATCAAGACATATATGACTTAAGCAGCCATGCTGTAATGTTGGCGACACCCTGTATACAAAAACCCCTAAGGGCCCGGTCGCACTCCGTGAAAAATGCTGCGTCAGCATGGGAATCATGAGTTTTTACCGTGGCGAGCTGACGAAAACAAGGGAAATTTGGTTGTGGTACGCAGCATGGTCTCACGCGAGCAGATCGGCTGCGTTGCTGCTGCTGCTGCAAGCACTTGCATGCAAAACAGTGTCTTTCGAAAATAGAGTACCGTACCGTACTCTACTGTAACGATTCGGCTCGCAACAGAGTGGTTTTGTGAAGTGCATCAGGCCTAGACGGCAAGCGCAAAAATGCAGTGTGACTCAACGGTAGCGTCAAGTGCTGGGGTTTAACGCTGTGTCCAGGGTCAGTCTTGAGGCAGGGCGACCAAGTAACGCAGCCATCATCAACTTACGTCTGACTGTGACGGAAAAACGATGCTCAGTTTGTTGAGTGCTGTTCTTGATTACACAAATGTAAACACCGCTGTCTGCGGCGACTGCGTGGTGAATAGTAAGTGATGATGTTAGACCTGGCATGGTAAGGAAAACAAAGAATGGAAGAATGACAGTAGCACCGTTGCCATTACACACGGTCGCAATACAATTATAATGTATGTTCAGTTGCTTGGCTATGCCCTCGTGGTATTGAGCAGTTTTTCAAGGATTTTGCAACACATTCGGTGATTTATTTTTTGATCACATTGTTGCCCGCTGCACTAGCTACGTTCTGCACTGTCTTGTGCTGTCTTGCATAAACGCCTGTCGCACAAATATACAAACCTGTTTTGAACACAAGCCTGGCTTTAGTGCTGACACGCATACAGTAAAACTGCCCAGGTCCGGGTAGGCTGTGACCGAGCACCGTCCGGGACTAGAAATTGCCCGTCAGTATTAACTATATGATCATGTATATAGCAATAACAAGAATACATAAACCAGAGTGTGCAACTGTGCATATCAGATCTGAAACAGCGCAGTTCGTGCACTACCTCACCCTGATGAGGTCAGCCAAGCCGCAACTTGCGTACAGCTCAAATTTTCATGTTTCATAGCCCGGAAATCAGCCAAGTTTGCTTGATTTTAGACGTCCGGTTTCAGGATTTCGGTGTTTTGTATGACTGTGTACGCTGCGTACATCCACCGACGAGTACAGTCACCAGGCTATCCGTATCAAAAAACCGAAATCATGACAAACTCAGTGACCTGCACCACCGCGACTGGTTACGCAACTTTTCACCGTACCTGTGGCTTACCATGCCGTCAGAAATGACGCACTGCACGAATTACGCTCCCACAGGAACCATCCCGAGTTGCACACTCTGGTTTATGTTCTCTTGGTAATAACTATACCGCTTGCAGGTCTTTATTTCTATACATTTCCTCATCTAATTTCCTTCATCTTTCTGTCAGAGCTGGACCTATGGGACGGTGAGAAGGCAATTATGCCTGTGCAATCGGTGAAGTAACATAAAGGTCAACAGCAACAACTTTTGACATACATACATTTTAACAAGGTTTAAAATTTGCACGTTATTTCTGACGTGGCACGCAATTTCACATCGAATTCGGCGTAAAACTCCCGAGTTTGACGTGATCTGCAAGTCGCTCATGTTGCTTTCCAACGCACGGCCACGAGCCACGCGAGCTAAACTTACGCGTCACGTCAGAAATAACGTGCATCATGACCGCTCTATTTCATGCAACACACAAACAACACAAACGTTGCTTGATGCCCCTTTTGTGTACGTGCTTTTCTTTTCTTTTTTCTCTTCTTCCGTGGTTGGTCTCATCCTCTTCTAAATTCAATTGGCTGTCTCGACATGCTACGAGGAACAGAAATAAATAAATAAATAAATGAATTTGAAACTAAGATGTTGAGCCATAAATAAATGTAGAAGAGAAAAGGAAATATGGATACGAGTTAAGAGTAACTCTCCATCACTGTAACATGATACTATATACAGTCAGAATGTCGAATGTCTCAGTACTCTGTCAGTTTTGTGCCTAGTTATTGCACTTTCTGACTGTATATGTTACAGTGATGGAGAGTTACTCTTAACTCGTATCCATATTTCCTTTTCTCTTCTACATAAATAAATGAATGATCGTAGTAATACGTGAAACTCACAGTTGCGACACAGCTTCCTCTCTCCCTTTTGTGTGGAAGGCTCAGCCCCATATGGGTATTGAGCACTCTTCGGACAGTAGAGCACGCTACTTCATTATTACATTTCAGTAAAGATTTTTTTAATGCCAATCAATATGTTTTGCTGCTGTTTTTTTTAAACATTCTCTAGATGAGCCACAGCAGTCAAGGCAAGCGCTGCTGTCAGAGACATGCCACTGAAGACCATGACTGACCTGAGTGGGCTCAGAATACGCACTTTGGACAAGCAATCATGGGGGGAACTATCAGCCTGAGCTGGTTTTGCTCGCGGCTGCAATGCACGGGGTAGTGGACACAGGACAAAAGCGGACCAGGCATCGTGACTTTGCACATCTATCATTATGCTGCTTCACTAAGCGGCCTGTTTTATTAAAAGGTGTCCGGTAGACGGACATACCCAGATTAGGAACGTCTGGACCTGGTGAGTTTTACTTTAGAAGTTACAGCTTTAAATGTTGTATTCTCAAGAGTAGATAAACAAGAGTGTACAACTCGCGGATGGGTTGGCCCACGGCGGAATTTTTTGTTGACGTAATTTTTTCGACGACGCACGCGCTGCGAGTCTTTTGGAGAGGTTTCCCTCGTGCTCTTACCCGGGCTTTACACTACAAGGTCGGTGCCCAGCACGTGCTCTCACACTGCTCTGCGGCAAAATGCGCGTTTCTCTGAAAAAAGGCGGCATCAACAAAAAATTCCGCTGCGGGCGGGGTATCCATAGATGGTGCAGGAGAGATCCGGAGTTGCACACTCTTGTTTATCCACTCTTGGCATTCTTTAGTAATCTCACGATGGCTACGTCACCAACGCCAACACAAGCAGACATCGTACACAACAACAACAGCACCCACAAGAACACGGAGCCATGCTCATCCGTGCGACTAGTTTGCTCGCCGCTAAGGCGAGACCAAAACAAAATAGGATACCCGGCCCCCCCCCCCCCCCGCGCACCAAGATTGAGCCGAAGTCAGATTTTTCGAACAGTTCATATACATGTACAGTGCTGATCGGCGGAGTAGATCTGCGGCAGGGAGTCACGCAAACCCAGACTTGAACGACTCCCCGATGTACGACTCAGGGCCGTCGTTCGCCGACATACAAAAGCATTGTACCGGTAAACCACGTACCTGTTGTTTGTAAAACAAATGTTAAAATACGAGAAAATACTGTAAAAAGCGAGTTCAGCATGCCATGCATACATACAAAGGAACAAATTTAAAAAAACAGAGCCCCACACACAAGTATGCCTAGCTTGCCCACCGATAATCGTGCAATTCCTTTATCAAGCATCACAAACCCTAAGTGTGATGTAAACCACATTCTTTCATCCACAGGCCATCATGAGAATAAAGATTTGAAACAATCTATGGATATCTTCAAGAGGACAAACATGATATTGGCTCCAGCGGACTCACTCTTTGCCCGCTCGGTCATGACACGTCTGCTTGCGTCATAGACGGTGGCTGGGTATCGCCAGAAGATGTCAACGAATGTGAAGTGCTCCATTGTGCATGTCAGGGAGATGGGCTGCATCTCGGCGAGCGACACATCACCCGCAGGGCGTGTGCTAGCGATTTTCAACGCATCTGACAAAGAACAGCGATAGAGAACATGGCAGAGTAGACTGTACTTGTAGTTTTTTTGTTTGTTTTGTACGAGAAACCAAGAACCTCGAGAACAGAATACTGCATGATAGAGGTGGTTGCAGACGCAACTGTGGTGGTGAAACTGGAGCATCTCCGCCGACCTGAGGTCTCGGCTTCAGCGACACTTCAGTGCACCAAAAACTGGGAAGGAGTAGGCACAGGGGGAGGGGAGGCGGAGTACATTTATATAGAGGAAGGAAAACGGAAAGATGACACATGTGATAGAGTAAAAAAAAAAAATAATAATAAATAAAAAGGGGGGGAGCCAGGGTGTAGAGAGTGACCAGTGAGTACAGATCCCTTCAAGACCTTCTATGGAATACGCATAGTTGAGAGGGTTTGTTTCAGTCCTCCTTTCCAACACATGGAACACTACAGTTCATGCATCCTAGCTAGTCCTGCTGGCTTTGAAAATCCGCTTATGGCCGAAATGAACCTCAAAACCCACAGAGAAAAAACTGTGTACACAGAAAAGCGTGATGTCGCGCTTTGAGGCGACAGACAAACTACAGTCCATTCATTGGAAACTGGCACCCTAACTTTTTGGTGTTTCCTGCACATAGTTGTAGATACCGTGAAAACAACAGGACATCCTGTATTGTGTGACCCGTGCAATTGCTCCTTGCCACATCTGAGGCCAGAAAAATCGAAGAACAGGGAAATAGAAATTCAGCCAGGTTTTTACAAAATTAGAACGGATATGCCATGGCAAAATGTATGGAGAAGCAGATCCCAAACCCAGATTTTTTGAGATTTAAAGTGGGTTTTTGATCGTCAATTCGACCCAAATCGGACTTTCAAAAGCCAGCGGGACTGTTTCCGATAAATGTACTGTAAGTGCTAACACACAGAGAAGAGGCGCAAGATGACACTGCTCTGCGCCATAAGTGTACTGAGGACAACATAAACAAAAAATTCGACAGGTTCGCGTACGTGGCAGGTCAAGAACAAGGAGTCGTAAAACTCCCTGGTCAAGAACCACCTTTCCGCTTCCGTGGGACGCCACCACCCCATGATCAGGCGTCAGATGCGGCTCCTAAACGGTGGGGGAGGATAGATCAGATCCACCAACCATAGGCCAAAGGCCTAAATCCCATTTGCCACATGCTGAGGACAAGCACTGTAGAATTATCAACTATGGTGCTAGCAATGGGTGAGAGGCGAAGCAGGACTTACAGGGGTCTAGAACAGTAACATAGGCACTAACGGATAGTTGAAGTTGGGTGGTTTGGGAGACACAGGTGTATGTTCCCCCCATTGATAGGGTGATGCGAGTCAGGAATAGAGATCCATTCGTACCCATTACATAGTGGGACTTTTGGAAAAGTTGGTGCTTTTCTGTCAAAACCTGTGGCCGCAGTTGCAGCCTTCGGCCTTCATGGAACCTGAATAGCATAGAAATGGACATGTTATCAATCATACAACATCAAACACAATCTACATCACCGGCAAAGTCACAGTTTATCACACCTATACGTGCGCCTGTAAAAAAGGTGAACGGCTAAAAGACAAATTTGTCTGCAACGCTGTAAAATTATTGTCTTTCTATTTCTGACTCCATGAAATTGTCTTCATATAATTTTTCCTTTTCTTCTTTTGGTCCTTTCTGTCTTATATTATTATCATTTCTTGTTTTCCCTTGCATATCATCCCTTCATCATTCTGTGAGAACCTGTCCTATGGGCAGGTGAGAAGGCATCTCTGCCTGTTCATTTGGTGAAGTAAAATAAACAACAACAACAAGAGAATACCATGGCTCGAAGGGTAATGCGTTCATAGTCTGCTCCGAACAATGGTAGGTAAACCCAATGGTGTAGAGTTTTACGTTCAATGCATGGCAGTAAGAGTCCTTTGGCCCAGCAGTGTGCAAAGCTGATCTTCGGGTCATGGCCTGAACGCTTGGTGTACTGACCTTATTGCATAATGAAGTTTTCCTCTGGTTTAGCCGCAACAACTTCACACTCACTATGGCAAGTTCAGTGCAGTGAAGGGGATCTTCGGTCTATGACCACTTTGTGGTGGGTCTGATCTACTCAGCTCTTACCGCTTAGGAGCTGCATCTGCGCCTTGATCCAGGAAGGTGGTGGCGTTCCAGCGGATTCTCACGCGAACCGTCAATTTCTTTTAGTTTTTTTTGGAAAGTTCAAAAGCAATGGCTGTGTACAACGCATCTTTTAAAAAACCACCTAAGTCTCCAAGAAAAACACGCCGGAAAGCAGGAACCTGCGACAGATCGATATTGGCGGAACTTCTCAGTGGATAAGCTAGTTGCTAGTTAAGCGATGTAGGGAGTGTGCCACCTTATAACACCTGCGCAGAGTTGATACTCTTTGTGACAGAGAGCGCCTGACGGCTTGATTTTTCACGGCAGGTTAGCCTAAGGGCTACTTGGAGACTAGCAGTTAGGCCCAAACTGCCAATCGCTATTTAGAACGAGGATATTTTTCCTTGTGCATAGGAAACTCATAAATCAGCTATTTCTTAAAAACAGAGTCTGGTCAATATTTTTCTATTTGAGTTGAATTGCAAATATACTTCAGGGATCGATTTACTTTGAATTTTGTGATTAGCAGTCACTGCTACACAGTTTTACAATTGACTAGCAACTCCCAGTATTGATTAGCAGTTTTCCTTCATCAAAAGTTTACATGTATAGCTGACACTAGCAGGATTTCATACAGAAGAGGACAATAGCTGCAGTTGCTATTCGCTTTTCCAAGCGAATGTTCGATCTGAATATTTACGTTAGAGTTTTCGCTTAGGCACGTTACATGTTCAGCGTCCATCCGACTTTGAGTTCTTCACAACACAATGTCCTTCAACAGGGCAGTTTCACTGATTCCTTCGACAAAGAAACCTCAGGAAAGCGCTCAAACGATCGTGACATTTCGTGCAAAGCGCATCGAATTTCGCTTTTCTCCTTTTCTTCATCGAAATGAATCGACATTCCTGGCGCGTCCAGTTCTTTCTCCCTCTTCTGGACAGTGAATCACTGATCAGATTCACTGACATGTTGGCTACATGAGACTAAGAACCGTCTACTTCAACTGTGCCTTGTCGAACAGAAACAAACTGAGCTTGAAAGTGAAAGAAGAAAGGAGAACATCAGGAAAAGTCACCGCCGTGTACAAAACTTCAGAAGACTGCAGTCGTATACGACCATTGCTAGTGCAGTGTCCAAAATCGAAAGAGCGCGATCCACGACCCGCGCGCGGACTGAGCAGGACAGGCCAGTTGGTTGGAGTAGTAAAATACTACTCCCTAGTCAGCAGTGTGTACAACAGTCGCATGTAGACTGCAGTCACTGCACACAACTGGTCTTTGTAGTGCATCGCAGTTTTGGGCGATAAAAAACGAAAAGCGAATCGCAGCCAGTGAATTTTGATTCGCAAACTGCGATGCGAACCCGGATAAATCGATCCCTGTACTTCAATATACGTATTGTATGTCTGGTCCGTGTTCAGGATTGTTGTGTGTGCAGAGAAATTTGGAGCAAATAAAATTCTGTGCTTCGTATAAACTCAAATCAACTCGACAGCTTTCTATGTAGCAATTCTAGAGATGCAAAAGCCCATTTTGGTCCTATAATAAGTACAACTATGGGCTTTCATAAAGTTCAGCTAGCTTTGGACACATAATGGGCATGCAAATGGCGCCTTGGTGCGCCGATCATCCCTTATGAGTATGAAATGACGAGGCATGGAAATGTGCAGCTTGGACGAGTTGCTGTCACAACGAAATTCCAGGATGGCATCAGATCAGTGGAGTAATGTGTACAACCAGGATTCAATCATGTACTGTATAGCAGGAAATTTTCGGACGGAAGTATTTTCGGACAAAGTCAAATTTTGACCTTTCGTGCGGATTTTATTTTCGTACAGTGCTACATGCTAAATGCACGTGTTCGCATGCAGTACGCATGTATAGTGTACATATGTCAACAAACAATGGATCACTCGTAATATTTCGCTACTCCGAGTTTCATGCACTGTGTGCAATCATCAGGCAAACAATATTCAATGCAGACTGGTCAAAGCATAATGGAAATTTAAGGTGGATGCAGGCGGAAGCAAGTGTAAGGCTTAGCGGGACCCCTGATACGTAATCAATGGGCTAACTTGCCGGCTGAGAAGTGTGTGAAGCTGAGTGCTAGATGACTATAGCATAGTGGGGCAGTGCAATTTGCCAAGGCGCTAGCTGTTGGATGCCTGTACTACAGCAGAGCCAATTTGCAGTGGGGGGGGGGGGGGGGGGGTGCTAGCTGTTGGATGCCTGTATTACAGCAGAGCCAACTTGCCAAGGCGCTATCTGTTGGATGCCTGTACTACATTATTAAGTCCGACGAGTTACAGTTAGGTGCAATGGCGGCACTTGCCTCTTTGGTGGTGTTAGGATTCAGGTGTTGGGTGCTGGATGCCTGTACTACAGCAGAGCCAGTGAAGTCTGAGGAGTTACAGCTGGGTGCGATGACGAAAAATACCGCAACTCCACCGAGCTGTCAAGCTACGTTTGGTCGCTCAAAAACCAGGGTCAGGAGTACAACGTGTCATGGAACGTCAAGCGCAGAGCCAAGTCGTACAGCCCAACAACTAAGCGCTGTAACCTCTGTCTAACAGAGAAGCTAGAAATTATCACGGCCGACAAAGCAACCCTCCTGAACACAAGGTGTGACCTCATCGCCAAATGCCGGCACAGCACTAGATACCAGCTGAGCAAGTATTCAGGTGTGACTTAGCCAAATAGCGCATACTGGCTCTGCTGTAGTACAGGCATCCAGTATGCTTTGCTAAGCAAGGCATGTCCTGGTGTGGCACTGGCTCTGCTGTAGTACAGGCATCCAGCACGCACCTGAATCTTCACACCTGAAAGACTAGTGCAACCATCGCACCCAGCTGTAACTCCTCAGACTTCACTGGCTCTGCTGTAGTACAGGCATCCAGCACCCAACACCTGAATCCTAACACCACCAAAGAGGCAAGTGCCGCCATTGCACCTAACTGTAACTCGTCGGACTTAATTGGCTCTGCTGTAGTACAGGCATCCAACAGATAGCGCCTTGGCAAGTTGGCTCTGCTGTAATACAGGCATCCAACAGCTAGCACCCCCCCCCCCCCCCCCCACTGCAAATTGGCTCTGCTGTAGTACAGGCATCCAACAGCTAGCGCCTTGGCAAATTGCACTGCCCCACTATGCTATAGTCATCTAGCACTCAGCTTCACACACTTCTCAGCCGGCAAGTTAGCCCATTGATTACGTATCAGGGGTCCCGCTAAGCCTTACACTTGCTTCCGCCTGCATCCACCTTAAATTCCCATTATGCTTTGACCAGTCTGCATTGAATATTGTTTGCCTGATGATTGCACACAGTGCATGAAACTCGGAGTAGCGAAATATTACGAGTGATCCATTGTTTGTTGACATGTGTCATTGCTCCCCCCAAGAAATTGGATGTTGAGCACTTTTTCTGCAGCTACAGGCATAGTCATAGTCTTATAGTGTACATATGTACATACTTTCACATGAACAAATTTTAGTACGAAATAAATTTTAGTACAAAAGAGGCCGTGTACGAAATCGAACGAAAATATATTCCCCCGAAATGTTCCTGCTATATACAATATCCACCTTCACAACTGCAGCTAATTTGTGTCCACTACGCCGCTCAACTAACGCCGCACATCTCCATCAACTATGATGTAAGCCTGGAATTTTGCCATGGCAGACACCCATGCAGAGAAGATCAGAAGCTGCACACTCTTGATTTCATGTACTCTTGCCAGTACGTGAAACGAGTGGCAAAATCGAGGACTTGAGCACTCCTTGAAAATACGAGCGAGCATTCGAGCGAGTACAAGTATTTTACTGACAACATAGAACAATGCACTGCACACACTCCCGTAATACCGGGACGTAGTACACCCGATACACATGTAGTCTTGCATGCAGCCTAGTGTAGGAGATAGTCTGAACAACCACACTGCTTCGGCTGCCATCCCTATGTGCATCTCTGTGCGTTTTTGCCGGCGTTTGCAACATGATGGTTTGTGGCTATTTTGTAAAAAATAAAAATAGAAAAAAACTGTCTTTTGCTGGTTAGAAGGGACAAGCAAAAATGTGGCGCTTGTATGGGCTCTGAGTACCGGTCAGAGTAACAGAACTGCTCAATGTACATGCATACATTACACTGTGTACGTAGGTTACTTCAAGGATTTTGCGAAACGAGTACTCACCCATTTCAGATGTTCGATCGAGTATTCGATATACTCCTTTTACCCCGAATATATCATCCGTTTCCCGTTTGTCCTTGGGCCCCTATATCTACCAGTGTGTAAGCCGCACTTTAACATGCCTAAAAACAGAAAGGTTCCAGGCTGTCCAAGAGAGTGCTCAATACCGAGAGGCAGAGCTAGTTCAAACAATAAGAGGACGGAAAGTGTTTTAAAACTAGGAGTTTCACGCACTAAGCGATCATCAGAAAACCTAAAATTACTCCCCCCCCCCCTACCTAAACCTAAAATTACATGTTTTACAGGAATTTCTTCCCTCGCATCCTCAACACTACGGAGCAGATCATAGTCAGAGTTGCATAATACAGCAAAGCAGCCCGAATTCTCGTGTAATAGAATATTCGAATATCCTGCCTGCCTTTGAATATTATTTCTATTTTTGGTGTTCTAGAATATTCCTTTGCATCACTGGGTCACTATAATATATGCGGAAACCTACCAGTAGGTAGTTGTTGTCATATTTGCACGGCAAACCAGTTCCACTACCACGCTCTGTCCAACCAGTGCGGTTTGATTACGTGGCATTGCGACCAGCTTGTGCCCTCGGGCAGAATACACTGCAATTCACAACCACATAGACAAATGGACATCGGCACCAAACAGACCGGTTTTCAGCCGAATGCACTGCTACACACACAACCACATGGACAAATAAGCATCTACATCAAACAGACCCTTTTTCAGCCGAATGCACCTCAACTCACAACAACATAGACAAATGTGCATCGAATCAAAACTCATCTTGGCGGTCTCACACTTGCCTAGGCAGCAGGGGATGATCTTCGCCATTGTTTATATGCTTCACATTGCGTAGGTATGATATCAGGGAGAACATAATTCTCGCCGGCCTCAAGCGGAGGTCACCGCTGGTTCGAGTCCTGGTGATGACATTGAATCTATTCTTCGGACTTTCCCTCCTCCATTCCCTCGACCAGTGAATACTTTAACCCTTTACCCGTCTACCATAAGTGAACCGATACTATATTATTGACACGTTTGGTCCTCATTTTTAGGGTCTTGTTGCTAGGAGACAGCTGAAATGGCACTCTACGCGTAGCGGAGGGACAGTGTAATGGTGGAGGTGACTGGAATAATATGATACGTGCGCCATTAGCGTCACAGCAAGAAGAGGGACAAGACGAGTCAAGGGACAATCATGAGGACACAATATCATACCACCAACTGTTTGTTTCTGCCAGCGCTATTGTACCGTCGACACAGCTCTGACGACGATCCACTGGGCGAATGTCGCGGGGCCTCCCAGCGCATCAGCGGCAGTGGGTGATGGACACATGACGACTAGGTAGCTTGCGGACAACATTGGTGACATGAAGCCTAGTTACTGCCCAGTGTCATGCCCCAGGTGCTGCTGTGGCCGGCGACGTCGGCAGGTCGTGAGGTGTGTTTGCAGGCCTTCATGGCGTTCGGACAAGTGCAATACACAGACTCTTATTACTATTAGCTACACAGCACACTGCTTCTGGCACATTAGTTTTGGCATTAATAGTCATATGAGAATGAAGTTGAAGACACCACTGCAGCTGTCCTTATGGTTGATAAATATGGTGGTAACGACACACCTGGCAATATGGCGATAAACACACGCCTGCCCACACATGCGCTCTAAGCTGCAAAGTTCTGGCACAGAGCTCTCCTTCTCACCACCCTCACCATTAGTTCGCGCCTGGCACTTAGTCGATGCATGTTTGGCGGTATCCGACATAGCAGGCTGGTACATGAAGTAGCGCATGGCACATAAAAGATGACACAGCAACGACATAGCTCGATTGCGACGTACGTTTCGTCCCCGCTGGACTCATCAGGCAATCATCTTGTTGGATGTCTTCATACGGAGCTTGACTCGGGAGAATGAAGTTGAAGATACCACTGCAGCTGTACTTACGGTTGATAAATATAGTGGTAAAGACACACCTGGCAATATGGCGGTAAACACACGCCTGCCCACACGCGCTCTCTAAGCTGCAAAGTTCTGGCACAGAGCTCTCCTTCTCATCACCACCATCATCAGTTCGCGCCTGGCGCCTAGTCGATGCATGGTTTGCAGCTTAGAGAGCGTGTTTGGGCAGGCGTGTGTTTACCGCCATATTGCCAGGTGCGTCTTTATCACCATATTTATCAACCATGATAGTCATAATGATAGATTTTCCGCGCCGAATTTCTGACGCTGCATGCATGTTCCATGCGCGTCAACAGAACTTCACACTTTCCATTTCCCGCGTTATCACCTCAGCTATGCCAGTTTTGTATGTAAAACCCTATATAATAGCAGTTTGGTCTATATTTAATTTTTCAATATCTACCTTCACTGATGAGCTATGCATTAGCGAAACAGCTGCCTGAAGGAGTTATCAATATCGTCTACGTAAGTGTCCTCGAGGTGGTGATGGTTGTGTGCAGGATGGTCTAGTCGGCTAAAGAGTGCACTGTAATGGCGGAGGTGACTCAACATTTTAATGTATGAAACAATAATTATTAAAATGAAAATTTCCGGAACGTTTTCTTGCGGCTATCATCGTTGGAACATCGTCATATAGTATGAATCACTAAAACAACCAGTTGAATAGCTAGAATACTAGGACAAGGAGCGTGAGAATGTTGCAGCCCACGGTTATGCAAAGCGCATATAGTTTGAACTTGTATGGTGAATTTGAGAATGGTAGCGTTAGAAGAATGTGGCAGCTGTCAGTGTGTGCGGCCAAAAAACATGGCGAGTGCCTATTACTCGAAGAGTGTAAGTGCTACAATGGCATGCTCTGTCACAGATATTGTTGTTTATTTTACTTCACCAAATGACCAGGCAGAGATGCCTTCTCACCTGCTCATAGGACAGGTTCTCACAGAATGATGAAGGGATGATATGCAAGGGAAAACAAGAAATGATAATAATATAAGACAGAAAGGAGCAAAAGAAGAAAAGGAAAAAATTATATGAAGACAATTTCATGGAGTAAGAAATAGAAAGACAATAATTTCATGGAGTCAAAGAATAGAAAGACAATTTCATGGAGTCAGGAATACATGGTTGATTTTATAGACATGCATGCACAAATGATTGATAGAGGAGAAGGTTGGAGTTTATGGCAGATAATGAAGGTATAACGAGGATATTCACAAGGTAAGTATATCAATGGCAGAAAGAGCTTTTTGGAAGGGACCAGGGACACCTATCACTCTAAAATCAGAGGGGAGAGCGTTCCAGAGAATGCTTCCCCGACACATCATGGTCGATCGTCCCGCAGGCCCATGAAGAAAGGGAACTTGAAGCAAGTTCGACACTTGTCCCCGTGTGGTGCGCTGATCCTCCGGAACAGTCTCTGGGGCCGTTCGGGTGAACAATTGTTGAAGAAGGGGGCTACAGGAGGAGTTAATGCATCGATGAACAAATACGACAATTTTGTGTGTATATGTATGTGGTAGACTAACAATGCTGAGCAGAGAGAGCAGCGGGGCAGTTGGAGTCAAGAGCCGCTGTTGCAAGGTGGCACGGATGCCAGCCTTGAACATCTTTTCAAGCTGACCAAGCAGGTGTGCGCTAAGTCCTGGAAAGAAACTATCTGAACCATAACACAGCTGGGAAAGGATCATGCTCAAGAACCACGTTCGTCGGGCAAGCAAACTCAGTCCTCGCCCATGCCTCCAGAGCTGACCAATTGTTCGCGCTGTCTTGCAACCAATATACTCCACATGTGGAGCCCAGGATAAATCATTATCCAGGACTAAACCGAGGTACTGGGCTGTAGGGGTCACACAAAGTTTCTCGCCATTGCAGAAGACCTCCGGTTGCATTGCAGCCACGCCTCGTGGCCGGATGAAGAGAAATTGTGTCTTGGAAGTATCGAGGAGCAGGCCAATGTCCTCCAGCCAGGTAGCAAGGCAGATGCCATTGTTACTACAGTAAAACCTGTCAAGGCGACCACTCGAATAAGGCGACCACCTGTCCTAGAAGACCATTGCAACCAGGACCAAGAGATGCTATTATTTCCAGTCAATTAACCCCGGATAGGTCTGGTCTTGATAGCGTCGGCACGGGCAAATTTGATGAATTGGTGCATGCTGTGGGTTGCGTTTCAGCTGAGCTGGCGGCTATGAGAGCTGATAGGCGACGGGAGGCTTCTGTTGTAGCAAGTCTGCACTCACGAGTCATACACCTCGAGAGTGAAGTAGAGGCTCTCCGTCTCGCTTCACTTGGATCTCTCAAGGAAGACGTTTACGCCTCAGAGTCTGAATCTCGTATTCATGCGCAGGAGCCTGCTTCCACACCACCCCCAGCCACTTCTAGGCCTCTGCCAGCGGAGTCCCGCTCTCGAGTTCACCCTCCATATAGCGCTGTTCTGCAGGGGACGGTGGGTTCTTGTGCTGCTGCTGCTGCATCTGCTCATCCTGACTCTGTTCGCACTGGTCCTGGGGCCGGTAGTTCTATTGCTTCCGGTTGGCGGTATGTCAATTGGCGGCGACATCGCAACAAGTTTGACACAGCCCCGACTGCTGCCGCTTCAACGACCCGTAATGAGGCCCTGACCAGGACTGTCACTTCTGCCTATCAAAAGCCCACACCCGTTAATACCTCTCCGAACGTGCTAACCGGAGCTGTGCGAACCCGGAGGAAGGTTTTCTTCATCGACAATATCACTCCTGGCTGTGAGGCGGCATCTATTGTCAACTGGTGTAAAGAGCGAGATGTAGAGATACTTGCATGCTCCGTAGCCACATCGCGGTACTTTGGCACCTCCTACGCAAGACTAACCGTACCTGAGGAGACCACCAATCGGGTGATGGGTGACTCTTTCTGGCCGGAGACTATTCAGCATGCTGTTCAGCCATGGGGGTTCAGTGACGGGGTGGGGGTGTCTGCGGACATCGCTGCTCAGTGACTGCTCTCTCCTTCCGTGGCTTCGTTGAACCCACATGCAGCTCCATTCTTCTTCTTCCCCGAATCCCGTGTCTGTTCTAACCTTAACCCCAATGCCAGGCCGTATGCTCCTCTGCGTCATCCAGCCAAGCAAGTGAAGGAGACTGGCTTCGAGAAGCTCCTATTGTATACAACAAACTGCCGTTCAATTGTCGATAAAAATGCTGAATTGTCCGTAATCGTCGAATAACACCACCCTGATGTGATTTGCTTAACTGAAACTTGGCTAGAGCCTACTATACCTTTCTGTATTCCGGGATACCTAACCTATCGGCGAGACAGACCGCCTTGTGAGAACAAGTCTGGCACCACCTCCCGGGCATACGGTGGTGTTGCAATCCTTGTTCTAGAACACCGTTTTAGATCCATACGATATCGCCCGGATCTACTCCGTCCTATGTGTGAGGCTGTATGTGTCCAGCTCACCCCCAGGTCAAGCCGTACTGAACCAATTGTCGTTTGCTGTACGTATCGACCGCCTTCAACCAGGAGCTTGGACATAACTCGCTACTGCGACATGATTGGTGATTCTCTCAGGATGATTCCTGTATCGTCTTCTCACGTCATCATCGCTGGAGATTTGAATGGAAAAAAACAGCCTCTGGTGCTCAACAGACCATACATGCCCTGCTGGTGCTGCAATACAACGAGAGTTTGGTTGCTTTGGTCTTCAACAACTGGTCGCCACAAACACGCACACCGCACCTTCAGGCAACCAGGCATGCTTGGACCTCATCTTCAGCAATCGTAGCCAACTAGTGTCGTCCGTAGACACAGCCTGTGCTCTGGGTGCATCGGATCACCTCCTCGTTTCATGCCAGTTTGATATCCCCATGGACCCGCTTCCCTATTGTGCTTCATCCAGGGATTGGGTGCAGTCATCTTCTGCCTGTAAGTACAATTTTAAGAGAGTGACACCTACCACGTGGGCGGGTATTAATGATGATCTAGCGGCAGTTGCCTGGCATACGGTTGTTTTGTCAGATGTGGACGAATCACTTGCAAATATTCAGACTGTTCTAGACCGCATCTTTACGCAGCACATTAGTGTCCAGCACTATGAGCGTTGCTCCATCAGGGATACAGGGAGATCACGCCTGTCAAAACAACTTCCGCCCTGGATTAATGTGGAATTGAAAGGTGCTATCCGTCACAAGGCGGAACTTCACAGTCGGAGTAGGAAGTACCCAAGTCCTGTCAACATATATCTGTATAAAAAGCAACGAAATATTGTGAGGTCGCTGTCCCGGAAATGTCACCGGGAGTATATCCGAAAGCTGCAGGTCCTGATTTCCGATACCAGTAATCACCCTTCATTGCATCAATTCATTCGCATGCAGAGATCTTCGGGAAATAGCCCTGGGATACCTGACCTCGCATCAAATGGAAAGTTGGTAGCAGACCCTGCAGCTAAAGCTTCAGCTTTGAACGAGCAATTTGCATCAGTGGCGGTTGTTGACGACCCACACATACCATTGCCGTCCTTAGACCAACACCCTTGCCTCCCGAATGCGTTTTGTTCTCCGATAATAACCACAGCTGGAGTGCGCAAAGCTATTGCGAAGCTTAAGCTTAACTAATCGCCTGGTTTGGACGCCATCTCCAATGAAGTTGTTAAAGCTCTAGCACCATCATTATCATATCCTCTATGTTTTCTTTTTAATTTGTCTTTCAGAAAAGGGAAGGTTCCATCGGCATGGAAAGTGGCCAAAATAACGCCAATATTTAAGGGCAAAGGTGGTAAAGCTACTCCTGGAAATTACAGGCCAATCTCTCTCTTATCATGCATTTCAAAATTATGTGAACGAATATGTTATGATCAGTTGTATAGCCATGTTGCCCCTGCCATTCACCCTGCTCAGTCTGGCTTTCGTCGTGGAGACTCGACTTCACTGCAGGAGACTCGCCTTGTACAGGACATTATCGGAGCAAGAGCAGAAAAGTTGTACACGGGCATTTGCTTCTTCGATCTTGCCAAGGCGTTTTACACAGTGTGGCATAGAGGTCTCTTGAGGAAGCTTCAAGTCATCTTTAACATGTCTGACACACCGTTGAAGTGGATAGAGAGCTATCTTTCTGGGAGAAGCCAGTATGTGTCAGTGTCGGGAGCAGACTCCCCAAAGCTACCCGTGCTGTCGGGGGTGCCTCAGGGTTCAATTCTTGGACCATTGCTTCTGTTTTGTATGTTAATGATCTACCAAGTCATGTTTCTGGAATGTCATTGTTTGCTGACGATACAGCTGCTTTGCGCCACTGTAAAACTGTCAAACAGCTTGAGTCAGAGTTGCAAGACGTGATAAATATGATTGTCACCAGGATGTCCAGTTGGAGGCTTCAGGCAAACGTTTCAAACACCAGAGTACTCTTTCTAACAGATTCTGCCTCAATGTTTAAGTTCACCTTTCCCAATTCACCCACAGAAATTCAGACGGTAAAGGAGCACAAACACCTCGGGGTAATGTTCGATTCATCCATGTCCTGGTCGGCTCATGTAGATTACATTTTGTAATAAAGTCAGCCGTGCTCTTGGCTATATTAAAAGTCATTGTATACATCTCTCTATTCCGTGCGGTTCAGCTATATGGGCCTCAACCAGCAACAACAGCCCTTAGGGTGAAATTTTTCAAAATTCCTTTTTGGTTAGAAATTTGTCGAAACACATCTACTGAAGGACCTCAGCCAAGAAAAAGTTCAATATTCCGATTCAAAACGGGTGTATACACCAATTCACAAGGTGTACTCCAAATTGGTGCAATGTATGTATACGATGTATGTGTACAATAAATATTCAGCATTCGAAGGTGGGTAGGCAGCTGTAATACCTTTCAAATAGTGCAGTAAGCAGCTAGAATGACAAAGAATAGCTGAAGAGTGCGGAGACATGATCGACTTATTATTTTGCAGCTGCATCCTCCGCAGCTGACGACACGACGTCGCTGCCGTCACTGGCCCCAGACTTAGAATTTATCTCAGGTGATGACTCCTCATCTTCCGAGTCATCGACCACCTTGAGCCGCAACGCAGCAGGAGATGACGGCTGCGATTCGGCCTTGCTGTTGACATCGATGTCGGAACCAAAGAACGTTTCATCCTCACTCTGAACTTCAGCGGCTACTTCAGCATCCACTCCCCACCAGGCTCGAGCTAGCTGTACACAATGCCTTCTGCGTGTGCTCTGTGAACAGCTCTGGCGTCCGCAGGCATCGCAACAAGATCAAGGAACACTCGAGTCGCCACTCGACAACACTTCAACTAACTAACTTCAAATAAATTCAAGCAAGGAGTTCAAGAAGAACTCGTCGCGCTGTTCGCAGCGCGATCAAAAAATCGTTGAACGTCACAAATCGACCTTTTTCTTGAAAAAATTACGAAACCTCTAAGGGTCGTTTTCGCTGATTGCGGCTCATATATCAAAATTATCTCCTTAAATTGTTTGAATATGTTGCCACAGCCTGGTGTGGCCTAGCTAAGGTCTTACTTGTCCGATTCCATTGAAGTTCATCATAAGAAAGTTCTAAAAAAATTGTTCTTGAAGAAACCTTCCTTTCCCTCCAATGAGTTGTACTTATTAGCTCAGACTACTTTGTTAGAGCAACGCCGACTAACTTGCCTCTGTATATTGGTTCATCGAATGCTCTTGGGTTGTGTTCCTGAACATATAAACCCTTATAACTGGTTTTTTTCGGGCCGCTCAACCAGAAACAAAGTGTCTCTTCCCAAGGCCAAGTCAACACAATTCACAAGATCGCCATTCTTCCAGGGCTACTGTGCGTGGCTACAACTTCCCGACTCAGTGAAGACTTCTGCATCATTGAAAGAATTTAAAGTGAATCTGAGGGCCTGCTGATGACTGAGTGCACCATAATAATAATAAAAAAATCTAATCAATATAGCTTTTCGACTGTTTCCTTTTCATGTATATAATCTTCTCCTTCTTTTTACCATGGTTGGCTATCACCCACATCTTCCCGGTTTGGCTGCCATCGGAAGCCATAAGATGTTGAATAAATAAATAAATAAATAAGGCGACCACCAAGGTGACAGAGACCACATTTTGAAGGACCCTTGAGCGGTCGTGTTACAGTGCAATTCAAAACTATAGACGCGTAGGGTTTTTGAAATATTTCAAATTTGGCTGGAACTTTTTGAGAATAGTTTTCGGAATATTGCTCAGGATCGCTCCACAATTACTCTCATATAGTTTCTAAAGGATTGGATAACAGACGCCCAATTTGGAAAATTTTATGCACAAAGTGATCACAGATTTTATGTGGTATAGATGCTGGCATAACGGTTTTTGCCTAGGTACGCGTCTATAGTTTTGAAATGGACTGTAGACACGTTTCATTGTACTCTAAATAAGCATACTCTGATCACTTTGCACCGCCGTAAGGAACGTCGTCCTTGCCCTTGGCTCACAGATGAACTTGTGGCATGTGTTCGAGAGCGAAACCGGCTTTACCATCGCCTTGTGCGAAATCGTGCAGATGATACACTACGTGCTGCTCACCGAGAAGCAAGAGCCAAAGCCAGGCAACTGACCTTAGGAAGTCCAGCTCCTCAGCTAGTTTGGAAGAGGAGCAAATACGCTTTGCTCGATCCACCAAGTTACTTGTATTATCCACCAAGTTATTTTCATTACTTCGTTGTAGTGTCACTGTGTGGCGATGACAGCAGAATTTGATCTCTTTATTGCTATTATAAAATCGATTATTGCACACATATTTTCCGGGAAACCCAAGATGAGGGCCCTCGCCGAAAATTTGATTGAGAATTATTGTATTTTGCAGCGAAGAGACGACTTGGATTGAAGACGATGTGTGTGTAAGGTTTCCCATTTAATGAAGTGGCTGCAGTGAAGCTTGTGTACATTATGACATACTATTCGGTCAATATCTCTTTAAGCGTGCGATAATAGAAACCTATCGGCCACAGGTCATCGTGAGAATAAAGATTTGAAAGAACAATAGCAGCATCAGCAACACCAACAGCAGTAACAACTGCAACAATGACAGCAGCTGCAGCAGCGGCAGCATTGCTTTTTGTCTTCAATAAAGCACATTTCAGTAGCAGCAACAGAAACAACAGCAGCAGCACTAACCGCAGGAGCAAACAAAGCTTACCTTTACATTCTTTTCCATTTCCTGCCGAGCCAGCAGGGCATGGCCAACAGGCTGACTTAATGCCTGCCACACTGCTGGTATTGAAACAGCCTGCTTGCTCGTCGCACGTTTCACTAGCATCACATGCTACAGCACTGACCGCAGTGCACACCTCCATGTGCATGGCAAGCTGACCGGAGGGGCATGTCGATACACACCGTGTGCCGTCCAGGACAAATCCCTTAGCGCAGCGAATGCAGTTGTCATCTCGTGTACTGTCGTAACATCCTGCACACTTCGAGTTGCACAACTCACAGCGGCCAGTAACGGTGTTACCAAACTCGTACTTGGGATCGCATTTGAGCACGCAGCCAGCAAAATAAGAAAAGAACCTTCCCCCATAGCATTCCTCGCAAATGCTGGGATCCCGTCGGCTGCATCGCTTGCACACGCCATGGGACACGGCACACCTCACACAGGTGTGCGGTGCAGACACAGGAACAGTGAAACCATTCAACAAGTCGCAGGTGGACACACATTTCTGAGATGCCGGAGCTCGGGAGCACGCTACACCAAGAAAAAGATGTGGCTCACAATTAACCGATCCTAATGCAACAGACCGCCCACACTGATGGAGGAACTTTTCAGAACCATGACAGTAATAATTGATGTTTTTCCCATGGGGAACAGTGGCGTTAATATTCACGGGAAAGGAACCAGTCGCCTGGCTTTTCTGCCATTCGAACGGGTCGGCAATGGCTGGCCCGAAGCCCAGCTCCCGACACACGACGTGGGCACCAGCCATACTCAAACGTCTTTCGCAAATTCCATACCATCTTGTCCCATCGTAAGTCTCGACTAGGCCATAGCTGCCATTACCGCCGACCAGTCGGATTTCTGCAGTATTGCTGGTAACGTAGCCTTTGCAGGTGGAGCTGCACCGGCCTTGCGACAAATACTCACCTAAATGAATAACGAGGCGAAATGCACACACACACACATACACACACACACACACACACACAGTCACACAGTCAGTCACACACACACACACACACACACACACACACACACACACAAATACACACACGCACACCCACACACACACAAACACACACACACATACACACACACAGTCACACACACACACACACACACACACACACACACACACACACACACACACACACTGTTACAGGCTCAACAGAGGAACACAATCACATCTGACGAGAAGAGAATAGACTGGAGGATAAATACTTGATGATGGCATGATGGTATGTATCAAATGTTTTAACCCTTTCAGTGCTAATGACGAGATATCTCACTCTATAAAGTATGTCTGAGGGGTGGATGAGGAGATATCTCGCTCCACGGCCCATGCAATAGTACAAAGTGCATATATCACTGTACAAACTGTCGTGACTCATGTCAACTGCGGCCGATTTTCACACACGATATACTGTTGGAAAGATATTGAGCTCAGCTTTCCAGTGATGTATGCCCCAACTTCTGCGAAAACCAGGCTTAGGGTGAAAATCATTTTTTTGGAGAAAAAATGATGTTTTGTAAAAAAAGGTTGTGTCGCGTGGACGCTCGATGGCAGTGAAGTGGAACCAAAGAGAATCTCGCTGGTTTGAAGAAGTAGCAGTAGTGGCAGGAAGGATTTCAGCAGTCAGGGAAGTCAAAGGGCTTCCAGTAGAATATTCCCTGATACTCCTTTAGTCACAACGAAGAGTTTTTGACCGGATTGAGCCGATTCCATCTCCTACACTCAGAGATGGCGAACTTTCTGCGCTAGCTGCTGCTGCGGAAAATGGTGAAGAAATCACCTCCAGTTAGAGTCGTAATGGTGATAGCGAGGAGAACCTGGACGACATCCCTTGTAGTGTGTAGCGCCAGAGTATGCCAGTACAGGTGGAATCCTGATAATTCGAACCTCCAAATCCAGGAAAAGCTTCTAATTATCCGGACATTCTAATTATCCAAACATGAACCCACAACACAATATGTGTGTCAAAATGCTCTCATGGTCACGCAGAGTTGCGCTATGGACCTTAGACACAGATTTCACGGATACTGAACTGGTCAGCACAGCCTGCTCATGCAAACTGAACTGACCAGTACAGTGTACAGTGAACTTCGAATTACACTTTGCTAACTTCGAATTATCAGCACAAATCCCACACATTTTCTATGTAAGTGGAAGCCATGGAACTTTGAATTAACCGGACATGTCCGGTTCGAGGTTAGAATTATCAGAAAATTTTATGTGAGAATCGTATTGACAGAAATCGGGGGGGGAATTATCGGGATTCCACCTGTAATTGTATTCAGACCCAAAATGTGCTGAGTTAGGAGCAAAATTCATGCAGAACTGTGCATGGTCTCTACAGCCTGCAGCACCAAGGGGCCACAACAAGCCTGCCCCCACATGCCTACCTTTTCCTGTCACCTAAACAAAAATCATCCATGTCTCTTCCTTCAGCCTGGTGAATATCTCTTCATTTCTTTCCTGTGATACCCCCCCCCCCCCCCTGTGATAACAATTTTATGTTTTTTTGGATTTTTTTTAAACAATACCCTGGTGTGTTTGAGATACTTTTAATACCACTATGAGTCGACCCACACCTGTAATATTTTATTTCCTGACCTCCCATGCCCAGTAGAAGCTGAAAATGGGAAAACGTCATTTTTGTGAAATTATCAACCTAAGCCTGGTTTTTGCAGATTCTGGGCCATACTAGTTCTTTGCGACAGGACTAGATTTGAGTCCGCGAGGACGAATAGAGTTGCAAAATATATGCAAAAATACGCTTTTTGGTCATCAGGTCAACCTTTTTGCTTGCGATTCGCTTTTTTAGATTTCCCTTTGCCACAGCGCATACTTGTTGGGCATCAAACAAAGCGCTTGGATCTCAGCTTTGCAGCGCAGTCTGAACCGTGAAGTTTGGTTTACCGTATAGTCTTGTATAAAAGCCGCTGCTTCTATGACTTTCTTGGTGAAATTTTGCACGCTTCTATATGAGACAGGCTTCTATACAAGACAGGTATTTCTATGTATGTCAACACTAAAACCAGGCTTGTGTGTGATTTGATGGGCCTAAAATTGCGGCTTCTATTCGAGGGCGGCTTCTATTCAAGTACGGCTTTTTTACAAGACTTTACGGTAGTTTGAGAGAGATGGGGAACGAAAATGTATTATGAAATTGTTTAGCGACCCTGAGACATGTAGGGGCTTCTTCTAGAGCACATAGAAGTGACCCTGGAATGCTTGTGGAGCTCAGAACTGCCAGGGAGCCTTCGTTTGGCTCAGGCCTTTCCAACCAGCCATAGATCATGGAAATCCAAAAACGAATGCCAAAATGGCTAAAGATCTTGCTCGGCGACGGGCATGCAGTTTTGAAATGAAAGCAGGTGCGTTGAAAGCTTAGCCGGCAGGAGGAAACTGGATCAGCAGTGAAAGAGTTTGTAATGTTTTGACGTAATGTCGTACCAGTTTAGCTCTACCATGTATGCACGCACGCGCGTCTTTTTGAGAGTCTCCTCCGTCGTTGACGGATTGAAACTTCTCAGTTTTTCTACTTGGTGTATTCTAACTAATAAACCACTCGTCTCTCGTCTATCGAACCTATCATGGCGCAGTGAACTACTAGTAGCCTGAGTACGGAATATTCTACAATCTGTAGTTGTAAGTGAATTCTGTAGCAATTGAACATGTACCATAGGTGTACTTATTTGCAGCAGAATACTGCATAGCAGGAGATTTTCGGACGGAAATATTTTCGGACAAAGCCGAATTTCGACCTTTCGTACGGATTATATTTTCGCACAGTACGAGGTGATTCGTCATTATTTGACACGAAAGTAAAAAAAGCCTTCCGTAGGGTTCGAGGTGTGAATCTTTCCATTTCTCCCTCTCAAAATGTAATACTGATGTCCTTGGATTGCAATGTTGGGTTTCTTATTCACATAATCCTTGGTGTTGGGAAGCAGGTGGCAGTTGAAAAATGGCAATTTTTCCGCATATTATTTGTTGTGGTCATTTCTTAACATCATGGTAAAATAGGCCTTAGTGGCACAATTTCAAGTCAGTTTTCAATAAAAGGAGACCCTACGTATCCAGGATGGTCCAGCAAGACTGGATCAAGATCATGTTCATCCAAATACAAGCCATTCAAGCTTGCATAGCAATAGGTGTATCACCCTGATTTCATGTGCAATTGTGATCAACACCTGTTAGCAAATTCAGTAATTGCCAATGTTTGGCCAATACCAGGGCCAACACACCAACATTCCTCCTTCTCAGGCGTCGTTTCCAGTATGTAGCTATCATATGCTTCCTCTTCAGCTAAAATAAATATATGTTGTCACTGGAGGTTGAAACCAGCGGCTATGACTCTCTTATACTCTATTTTACCGTAAACATCACGCACATGCAGACTGAAAGCTCTTGCAATGTCACTTCCTGAAGGAATATCAGTCTCAATTTTGGAGGCGAACTTGACAGAACATTGGCAATGGCAATGGTAAAAAGAAATTTGACGTGACTTTTTGCATGCGCTGGCAATGAGATATTTTACCGATTTGTTAAGAAATGACCCAATGTTAAAAAATTACAAATCACCTCGTACTAGCTAGTAGCTATGCTGCATGCTAAATACACATGTTTGCAAGCAGTATGCATGCTAGCATGCTATAGTGTGAATTAATTTCACATGAACAAATTTTAGTACGGAATTAATTTTAGTACAAAAGAGGCCGTGTACGAAATCGTCCAAAAATAAATTCCGTCCGAAAATTTCCTGCTATACTGTATATAAGAATTGTCGTGATGACGGAATCTGGAATTTTCTCTATCGGCGCAGAGATTGCATCACAGCTCGCCTTGATGCAGCAGCAGATGAAAGCGGCCGAGGCACGGGAGACTCGCATCACCACACTGGTTGAGAACACAACGCGCGACAACCAGGTACCACGTAGCGCCTTGACATCTCACAGTCGGGAACCAATTTCTGTCGAGCAACCAGTATTGCTGAGCACCGCCACCATGGCCGATTTCACGGCATGATAGGAAGCTTGGAACGACTATGCTGTGAGTCAGCATCTCGCCAGTCAAAGTCGTGAGACTCGGGTATCAGCTCTTCGTCAGGCTTTTGATCCGGACATTCGGATGACATGATGCGGGACCGCATCATAGTTCGCGGAGCTAATGATGATACACACCATAAGCTCCTGGCACCTCCGTCCCTCACTCTGGAAACAGCGGCTTAGATTTGCAGGGCTGAGGAAGGCGCACAGCAGACCGGTGACGGCATGGTACCGGCATCCCTAAATACCGTGAAAAGACTCTCCGGAGGCGTGGGTTCGAATCCCACCACTGCCACCAATTTTGTAGCAGGCCGCAGTCTCTCGGAGGCAAAAATACACAAGGGTCTCAGGGAACACACTGTTATATTAACACATTGAACTGAACTGAAATGAAGGTAAATTAACTGGCAATTGAAATGTAACTATAACTGGCAATGAAATTAATTGGCATCGAAAGAATCGTGAGCAGCAGCTTTTATACACAGGCAGACTCCGCACGCTAATGTACGGGAATACGCTAACGTACGGGGATACGCGAAATGTACGCTATATGCTATACGCTTAACACTATACGCTATACGCTGTGAAGTCACCAGCGTGCCAACGCTATACTCATACCAACGAAGCAAATCCGCTTTGACTAGTCAGCCAAAATCTGCTCCAGCTGACAAGCCGGCGAAGTGCCCGCAGTGCGGACGATCTCAGCACACCAAGTCAATGTGTCCTGCCAAGGGCAAAGAGTGCCGTAAATGCAAGGGCATGGACCACTTCGCGACAATGTACGACAAGAACATCACATGCCCCACCATTCACGCTGTGCAAGCTAGTGACAAAGTGATGCTGTCAGCACGTCTTGCCGACAACGACCGGTCGTGCACGTTAGAGTGGTTGCCAGATACTGGCTCGAATGTTGATGCTATTGGTGCTAGTCATCTCCGCAGACTTGGCGGCAGCGTCGCTGATCTCGAACCTGACCCCGACTATGTTGTCGCCGTGAATGGCCAGCCATTGACCAGCTTGGGAACTGTTCCCACCAGGATTGTCAATCATGATGTCACACACACACCGTTCGTCTACATGTGACGACGAACTCAGTACCGCATTGCTATTGCGCTCATCGCTAAAGGCGTTAGGTTTCTTGCCGCCTACCTGGCCACAGATCACTTCAGTGACACAAGGGACATCCCGTTCTACCAAGCACAGAAACCCTACACTTGACCAGTGTGTGCATATCCGCCAAGACTTCCTCGATCAGTTCGCTGACGTGTTTGCAGTGGACACGCTCCGACCCATGGACGGTCAGCCGATGCACATCCAACTCGCGCCTGACGCCCAGCAGTTCAAGTTGAACAATGCCCGTTGGTAACCTTACGCCTATCGTGACCAGGTGAAACTCCGGCTGGACAAGATGGTCGCAGATGGCATCATTGCGCCGGTCTCAAGGCCAACAGAGTGTTGTCACCTCATCGTCATTGTAGAAAAGAAAGGCACTGCAGAAGTCCGGATGACAGTGTATTTCACAAAGCTTAACACCCAAGGCGCCCGTCCCGCACACCCCATGCGCGCACCTCGTGATGTCGTATCCAACCTTGGTAACACACAGTGTACTCGCCACGGCTACTGGCAGGTCCCCGAGGACGACACGTCCAGAAGCATGACCACATCCATCACACAGGGGCTGATTCGAGTACATACAGAACCCACAAGGTCTGATTTATGCTGGCGACGAATTCAGCCAGCGAACCGACGCAGCACTCGCTGGTATTGAGCAATTCTCTAAGGTCAAGTCTTCACTGATTCCTTTGAGCAGCACCTAGAAAGAACTTGTGAAGTTCTTCAACGTGCTCGTCGGTACAGTTTCACGCTGTCAGCCAAGACGTTTGCATTCGCTGAGACCGAGATCAACTTCTGGGGCTAAGTGATAAACAAGTCCGGCTGGAAGACAGACCAGGGAAAGACCCGCGCCATCATTGACCTCTAGATCAGTGAAAATCGAACTGACTTGCGATCATTCATGGTTCTCGTCAACCATGGCAGTGATTTCAGCTCAGCCATCGCCGAACATGCAGCGCCTCTCCGCGGTCTGCTGACAGCCAAGAATGAGTTTCTCTGGCTACTGGTGCACACAGTCGCTATGGACGCTGTGAAGCAATCGCTTGTTGAACTGCTACCCAGCCTGTTCGCCGCACCTCTCGTATTCGCAATACGCCTGACCGTCTCACCATTACATCTACGTCTGGACAGTCATATGCGCGACACTGTTTATCTGTAGCATTTGGTCTCGTATTGGCATCATACCTATGTAATTTCATCTTGTCTGTTGACAAAACTAGGTATCTTCGAAGGGGCGTGAGAGTACTATTATTATTATTTTACTGTGTTTATTATGTTGGGTCCGGTTGACACCCATGGATTTTATCTTCGAAGGGGCGTGTTATGTTATGACATAATGTTGTACAACTTTAGCTCTATTGACTGCGTATGCATCTCTTGGAGAGTCTTCTCTGTCTTTGACAGATTGAATCTTATCAGTGTTTCTAAATAAAGGTGTTTCTACTTGGTGTATTGAATAGATATTTTGGTTGGAGGAAAGCAAATCAGCACCCGAAGCACAGGAGCCATATACAGTCGTCCCTCTCTAATCCGGCACCTTTTGCAACGGCATTTTCTGTCAGGATAAACAAGGGTGCTGGATCATCAAATCCTGCCCTCCAACCCGGCTCATCTAGAAACGTACATGTTTGTGTCGTACGTCAAAATGTAGGGATTTTCTGTGTCAATCCAAGTACTTTGTCACAAGTTTGTGGAATGCCTGTCTGTTACATGCCATGTCTATAGCATACACTTGGGAATATCCTATGCACTGGCATAGGATATTGGCACCGGTATGGTATGCGATGTACAACTGCTGGATTAGAAAATCAAATTATGTACAGTTTGAGTGATTTTTTGCAGAAAATTGCTGCCGGACGCGGAATTCAAGTGCCGGATTAAAGCGTAGAAAATGAACTGAAAAAATCCGTTTTGCCAGAAAGTGTGCTGGTTTGCAAGGGTGCTTGATAAACAAGTGCCGGATTAGAGAGGGACGACTGTGCCGTGCTCACTTGATTAGAAGCCCCTCTCGAATAAAAGCCCATCTTGAATAGTAGCCCCCTACAAGGACTGTTTGAAAACATACAAGCCCCTATCGAATAGAAGCCCGAATTACTATTTGCAAAGAATGGGGTGACCAGGTAGTGCCATGTCTGAAGGTCAAGTGCACAAAAAAATCTCGTGCATGTTCATATTGGTACATGTCCTGGTCGACGTAGTGTGTGCAAACTAACATGGGGCCGATTTGCTGTGAATATGAAAAATTTAGAGATTCGATTGGAATACTGGTATGGAATGAAACAATAAAAGCCCCTCTCGAATAGAAGCCCCTCTTGAATAGAAGCCTCCTCAAAATTGGTATTAAAAAATAGAAGGCCCCGGCTTCTAATCGAATGAGTACGGTAATTTCGACTAGGCCTTTCGCACCAATTCTCTTCGAGTCGAATACAATGGTGATTAACAAGGTAGAAAGCAAGTCCTTATAACCGGCACTTTGTCGGTCAGAGAATTGACAAAAATAGCACTTGAAAAATAGCGCTAGTGGCGCCAACAACATATTTGGCGGTCCGAGCATAGACCAAATAATTATGGTCTATGCTCTGACCGCCAATGTGCCGGTTATAAGGACTTGCTTGCTACCGTGTTAATCACCATTAACATTCTACTCCCCATGCTAGAGTATAGAGTAGACACACACGCGTGCAGACGAAGTTTGGAAGAATGGGAATGTCGGGCAGAGTAGCCGGCCTCAAATTAGTGCGCGTTAACGAATCGTGTGATCGGCCTACCGAGGGCAGGAGCTGTGTGTGACCAAGTGGGTCGGCCTGGGCTGAGCAGGAGCGGTTTGTGACCCATGCAAGTTGGTGGGTCGGCCTGCGCTGAGCAGGAGCGGTTTATGACCCATGCGAGTTTAATAGTAGTGCGCGAGAGGCCAGTTACGGAGGAGTGCCCGCATCCGTGTGTTTCAAAATATGTGGAGTGGAGTGTAAGAGTAAGAAATGGGATGAAGAGGGTGGGTCAGAATTTGAAAGCTGACTGCAGGCAAGGAAACTGGAAAGACAGCAAGCTCTGTTGTGCGCACAGGAAATCTGCGCATGCGCAGAGCGTGGGCATGTGATGTCAATGATACACGGCAGTATGTAGAGAGAGCAAGATCGTGCACACACGTAAGGAGGGTTATGCAACCCGATATAAAGGCCAACAGCGAAGCAATGGTGCGTGACTGTTAACAATGGTTAACTCCTACGTTAACCGAACATTTGTATTCGACTTGAAGCGTAAGGGAACAAAAGGCCTAGTCGAAATTATTATGGCTTCTGTGCTTCGTTTGCCGACTTGGTGTATTCTAACTAATAAGCTACTTGTCTCTTGTCTACCGAACCTTACAGGGTTAACGAGGCAGAATCGATGGACTATCTTGAGCAATAACTCTTTCACATCTCTCCATGCTTTTAAAATATGGATGGATGACCAATACAAGGTACATGGAAAATATTGTGTGGGAAAGGCTGATCTAAACCTGGATGCCGGCAAAGTAGCAAAAGCGTATTTGAAAAAATCCCATAGGATCCGGAAGACTCGGTTGGGTGTTGAACATGCAGTACATGTGCCATCGAGATGTGCTTTCTGCCACCTGCACTAAAAAAGAGCCCTGAAGTCATTCCTTGCAATCTTCTTTTGTCCGCAGAATACCTAGCTAGTAGAGATGCCTCAACCAGCTGCGGCAGCTGGCAGGGGATAAGTCACGGTGGAATGGCACCCCGCAGCACTCATCTTCCTCTGCCGAGCCGCGTCCTTGACTTATCCCCTGCAGTGTGAACATCATGAACAGTCTACCGTCTTTCTGACATTGCCTCTTGAACTTGACAATAGAAGCAGCTTTTCGTATGTGCAGTTGCATTGAGCCATGGTGTTTTATCTTATTTTTGTAAATCCTTCCCGGAAGCAAATGATGGTTTTATACATTCGTGTAATTACTCAGCGCTATTTGCAATAATAAAAAAATAATATCTAGCTAGTCTAGCTAGTGAATGGGATTTCGGTCTTTGACCACTTTGTGGTGGGTCTGATCTACTCACCTCCCACCGCTTAGGAGCTGCATCTGCGCCTTGATCCAAGAGGGTGGTGGCGTTCCTGCGGATGCAGAAAACTGGACCTTTGGCCGAGTCTCACGCGGACCGTGAATTTATTTATTTTTTTAGTCAATAGCTCTGACCATTAACTCTGTCTACAGGGATGATGCTGGAAAGGGGACTGCATTCCACAGGCTGGGCTTGATTGGGTAAATGCGCATGTAAAGCGCACAATGAACACTCAAACAGGCATGCACGCACCTACAGAGTTTTCAAAGGCAGAAGAGAACAGACCGGCTAGGTCATCGTGGTAGTGCTGCGTTTCGTCTGTTAAGCAAAGCTAAGGCAATCCTGCGACAGCTGGTTACAACAATGACCTAGCCGGTTGTCTCTGTTCTCTTCTGACTTTGTGATATTGCACCATCCTTGTGGTGCTGAGCTTTCTAGGTATTAAATCTGGGAATCCTCGCCATTGTGAATTTCGGACATCTGTGCAGTGTGCATTGGGTTTATTTCTGTTGACCTTGCCCTAACGTACGGGCACAATGAGCCAGTTCACAACGAGTACAAAACTGCGTCCTACGGTAAAAAATACACCCAATATGAAAAAGAAATCCTTTCTGCTGTTGTGAATGATGTAGTTCTCAAAGTGCGAAAACCCCACTGTATCCACTGATGTTGTAAACCTGGCTAGGGAATGCCCAATAATAAAATTGTGCAATGTAGCTAGAACTCACCATGCTTGCACTCAATGCAGTCGGTTTCACTTCTCCCGTTGCAATGAAGGCAGGATGAATGGCATTGCACGCATGCACCACGGTCGTTGTAAAAGTCAGAGCTGCAAGATACCTTGCATTCGCCTGCCTGTTTCAGTAGACACCCAAACAAGAGGAAGAGGAGCACGGTCCCTTGAACACCAAGAAATGCCTGACCCACCAAGTGTGTAGTGGCACCTGCACACGGTTCTCACTGTTGCAAGCTGGTGTTTGCCACAGTTCTTTGCAAGAAACACACAGTTGAATTAAGACGGCTCTAAAACCGGATAATTTCGGCGGGGATTCATTTTCTGTACATTCGGTACAGGTGATTTTTACAGGAAATAAATCGCACCGAAAATGGATATACATGCAAGCCGACTACAGTACAGAAATCGGGTGTACCGAAATGTTCGCGCTACCGAACCGCTGATTATGGGGAATACCGAAAATAACACACCACGGAAAATTCCCAGTCTTACAGCACCTGTTCTACTTATCTCTACATAGCTATATTGAACCTTCGTTACGCCTGGAATCATGATACCGTGTTATCTCTAATAAAAGCACAGTCTCCAATAATAGCACGTCTCCAATAATAGAACACCTTGGGGCGGCATTCAAAACATAAAGTGCTCAGTCTCCATTATAAGCACACTGTCTATCGGTACCTGGTAAAATGCATGTACCGTGTAATGTCTAAAATGCAGTGCCGGCGAAAAAACCCTGAAATGTGTGTGTCTGACATGAATTTGGCATGGCAACATGCCTCTGAAATGAGGTTGAAATAATAATGGAACAGTCTCCAATAAAGGAACGTCTCCATTAATAGCACGGGGCGAAGGTACACTGAAAAAATAAAGGACCGCACTTATATTAGAGAAAATACGGTAATTTAAACCCCTATTTTCTTCTAACTCTACTTTTCCGGATGATCCAGTGTTCCACACATGTACCCACAGCACTTTTTGTACGTCCAAATGCCCGCATTGTTACGCAGCGTTGCGCTATGCACCATGCACACAGATTTGCTGCACATGTCCTCACAGCAGAGCACACTGCCTAGCATAGTGTGTAGCAAACTAACTTAGAACCAAGAGGGTTAACAAGTGTACGGCGACTGAAACATAAAATGGGGAGGGGGGGGGAGGGGGAGGGGGGGGATCAATTGAAAACTTCTCCATTCAGACTTTCAGTTGCCACTCAAAAGAGTAGGCAGGCGTAATGGAATCGTGTTGTAAGACTGTGATGGAGAAACAAACCGTACCAGGTTCAAGTCCTGCTTATAAGTGGAAGGTTTGTCCAGACATTCTGCTACCGGTATCCACAGTTCACTGTGAACTCGTGGCCTGGCACGAGGGAAGCATGGATGCAGCGAATGGGATTTTCAGTCTTTGATCACTTTGGTGGTGGATCTGAACTGCTCACGTCTCGCCACTTTAAGAGCTGCACCTGCGCCTTGATCATAGAGGGTGGTGGTGTTCCTGCGGTTGTGGAAAACTGGGCATCTAGCCAAGCCTCACGCGAACCGTGATTTTTTCATTCAAAGGAGAGATTGCTGCTACCGCCGACTACTGTCAAGTGAGAAACTTTTGCTAGAGATTAAATTTCACTATTTTCGCGACCATCACACATTCGCGAATATAAATCGCCGCAAACCTCTCCTCCGTACATTGATCGTAGACAGTACAAGATCTGACCGAAGAGATAGAATCGCAAAAGTTTCTCATCGTGAACCAGCCCAATTTATGAAAACACCAAATTTTCGTGCCGCGAAGGTCTCTGTTGCTATTTAAACTCAACTGCACTATTCAGCTGCTAGCAGCTACTAAAGGAGAGACAATAGCGGTATTCAGTTGCCATTCAACACAGCGGCAATTCAGTGGCTATTCGATGGCAAATTCATGGATCAGTTGTCAGTTGGCAAACCCGCTTCTCTCTTTTAGAACATCGCCGAAGAATAAATCAGCTTGAATTTGCGAGCGACAACTTCAGCGACTAGCGCCTCATGTCAGAAAAGCCTATGCACAATGCTGCATGGATGTTTTATTGTAACTGCTGATAGCCAAGACATCTTAATACTTCCCCACTGTTCAATTGCGAGAGACGATCATTTCTTCGCATGTTTCTACAAACAGTGGTCAAACGAGTGCAATGACCTAACATCATTTTGACATAATTTTATGATACTGACGCAGTGCCATGCAAGTAGAAAGAAAAACACAATCACTTTCGGGCCAATTTTGCAAAATTTAAGTTTCAAAGCATTTTGGAACCATATCGAATCAGGGTTCGGAATTCTTGTTTCGTCTCCTCGCACAGAAACCTGTACTTTCAACCAGTGTATTTTTGCTGATAAACCTACCCTGACATGTTTTGATACCATGGGAATTACTGACATGATTGCAAGAAGCAACAGATGAAGGTTGGAAGCATTTTATTGTCCTCAATGTAAACCTGTCTCTTTCTTAGAGAACGCCTTGTTTGGGCTACTTCGAGGGGCCATAACCCCTCCAAAGTGTCCAATTACATTCCCTAGTATATTGATTTTCTCATTCTGGACACCCATAGCATTGCAAAAAAGGTGTTAAACTGGTGAATTTTCGGAAAAAGTATTTCGGCATGAGCTACCTTAAATTCCAGACGAATATTTCTGCTTACACAGTATGTAGTGGAAATGTACACTCACATTACAAACTGTGTCAAAAAATACCCGATAGAGTACCCGTGCTACCCGGATAAAAATAGCCAAGCCTGTTACCCGACCAAAGCCGTACCCGTTGCAGCCCTACTAATATTGGAGACTTTTACATTTATCGGGGAAGGCACAAGTAATGCCCGTGTGGGTATGCTGGCATCGGTAATGCACTGTCCATCAGCCCGCACGACCATGCCCACCCAGGTGGCTGTTTGTCGTGTTTTTAAACCTCTGCAAATCAAATCGCTGCGCAATGAGCCTGTGGGAGGCAGTAACAGCAATGGCAGCGACAGCAGCGTCCTATCAATCACTCACCTCGGCTACGTATCCATAGTTGCACTTGGTACAGAAGTCTGAACGGTCGAAGCACTCAGCACAAGAGAAATGACATTGGTGACAACGGCCGTCAGACCAGCCCGAATGACCAGTGGGACAGTGCTGCAGACATCGTCGCGATGTGTCTGGTCCACTGCATTTTACCTTCACATAGTTATACGAACAGAAGCTGTTAGCAAAGTGAATGCATTCCGTGATCGTTCTGTCCCATGTGGAACAATGAAAAACTTTCAATACGCTCATATCGTAAAAATTGCGTGGACTCTCACTTGTTTTAAGAGCAATGCCAAGATTTAACTCCCGGCAGACTCTCTGTCCGAACTGAGATGGAGGTTTCCCGTCGTAACAAATAGGTCTCCACTGTCCCTCAAAGTAAGCTTCTAGGATTCCCTCGAACAAGGAAGTTAGTTGGGTTAAGCGTATTTCCGGTTGAGAATCCTGTATAAACTTGGTGCCGCACTTTGCCACACAGGTATTGTTCTGCAGGTACTTGCCTAGGCCACAACCGGTGCAATTAGTACTAGCGCCAGAGCACCATGCACATTCACTGCTACACGGTGTGCAGACGTTGTTGACACTGTCGGCAAAGTACCCGTCCGGACAGTTCCCCAAACACTTAGAGTTCAGCCGGTAGTATCCCTGGTAGCAGTCGGTGCAGTTCGACGGCGTAGAATGGCATGTCTGGCAGTAAGCAGCACATCGATTGCATCCGGTCAATGGAGACCCATAGTGACCATGGGGGCATTGGCTGATGCAACGCCTTACCGTCGCATCGCCACACACTACACGTGCGAAATCTGTACTATCGTGGCAGCGCTGGGTGTCCAATCTACCGAGATTGCAGCTCAATAACGTTGACTCGTCACCTCGACAACTCCTGATAGAAGCAGGCCAGACTGGAGAAAAGTCTGTATTCATCCTGGGAAGTAAGGCTATGGTTACATTGCCATACCCAAGCTGACGACATATCACCATTGCTTGCGGCAGGCCCCAAGTGAAATCACACACAGCTCCCCATTGGTTGGCATGGAAGATCTCCACTCGGCCAGCGGCAAAGGAAGTACCACCGACAAGACGAGCGCGCTGCCTCGAGGGAAGAATATCCTCTGCGTGCAAACCGGGCGAGCACCGCTGCACGCACTTGCCGCGTTCCTCCAGAGCTGGGAACTGGCACAGAGCGCAGTGCGTCGCATTGGCACAGCTCAGGCAAGACTCCAGGGCCGGACATGTCCGGCAGGCCTGGTTGGCCATGTCTTCATAGTAGCCATCCGGACACTGCGTCGCCACACAGCGGCCGTGCAGTGCAAACCGCGGCGGTGCACAGCGCTGCACGCACGACGAAGTCCTGTCCAAAACCAGCGGAGTCCGGCAGCTGGTGCAGGTGCCATTGCCATAACCGTCCGCACACGTCAAGCACTTCTCCGAACACAGCCTGCAGGCGTTCGACGGCCGGTCCACGTACGTATGATTCGGGCAGGCGGCCACACACACTGCACCCAGCGGATACTCAGCACTCGACTTGCATGTTGTACACACGAAATCCCCGCCGGTCGGGCTGTTTACACATGCAAGACAAGATGGAGAACACGGAAGGCATTGCTTTCTCGCCACATTGCCGTAAAAGCCATCCTCACAGTTGACGACGCAGGTTCGGCTTCCGTTTCCTGCCGGCCGGCTGAGAAATAGTCCGAACGAGCACTCGGAGCAGTTCCCTGATGCGCCACTGCACGTGATGCACCGGCTGTCACATGCCTCGCAGCTGATAACATGGCCTTGCTCGTTTTCAATGGGGCGGAATCCACGCAGACAGGGGGGCTTGATGCAGGATCGGCTCGTATTAGGCCCGGAACATTTGATTTCAACGTCTTCAACATGACTGCAGAACACAGCATTGCGATGCTGTGCTGGACATTCTAGTATGGAACTCTCGTTCCCAGTGCAATTGATACCGGCACGATTGATGGGCGCCCCGTGGCCAACAATCGGGTGCGTGCCGCTTGTAATGGCCGCGGCGATTCCCAGACCCAGCTGCCTGCACACGACATCAGCTGACTGCCGAGAAAAGCTCTTGTTACACACAGTTCCCCAGTGGCCGTCCACATCGAGCACTTCTAGTCGACCGTGTTGGACGGACACCGAATGCAGATTCTCTGAAGCACTGGAGCTGAGTCGAACACTTGCCCTGGGACCCTTGTTTCGCTGTAGCTCTACATATTCAGTCATACAGCTCCTGTAGCAGCCTCCGTTTTGAAGGATGAAGTTTGGACTGCAAGACGTGCAAACTCTTAGATCAGAGCAGGTAGCACACACCTCTGAACACTCGAGACACTTACTCAAAGAAGCAGCACCAGCAACACCAGCAGCAGAATACCTGCCAGCAGGACACGTCTCAACCCAAGAGGTACTGTTACTGTCCCAGGACACAAACTTGGCACATTGGTCATTCTGAACATTCTTTCCCTGCCTCTGAACTGCACCACTTTCAGCAGGCTGTCTGTGCCGTGTGTAGCTGCTATCTTCGGTCCTGCCATTTAAATCTGTACAGTGAGGAAAGACACGCAAACCCGCAAAGATAGACCGTAAGCAGGGGACAAGGCATGTGCTGTAATAGATGTAACACTGCAGCGTGACACCCACAAGGACAGAATGGTCACGTGCTCCCACAGCACTTTCAGGCGATAATAATTGTAATAAAACAATAATCAGAAGACTCACCAGAAGTAAAAGCATCAGCGGAACTTGCAACAATCACTGCTGAGAGCGACAGGATAACCGCCAGCGCATTCTGTAATATGGCAACAAAAGGAGCAAAGTGCATCTGTCCACCAGCAAATGTATAGCTCACCACACCTGACCACATGCTTGCATCACGCATACAGACACACACACACACACACACACACACACACACACACACACACACACACACACACACACACACACGCAAACACACACAAACACACACAAACACTTTTATGCACACACACACACACACACACACACACACACACCTGCACACCTGCACACCTGCACACCTGCACACACACACACACACACACACACACACACACACACAAACACACACACGCATGCACGCGCGTGCATGGCACCTGTGCACGCACATATACACAAAAACACACGCACACAAACACCTGACATGTGCCATGTACATGGACATGTACGCCCGTCGCAAGAGAAGATTGCATTAGTTTGCAATGGATCCTGGTGAAACCATAATTATAATCTAATCGCCAGTGCACACCTGGTCTAAACCACACGGAGCACATCGGAATAGCACGCCAAGACGCTCACAGTAACAGTTCCAAACCTGTGATTTTAGGTCCATTCAAGTTTGGGTGTCGGGGACCTGCCAGGTTCCAGGCGTGCGATAGTGTGTACTCTACTGCCTTTTACAGTTATACAGTCAGACCTCGCTTATCCGGTCCTCTTTTATCCGGATCCCTCGCCATCCGGAAGACAATAGCTGGTTACATATTTACATCATACGTGATGCATCCAACATAAACGGTGTTCGGATATCCGGTTCCCTCGCCTATCCGGATGTTTTTTGTGGAAAACAGATGTGTGCGGTTATGCGAGGTCTGACTGTAGTCTGAATGCAGCGTACTTGGCTTACTAGGATTACTGAATTTACACCAAAAATAATAATATTATGTTCTCGTGACAGTTAGGGCCGGGTTCCACTGCGGCTCCGCGGCACTTGGCTGCATGCAGCGGAGCAGCGCGGTTTCACTGGCACTCGCCATTCGCGGTACAGCCGTCGTGGTCCACATTTTTGATGACGTTTCACCTACCTGCGCGCGCGCGCGCGCGAAATCTAAAAAATCCTCGTGTTCTGGCCTGCGCAACGAATTAAAATTTGAATTTTAAAATTCTGGCGTACAAAACAATGCAAAGTACGGGAAACAGGTCGAGCCGCGACCGCGGCTCGCAGTTTTTGGT